>NC_056478.1:7557195-7883374 GCF_008729295.1 Plectropomus leopardus | reverse complement strand
ATAATAGTAATAATAAAAAAGATAAAAAAATTAAAATACCTAAACTTTAAATGAGTGGTAAATGATGAGATAACAGTACAAAGTAAAATAATTAATAAATATGTTAAAAATAATGAAATGATATATGANTAAAAAAGATAAAAAAATTAAAATACCTAAACTTTAAATGAGTGGTAAATGATGAGATAACAGTACAAAGTAAAATAATTAATAAATATGTTAAAAATAATGAAATGATATATGAAGCTGTAATACTGTGAAACAGACTACAATATATACATAGTCAATAAATGAATAAGTAGATTTTGTTAAAATAAGTGCCAAACTGATAAGCACAATTAATAATGGCACTGATATCAATACATTTTAGCAATTCCGAGTTTCTGAAAGATATCAAACCAGATTTTTTCTGGTTAAATTCTGGAAAAAGGCATCTGAATGCAACACAAGAAAACAGATGTCAGTCCAGGTGTTAAAGTGTTTTTAATCTCATGTATGAGCAGTAAAAGTCCAAGAAGCCTGTACGTTATTAATAAATTTGCAATTCTCTTGTTCAGGAGGGCTTTATTAAATGTAGCTGTTATCATGCAATGAAATGTTTCAGTAAAATAAATAAATTAATAAATAATTAAATTAATGTATCATCCAGAAAGTTTTTGTGTATTTGACACAGAAACTTAACGTGCCTGTCAATGTGTATACACAAATCTCTGCTTAAACTGCGTATACTATTGCTTTATACTATTAATGTGGAGAGTAAGGAGGTTCTCTTGGTTTCTAAATATAAATAAATAATAAATAAATGTATTTCTTTTCTCTCAGCAGGATCAAGTGAGAAGAAGATGAAGAGGAAGATGAGGAGGGAGAAGATGAAATTACTGAAGAAACAAATTAAGTCTGCAGATCCTTCTGAGAATTTAATGTCAGAGCTTCCGTTTTCTCTCACCAGCCCCACCACATGGAAAGAGCTTGGATGTGTGTATATTCCTAAAATTATTATGATATAATCTTTGAATTAAGTCTTTTACTTATTTCAAGTGTAAAGTATGTTTTCTCTTCCTCTAGTCTGCAGCTCAGAGTCAACTCAGAAGAAGAGAAAGAGGAAGAGAGGAGACAGTGGAGGGAAAGTGGACAGTGAGGAAGATTCAGAGAAGAAGACGAAGAAAAAGAAAGAGAGCAAGCGACCCAACTACTTTGTCTCCATCCCTATCACCAACACACAGGTAAAAAAATGTCCACTTAATTGTTTGCTTTAAGAATCATGCTGGAATTTGTGCTCACTGTATCCCATTTTTACAAAATTGCATGTACTTTTCAATTCATGTCTAAGTTTTGCAATGATTTTAAAATCATTAAATTCATCAGTGAATCGCCTGGTTGTTTCAGCTCCAGTAGCAACCAAATTCACAATATCATTCATGTTTGCATGTTTGCACTTAAACCAACTACCCAAAAGTCAAAACAATCTGTGCTTTCACCTCCAACATTTTAACAAAAATATCCTAAAACTTCAAATATAAGCCTAGTCCCTTTTAAACACCTAGTACCTTTTACTAGCCTGGAGTGGCTACCACGCTGTTCATTTTTATAGATGTTTTTTGGATGCATAATAGTATATAGTTCTCAGAAAGTGAAGATTGGTGATGAAGGACGAGAAAACGAGCTGTACGCTGTATCACTGTATGTGACAGCATCAGCCGGCTGCTGTTGATTGAATTTACATTTATCCAATGACAGATCAGTTCAGCTGTGACCAAGGTCCAAGAGGCGGTGCTTCAGCAGGAGCCCCTGCTGGCCAAAGCCATGATCCCTGTCCCAACTCTGCACATCACGCTGTTAGTCACTCATCTCGCCAGTCAGGAGCAAGTAGACCTGTGAGTGGATGCACACAAACACAAACAAAACAAACACAACACATTCACACATTGATGCACCTGCTGGTCCCTAATTGGCTCAGTAATATTTACACACACTGTCACAGCTCTAAAATGTCATAAATAACTCAAAAACTGGGGAAAATAAGTGCAGTCAATAATTGGGGCTTTAGCATTTTTGTGGTGAATTTCAAGCATTTAAAGCTTCGATACAGTGAATTTGTTTCAAACAATCAAACTTTTTCACAGCAGATATTTCTGAGTTGTAGCAGGATAGGCACGGGTGTTAGTATTTACATTAATGATGATTTTGTGCAGCGACAGAGAGCCCCTGTGCACGATAACTGAACCCTGGAACTGGCTCATCTGAGTAGAGTGAGGCCATTATTAATGTCAATTACACCTGTGCTTTTTCTAGATCTGGACGCAACAGTCTCTGTAAGGGTGATTTGTCTTGTTTGTCGTCCATGTTTCAATTATTCTTGGGTGTGTTCGTCAATAGATGTCGTTTGTGTTCCACCACAACTCTGCGCACAGGAACAAAACAGTTTACCCCTGCTTTCATGCAAAACATCAGGGAATTGCCTTGCATGGTATTTAGCAGTAATTTTTGTTAGTAAACGTGAGACATTCGTGTTGCACAAGTCTGCATCGTCACAACCACAAACTATAAAGTACGTTTGGTAACGTTATGTATGCGATTGGTGAAACACACAGGAAATGGTCATATTTACAAAAAAAAGATGTGCTGATTGGACAAAATTGCAAGGTCACATGAATTTCATGGGAAGTGTTTGAAATGGCATTAATTGTTGCAATCTTAACATCGTGACATCCGGGAGGGGCTGACAGAGGCATCCGGACACGATAATTGCTGACACACAAAACATCGAGCATGGCTTCCATACAAGACATCATAATATGAAGAGGAAAATGCATCCTGTGGTTTCACAAATAATGTTGTTTTTTTGGTTGTTTTTTATAAAGCAGTTTCAGTTTTACTGATTTGCCAGTCAGCTGAGATGAAACGGTGTGCGCCGAATTACATTGAATTTGTGCCATACATAACACACTCAACAGCATGAAGATGAGTCACTGCTTGAATACCAAACAGCTCATTAACTGTTTAAGACTGAGCTGCCAGAAAATTGAACAGTTCAAAGTTCAAAATGTATTCCAATACTGGTGCTAGTGTATCGATAACAGTGAATGCAGAAGACTGTATATATTGCAATATTGATTTGCCGCTCGCTGATGCACAAACAGTCATCCATGCAGCTGAATACTAATCAGCTTTTTGACGTAAGTGCACACACACAGATCTGTGCTGTACACTGTATTTCTACAGGGAGTGTTTGTTGTGATGTGTAACCTTTGATGCAGGATAGAATAGGATAAGATCGGTCTTTTTTTTTTGTCCTGGTTTCTCCATTTTTCTTATTGCTCCCCAAGGACATAACACACATTAATGCTAAGATACTGAAATAACAGAGTAGTCCTCAAATTAGTTTACTGCAACAATCTTATTTTCTCTTGCTGTCCAATTCAGTCTCTGTGATGCTGTACGTGTTCACGTCAGAAAGTCGAACAGGGCCCTGCTCATGTTTGTTGTAGTTAGGGATGTAGTTTTGTTTTGTTATTACTGTAATCGCAATTTCAGCTTATGAGATAAACACACTGAAAGCACTCTGGGATATTTTGAAAGAGAGTATCTATAGAAAACTGCAGTTTAAAATGTGTCTTCATTCTTTTTTAACAGTGCCTTTTTTCACTTTAGTGTTCAATTTGTTCAATGAAAAAAAGATGGAAATAATTTCTAATACATACATTTATTTTTTTAATTCAACAATGCATTTGTTTTATTTTAGCTGTATACTGAAAGCAGCAGAAATACAGAACCAAGGGCACTTTAATATCTGTTTATAACTCGCAAGTAATATCATTATAGCCATATTCAACAACTTTATTGAATATTTTCCTCATATTCTGCAGCCCTAGTTGTAGTAATGAATGCACAGTCTAAAGTTACTGCTTGAAGACAGGGATGCAGAGTTCTGCAGAGACTAATTACCAGCGTGTCACGTCAGATGCTGCTTCTGTTTTATCTCTTCCTCTCAGCACTTCCAGGAAAGCTGCTCGATAGGTCTATAAATATTTTAGGTTTAGATTCCAATAATGAGCTTAAAAACACTGTTGAAGGAGAACAGGCCCTAGGCTAGAATGTAGTCTGAGGCTTTTATTAATAATCAGAATAAAATGGCTCCTTTTAAACTGGCTTCATCCCTTTCTTTTGTAACATTTTAAAGGGTATTATCCAGACAATTTTTTCATATTGGTATTGTGTTAGTGACAGTGCTGCAGTGTGACATTTAGGGTCAATTGCGCACCATCAATTTACATCCGCTAAAAGTGTTTGTTTTGCCACTGACAGGCTCAGAGTGTTGTTTTTTTAGTGTCTAACAACATTTTGGAAATGATCCCTAAAGAGATAGAGCTTTTCTTTAGTAAGATCATTTTTGTTTAATCAGAAACAGCCATATCCAAACTCACCACACTCCATTTAAATAAACAGTAATTTTATCATCCTAAAACAGATCAGTCATAGTTGACAGAAACAAAATAAAATTCACAGAAAACATCTTGGTTCATCTTTCTACTGTTTCAACAATCAACAACTCTGGTTTGGTTGAAAGAAACCCTTAATTAATCCGCTCAGTTCTGAAAATATGCTGGCTCTTTACATGCTATAATTACCGTTTATTTAAAAATAGTCTGGTTTGTTTGGGGATA
This sequence comes from Plectropomus leopardus, assembly GCF_008729295.1. Classification (NCBI taxonomy): domain Eukaryota; kingdom Metazoa; phylum Chordata; class Actinopteri; order Perciformes; family Serranidae; genus Plectropomus; species Plectropomus leopardus. The sequence continues at coordinate 7,878,710 of NC_056478.1, read as the reverse complement.
GTGAATATGAGGCTGTTGAATAAAAATGATCTTACTCTCTAAGAAAAGGGTCTTTCTCTGTAGGGATCCTTTCCATAATGTCGTCAGACACACAATCTGAGCCTGTCAGTGGCAAAAACAAGTACTTTTGTGGATGTAAATTGACGATGCTCAGTAGCCTACAGAGATTTCAGTGCAGCCTGAAGCAGTTTAGGGCTCCAGTGTTCTTTCTCTGGACATCTGGATTTCAAAAACCTTTGTTCCTATGTGCCACTTAGACTAAAAACATGGAAAAATAGAGTCTAGGCTGAAAAGTTGCCCTTGTAAATTTGTCCCGATGAACATAATCAGCACATTTTTCTTCATTTGTAGTGGTCAAATATCACGACACACACTGCAAACCTAACCAGTATTATCAATGAGGAAAAGTGCTACCAATTTGTAGTATTTTAGGTGAATTTAAAGAAATATTAAAAAAAAAAAAAAAACGGTTTACCACATTGAATATTTGGTACAAAAAAAGCAAATTTTATGTTCCGAAGTTCTCACCCTGATGAAGGCCACTGTCCAAACCGTGTCAGTCTTGCGATAAAGTTGTCCTAAATACTACAAGTGTTGCTGGAGTTTCTCCGCTTTTGATATATCTCAATTCTCAATGGAAGCACCCTGGAAGTAGGTGAAGTTGCTCCAGACACCCTCATCCCGTATATTGAAGTTTTAACATTTCATCAGAAAGTGCTACAAATAACGAAGGCTTTTAAGATACGAAAAATCAATGCAGCTGTGGAACGTGCCAGACCTGTTATTTGATGAAACTGATGCTTAAGCTGCATCAAGTAGAAGATTGTGCCATTAGTAATCACTAGATTCTCTCGTTATGTAATATGAGAGCGAGGGAGAGAGAGGATTAAGTTGTGAATTGATGCGTGTGTGTGTGTGTGTGTGTGTATGTTGTGTATATTTTGTTATAGGGCGGCGACCGTGCTGGCTAAGGTCGAGCTGTCATTGGCTGAGCTGCTCGGTGGGCGGGACCTGGTGCTGCCCTTCTCAGGGATCAGTCATTTCAGGAAGGAGGTGGTGTTTGTTGGGCTGACCCCCGGACAACACAGACACACACTGGACAGTCTGGCAGGTAAACATTTCACTTTTTTGTCATTTTTTGTCCCTCTTTCTTCTTCTGTCCTCCTTGGACATGTGTTTCTGGCTGTCGATGTCGTTTTCTTACCTCTTGTGCTGTATTTTCACCAGGGGATAGATTTCATTAGAGGATGTTAATGTGATACAGCACTTTCTGTTTTGTGTCCCTGTGGAGGGACGTCTGAACTCGGGGTCAGCTGAGGATGTCGGGAGGGTTTTGCTATGGGAGGTCACAGATTAGACAGCTTTAGGAGATCGAAGGGTATATTCTGGGTGTGTGTGATAAACTGAGTGGGTCTATTCTAACAGTCACATTCAAAGTTCATAGGTGGCCTGAGCCTGATTTTTGTTGTGGACTGATTTTGGGAGCAGGTTTAGCAGAATTGTTTGACTTTAAATTAAGCCATGCGCCACATGTAGTGTGTAAAATATTGGTTTTGAATAAAAACAAACAGTGAAAATATTAAAGCTGCAACGACTACTCCGTATATCAGTTATATGATTGAAAGAAAAGTTATAGCCACACTTTTTGATGATTGATTCATTGTTTTTTCAAGGCAAAGAGAGTTTATTTATATTGCACAGTTCAGCAACAAGGCAATTAAAAGCACTCTACATAAAACTTCAAAAGCATTGAAACAGAGAAAAAAATATATATTAGAAAAGGAAATTTAAATGCATTTAAAACTTAATTAAAGAATCAGAAGTAGAAAATAAAAACAAGCTAAAAATAACTAAGTCAGGTGTTAAATACAAGTATAAATTACAAATACATACATTTCAAGCAAAAATGTCAAACATTTGCTCGTTCCAGCTTCTCAAACGTGAGAATTTTCTGCTTTTTTGTCATTTATGATAGAAAATGAAAAGTTTTTGGGTTTGGATTGTTGGTCGGACAGTTGAAATCGTCACTTTGGGCTCTCGGTATTTGTGATGAGCACAGGGTGCCTGTGGGTCCTTAAAAAGTCTTAAAATGTCTTAAATGCAATTGTATGAATATTAGACCTTAAAAGTCATTAAACTGTCTTAAATTTGAATTTGTGAGGTCTTAATTGCCCCAAATATTTGATCTAATTTCAATTTTCCATTGAGCAATTTCTTCAGGAAAGTCCACAATTCTGACCTACCACCGAACCTAATATTTTACATTATACTTGTGCAAATCTGTTGGCAAAATGAAAATGAACTTAACTCACTCTAATAACCATATTCCTACATAAAACCTGCATGGGACCCCATAGATGCTATTTAAGAAAAGGATTATTTGTCCAAAAATGTGTCTGGAATTTGGCTAAAAATCATCTTGAAAAGGTCTTAAAAAGCATGAAATATATGACTGACATCTGCTGATTTTTTGATATTTTTACACAAAATGATTAATCAACTAATTGTATAAACAAACTTTAGATTAATCAAAAATGAAAACAACAATTTGTGGCACCCCTAAAGAACATATTGTGTTGATAGATGTAAGCTGTGATTTGCAACTTGCCCTGATTTGATTTTCAGTGCCACCGTGTCCTTTTTCTTAAACGGTTTAAGTGGATTTGGTCAAATAATAGGGTGTTTGTGTGATTTTCTGTGTGTGCGTGCATAGCTGCATACTATATTCACACATATCTGGTGTTTTGCATGTAATTTTTCTTCATTTATCTTCTTACATTTGTCATTCTGCATCTATATACATTTGTGGGAGTGAATGCAGAAGTATTTGCGTGTATGTTTTTGTGTGTTGTGCTTTTGGCAACAACACTAAGCCAACATTTCTAAGAGGATTCTCGCTCCATTGCTCCTGCGACACCAGCACACACACGCATACTTGTCCACACGTACAAAGTAACATTTGCTAAATAAGAAAAATGCAGTGATTTATAAAAGGAGACACATGCAATTTGGCACACTTATTGCCCACTGAATGCGTATGTGATTCACCAAGTACTAATTCTATAATTCTGGCTCTTAAAGACATCCTGATGCTCACACATATTTATATTAAAATGCCGGAACATACAGAATTGGAGCAGCATGTTTGCTTACGTGTGGACTTCCTCGCTGCTCATCTGCTGTATTAACTGCTCAGATCAGAGCAAATACTGCATTTGGCATATTAGTGATGGCCAAGCTGAGACAAATCCCAAAAGGCATTTCATCTCAGGGCTTCATATAAATAGGAAATGCAGTAAATTAAGCTTTTAAAGAGATAGAGCTGCAAGGGCAGAGGCTGTACATAATTACCTTGGCTATCAGTTTTTTTTTTTTAATCGTAAAAAGTTATACATTTTATCGGAATTGTCAGTCTTTATATGAGAAATTAGTTATTTGTGAGTTTTTGTGAGCTTTTCATACCAAATACTCTGCTCCTAAGAGCGGTGCCAGTTCTATGCAGAATCAGTCACCGGCGATCGACAAGCAATGCATGTGGGTTAGATTCGTGTCCGTCCTCTTCTTGGCTCTTGGCTCTGATGTCATGCAAAAGGGTACGGCGATAATCTCGCTACATCGAGGAGGACACAGATTTTAGAGCCAGGCATCGGAGTTTCTCTCCACCAACGGGAAGGCCCAGGGCAGGATGGGAAACGCCTGGCTCTCAGCTGATCAAACAGCTGACTGGTTTAGATGATATCTCAACAATATGATGTTTCAGATAAACTCTTTATTCTTGTTGAATTTCAGAGATTTGGGATTTATTTGTCTTATTGAAGGTTTTTTTCTATTAACAGAAAACATGTTGTGGCTGATGGTGACGTTTAGTATTTAGAGAGTAAATGCATTCATCATGAACTAAACGTAGTCTATTGTATATTAACACTGGACTTTTAATTATTTTAGGGACTGTTTAACAACACAAATAGCTCTGACTGTCGGCTGCCTGTTTGCACTGAAAGCGGTTGTGTGTGTGACTGTTAGGCTGGTGTTTGTGATGTATGTTGTGTAGTTTGAGGGTGACAGGTTCCCTCAGCAGATTAATATCCAGCTGCAAACTGATATGATGCTGTTTAACATAAGAATTCATGTAAAAGGTTGAACCATGAACAGAAATGACAGATCGCCTGTGTAATATGTTCAGAGGTTACTTTGACATAATCATAATAATTGGAGACTGAACAAACAGATAGACGGATCTGATAAGATTTGAATGAATCAGAATCAAATCTAACAGGATGTGGGTTTTTCTGTGCCTTCCTGTACAGACTGAAGGCTGCTGGAAAAGTCAGAAATCTATCCGACTTGATCACGGCTGTTTGTCACCACCTCCTTCTGTGGCCGCCCGCTCTCGTCCACCGTCCAGGCTGTCCACCTCGAAACAAGCCCAATGAGCCGAAAAGGGCGTGGTAGTGATGGAGGGAATGTGTCCTCTTGCGAAGACATAATAACATGCAGCATCAACATTATTAAATGTGGCTCTGCTCCAACAAATGGTGCCTCTCAGCCAACGTAAATAGAGGCTGAACCTCTGTGATTGACTCAATCAAACACAACCAACCTTTGAGCGACTGAGTGCACGTTGCAGCAAATGTAAAGTGTGTTGGAAAAGTATCGATAGAAACAGTTTTACTCAGTTGACACTTTAAGCCCCTCTCTAGAACGGCCACTTATCAATCTTAGGTTAACATCCGAAACTAGACACAAGAGGCTTGTCAAGCTTTCACAACAAAATGCAGAGTGTGTGCAGCCAAAACTTTCACCAAAGATGCAACAGGAGAGATGTTGGATATGGATTAAACCGTGTGTAAGAGCTCACTCACAGCTGAATTCATTAAAGATGAACAAAAACTCTTGTGTTTGTTGATGTTAGCTATCTTTAACGTTAGTAAGGCACACAGTTGAAAATTAATTATAAATAACTGATGTTTTAACCTAAGAAATTGTATACCATTTGAGGCTGTTTGCAATTAAATTAAAGAAATGTAAAGCGGGATAATTTGGTTTTTCTGGCAATGGGCTAAAATCATTTGAAGATGTGACCTTTGGCTCTGTGAAATTGCACAGTGTACATCCTCCCTTCTTTTTTGACATTTTATAGGCAGAATGATTCATTTATTACTTGGAAAAAAAGTGCAAATGAATCAATAATGAAAATAATCATCAGTTTGCAGCCCTACTTAAAAAACACCAATATATTGACTTACCCTGCTGTGCAAGAACATTGTTGTTCCTGAATATTTTGTCCTAAATTGTCAAGACCTGAGGTGACACTTAGCACTGGGTCCAGTGAACTTTTCATCTATTTTAATCTCTTCTTTATATACAATATGCTGACAATATATATATATTGTGAATATAGCTCTCAAATGCTTACTGTAGTCAGTTCCTTGTCCTTGATATTTCAGTACTTGTACTTCAGGAAATTTGCCATCATTTCCTTTGGAATATCTCAGTGATGTCTCTAAAAACATCATATTGACATGCCAGGTGTGAAAGCTTGACAGGTTTGACAACACAAGCCAAGGGACGCTGGGCGTGAAAGGGTCAATAATAGCTCATTTCATGTTGACGTTTAGGTGGTGACATTTTGTCGTAACTGCCTCAGGTGAAGTATGTCAGTAGTATGGCTATTTATGGCCAAAATCACAGCAATACTTGTACGTTGTCTGAACACCTATTTGTTAAACAGAGGCATCAGAACATATATTACATTTATTAAACATAATTCATGTGGGAAATAGCGCCAAGTAGTCGAGTCTAATTTGTCAGTTTTATTTCAGAGATGAAAAATGAAACAAAAGAAGATGAAACACAAAAATTTGAGAGTCCATATTGTTAGTTGTGGAAAAGCAAAATGAGGATAAGGCAGGAAGTCAGACTCTCCTGTCCTCTCGTCTGCTCCCTCCACCTCTGATATTGATTATATACTAACCTTTCTCTCCCTGTAGAGCTCCTCTTCTAAAAATACCTCTACGGGCCTCCATCAGTCTGTGTGTGCGTCTCTGTCTGTGGGCGTCTGTCCTTGCGGGTTGTTTACTCTATGTGTTCATGTCCTTGTTCATGTGTTACGTCCAAATGAGGTGAGTGAAAAGCTTTTTGTCCGTCTTCTGACACATTCTCTGCCATCTGTGTCTGTGTGTCCTCTGTTGTGGCTTTTACAAAAGTCCATTAAGGGGATTTGACACGGCTCATCGGGAGGAAATGCAGGTTGATATTCAGCTGATGTTCCGGGCTTCAGTGCATCTCATGACCTCTGTCACATCTCTGCTGTCTGTATGTGGTGACTTTTAGCATCATGTCAACTGACAGCATTCCTCTTTGACCTTAAACTGTTGTTTTATGTAACGTTTGCTGTTGTGTTTGTGTATTGCAGAGTTGTTGCGGAGTCGTTTTGAGGAGCAGGGTCTTCTGCAAGAAGGCAACAGAGGGTTTGAACCCCACCTCACCATTATGAAGCTGTCCAGAGCATCAAAACTACGATCTCAGGTACATACACACGCACACACACACACACACACACACACACACACACACACACACACACACATTATATTTTCACTGAACAAAAATATAAAAGGCAACACTTCTGTTTTTGCTCCCATTTTTTGCAAGTTGAAATAAAGGATCTAAAATGCTACTTTTTCTCCACCATCAAAGGTCAGGCTTTCATGAGAATTTGGCTGAACATTCAACCTCACAGCAGGTCACAATAAAAGGCCACTTTTAAATGTGCAGCTTTTTCACACAGCACAATGCCACAGACGTCAAAATTTTTTAAGGCAGCGTGTCACTGTGATGCTGCCTGCAAGTATGTCCACCACAGCTGTTGCCCGTGAACTGAATGTTCATTTCATTACCACTAGCTGTCTCTCAAGGTCGATTCAGAGGATTTGGCAGTACATCCAACCAATCTAGGGAGCCTGCCCAGGACCTCCACTGCCTGGCTTCTTCATGTGCAAGATTGTTTAAGATCAAAATTCTTTGATTGTGCAAACCAACTGTTACATGAGCTGTCCGGGTGCCTGGTCTCAGATTTCACATGGTCTGCAGTTGTGAGGACTTTAAATGTACTGCCAAATTCTCTTTTGTTCTGGAGAAGAGGTCAACTATTCGATATTTTATTTCAGCTTGTGAAAAATGGGAGCAAATACAAAAATGTTGCATTTATGTTGTTGATTAGTGTATGTGGTTTGCAGATTTACTCAGTATGTTAGTATACTATATGAGTTAGACAATATCAATATGATTATCAGTTCTACATACTAGTTTTATAGTTTATGAGGAGAAATTATTCAGGATTAAAAGTATCTGTGGAAGGGAGAAACAAAATGACATAGGGAGTGATTCAGGGAATGTGTGACAAAGACATAAAAAGGGAGGTGAGGGGGTTAGAGGATGGAAAGATAAGCAGACATGAGCAGCGGACAGGACGGGATGGACAGAGGAAAGACAGCATCTGTCTTTTTCTCCTCTGACGCCTGAAGACATCATATCCTGTCTGGCGTCTGCCGGGTGGCGTCTTGTCTTCCTTCTGTGTGTGTGTGTGTGCGTGTGTGTGTGTTTAAAGAAAGAGCGTCCTAAAGTGTGTGATAAATGTGACCGAAACAGAAAAATATTCTCCTGTTGTGTCTCTCAGGGTATAAAACGTGTGGATCCAGGCCTCTTCTCCAACTACACGAACAAGTAGGTGCTTTTGTTTTTTCATGTGACAAAATCTTCAGGCAGCCATGTACACTGACTATTTTTAGGCCAGTGCTCTTCGATAAATGGGGACATTGTGTGATGTTTTGTGTCCATACTGCATGCTGACTATAGATGAGAGCATGACATGTCAGGCATCATAAAGTAAAAGGAGAGAGCTACTGCACTGTTTGCACAAATTCAGTTGGAACTTGTTTTAAGGAATACTTCACTCTCCAAATCATTACTTGTACATCAGTTACTCACCCCGTTTTATGTTTAAGTTGTGATGATAACTTTGTTTTTCTTGCATGCCTCCATGGTGAACGAAGAATCCTAAACTCTTAGGAGTTAACGTTTAACAACAGCAAAAATATATCAAAAAATCAGTTTACAAACTTTCACACAAGTTGTGAAGTATCATCTTAGGCCCATTTATCCAGTCATATGTTCAGTACTTCCCCAAAAGACTGCCCTTTCTGAAGGAGACCTGAAAAGTGAAACGGATCTGTGCTCTTTTCTAAACCAGTCTCCATTGACCAACAGTCTATACAGTTTGTTTGTGTTATTGTGAGAGTTTGATGAATCCAAACTAAACCTTTAACACCAAACTCACATAATAACACAAACAAACTAACTGATCGAGGCAGCAGTGGACCAGCAGCTCCTGTGTTCAGTGAGGTAAAATTACTGTTTTTGTCAATGGAGTCTGGCTTTGAAAAGAGCAAAGATGAGTTTCGCTTTTTGCACATGATACAGTTATGCTTTGATACAGTTTTTGCTGTCGTTAAACATGGATCCCTATGACTTAAATTCATCAGGAATTTTCTCTGTTTTTTGGTTCATTGTTCACTGTGGAGACATGCAATAAAAACAAATTCTCTTTGCAAATTCAGTGAAACATGGGGTGAGTAACTAATATATAAATAGTCATTGGTGAGGTAAAATATTCTTTACAGTTGTTGTGTGCACTGTCACTTTAATGTTACTTTTCTGCAGCATTAGAATCTTCTGATGAATTTGTTATTTTGAAGTATTTAACTTCTTGAGAAAAAGTTATTGATACAAAGAAGAATAATAAATATAAAACATGCAGAAAACCTCAGTTGAGTAGCCTACAAACAGTTTGGCTGTCAACAGTAAAATCTTATCTGACTGCCAAAGTGAGGACGGATACAGGCCAACGTGTCCCGTTATTTAAGAAAAAAACAGCCTCAGATATTTGCCATCGCTGCTCCATCTAACATGAATTGAGTGAAAGCAAGATGTGCCTTTACCAAAAGTTTTCCTAACTAATTTAGTGTAACACAATGTGAGTTGATATATAAATGGTCATTTGGCAAATAAAGTATACCTTTAATCAGTATTATGACATATTGGGCTTTTTGAATTGTTTAAGCCCTGATAATTTTCTTTGCAATTTTACCCTTTGAAACCTGGGCAAATTGGCATAATTTTTTATCAAAAACACGAGAAGAAAGGAGTGATCAAACCAAAAGAAATAAGCAAGAAATTAGTAAAATGTACAGGAAAATTACCTACACACACACACACACATGCGCGTGCAAACAAGAGAAACACGTGTTTAAATAAAACAAATGACCTGAAAAAAGCCATTTGAATTTGAAATAATTCTTTTTTTTCTGAAAAAATTACAAGTACTTGCTCAGAGCTCAAAGGTTTAAATACTTGTGAAAAGTGTCTGAAAGCAGCCCAAGAAAAGTCATGCCGCTCCAGTTTTGAAAGGGTTAAAAGTGCATCCATTTTATTTGAGCAGCATCGTGTCACAGTGTTTCAGCCCCAGTTTTGTCATTTTTATGGAGCTGAGTTTGGTTGTCACTTGTAGTTTGAGTGATCATTGCTGACAAGTAGCTGCACTGACTGATATTGGCCTTTACTACCTGCTGGAGGCATCAACGCTCTTCTCGCCGTCTTCCTCACTGTCACTTTTTCTGTCTCACTTCAACACTCAGGTTTTTTGGAGACCAGACAGTTGAGCGGGTGGATCTTTGTTCCATGTTGAAAAAGAAGCAACAAGACGGATATTACCACACTGAGACTTCACTACAGCTCGGTGAGTACACACATACTCACACGTACACACACAAGCAGAGCCTAGTTGCGTTTGTGCTCGCTGTGTATGTGGCTGTCGGGTGCAATATTAAGCCACCAGAGGGCGCTTTGTACTCACATTCAGGACAGTGCGTTTCTCCACTTTGCTGTTTTCTAAAGCTTCAGCAGTGGAACAAAATCAGCATGTTTTGGGGTTGGAAATGGCTTATTTTTTCTATCTCTGCCAATTATATTAGCTGAGAAATAATATATCTGTTGTGGAAAATTACAAATTATTTTGGAGCGGTTGTATACCATTTTTCATACCAGTTAGCAAAGCTGGGAGTGCTGGTGATGTGACTGGCAGAGAAGTGTGTTGAGTAAGATAATAAGTAATAACCTTTGTGTGCTTATCAGAACAAGGGCGTAGATTTTATTTCAACACTGGTTTGGACAAATATGAAACTTTGTGCTTTTTCTGCATCATTTTACAGTGTAAATAGTGTGTGTATCAGAAGCTATAAGAGAAGCAGACTGACCCTAATCAAACAGCATGGAGATACTCAAGAGCTCATTTCCATTTAAGACACGGCTGCCAAGTTTAGACATCACTGTCCTGCCAGTTCTTTCAAAAGTTGGCAGCGTTGTTGAATGGCAGCTCTATAATGGCTGCTGAATGAATGCAGTGCTGATGGGCCTCAAGATGCAGCAATTGGCTAAAAAGTGAATGTGAGTGAGGATATTTCTGATGTGCACTTTTCTGAAATGTGGAGAAAATGTTTCATTTTTTGTTACACTTTGATATGGACCTAGAAGATGAACTCCAGATGGCACTGTTGACCACTGTGGGCTTTGGGCTGAAGCCAGATGAAGCCAGACAGGCAGTATTGATGTGTCTAGTATCTATCAAATGCTGCAGGCTTGTAACAGCAGGCAAGGAGCCAACAGGTTATTTTATCTCTAAAAGAAAGACGATTACTTTATTGAATTTACTAGCTTTGTATGTCTGCAGATAAAACAAAAAGTCAGAATCAGAGTTTTAGCAGCCACTCTTTGTTCCACAGCATCTCATCCAGTTTGCAAAATCAACAGACCTCACAGGGACGTGAGGTGCAACAAGTGCTGTTGAGTTTTGTAAGCCAAAATCGATTGGCAGTGATAATGGCAAATTAAATATCTGCTGTTTCTAATGAGAAGAGGAGAGATGCAAAAATCATGTTTTTTTGTATCATTTAATCATTAAACTGCTTAGATATGATTCATAGAGGCACGCATGGGGGAAGAGACCTAAGTAGAATTTTGAAGAGGAGAAGGTCGCATTTTCAGTATCTGAGGTTGTACAGTAAGACCTAGTCGACAAGTTGAAAACTGAGCCTTTTTTAACGCATTTTGGCCTTCTGCCCAAACACAACCGCAGTTGTAGGTCGCTGAAAATGCACCTTTTGTAAAACTCCTTCCAGGGTGAACATTGAACAGTGAACTCTGTTTTCAGTGTTGTTGTGTAGAGGCAAAAGAAAGATTTTATCAAAGCGTGTGCTGTTATCTCCTTGGTGAGGCATCACAAATGAGGTGACATTTCATGCAGTGGTGGACGGGCCAAACTATTGCTGGCTCTGACCTCACCAACAGGACTTTTTATATTTTTAAACATGTATGTACAGTTACTCTTCCACTATATTGAGGAACAGAGGCGTCACAATAAGCTACGGGAGTCCCTGCTCTAGATAGCTTTCTGGTTATAGCTTTCTTTTTTTTTTCTTCAGGCTTCTGACTGACCAACATCTTTTTGTGGCTTTAAGGTTGGAGTCATATTACCGCCTGTTGGTTTAGCATGCTCTTGACAGTGCTTTAGTTTTTACATTTTCAGTTGGACAGACATTTTTTACTGCTTGTGTGGACTAGATTTTTCTGAGAATGATGGAGGGGAAACCCTCTTGTAAAAAATTCCCTAAGTAACTGAATGTATGAAAACCTAATTATGGCTGCCCCATGAGAGTCAGAGGTTTTGTACTTTTGATTTTTTTTGGTCTCCAGATTTTGCTACAGAGTGAGCACTCATAACTTTCACGCTGCTCGTGGGTACAGTCAGCTGTGTACTTGGAAGCAGCTGCTTGGAGGAAAAAAGGCTTTGACATTATCTTCCTCCTGCTTAAAGTGGTGAATTTTAAGCTCACAGCAAACTCACTCAATATGATACAGTCTATAACTTCTGTTTAATATCTAGTGTCAATTTGATTTGACTGACATAATTGCGAGTCGGGTACAGCCCTAAACCTAATGAGTCTCTGCTCTCAGTAAATTAACATATTAGTGCTGTAGTGTAACTTGGTGCACTTACGTAGATTGGAGGCAAGAGTGGTGACCTTTTTCTCCTACACACCAAACATTTAGAAGAACATGAACCATGAACCATGTCATCTATTTCAAATTTAGTGTAATGACAGGGATTGTATCTGCCTCCAAGAAGCCTCACTTGAGGATTTCCTCTCTGAACTACTTGCTAGCGTGGCCTGAGGTTATAGCCAGGCCAGTCTTCTGATGATCACAACCCTAAAAGCCACCAGACAAACCAAAACGAAAAATATTATCATGCTGCCTTAAGCCAAAAGAACGCTTGGTTTTGTGCCTTTTAATATTTGGTCATAGGCTGGGGCAAAATAATTAGTGCTAAAGCAGCAGTTTCAAAGGAAAAAAGTCACCCTGAATGTGCCATTTTAAAGTCTTAGTAAGGAAACTGGCTTATGTGCATTTGTCTCTCCGGATCACCAGTAACAACATACATGAATAAATTATTACACTGTTACCATGGAGTTAACAGGATTAGTGTATACCACCAAGTGCACATAAGCTTCTTGACGGGAACTCCCTAAATCCCACTGTCAAGCAGCTACACTGATTTTTGTTCGTGTGTGTTGGTGTGTGTGTGACAGAGGCTGTCAGCGTGAGTGGAACTAGGCTGTCACAATGTTTTGTGGATCACTGGGCTGTCTGTGAGAAACAAAGAGCGACAGTGTGTGAGTAGGAGTGAGTGACAGAGCGACGGGGATGTTTACCTCACACTTATCGTCATAAGAAAGCTTGTGTTTTTATCAAGTGTTTTTCACAACAATATACATATTAATGCACGCACAGGATGTTAAACTGAGCGCTGAATCCAGTTCTCTTAGTGTGCGCGGTGCAGCTCAGTGTGGAGGGTTTAAGCTGCTAGGCTTGCTGTCTGTGAATAAGAAAGAAGTGTCTTTCTCCCTAAAGCTTATAAGTTACATAATTTTTTTTTTTAAACCAAGTTGGTGTGAATTTTGAAATAAGAAATAACACAATTGTCCTCTAAGAGGAACTTTTGCCATTACAAGATTTTGGTCTGGTGTGATATGTAGTTTATGATAGATAATGTTTGCAGCCTTGTATTGCTTTGTTACTGACATCACTGAGTCAGTTTGACGACTTTCACTTTACTTGTGCTACTGTTACACTATACATGACATAGGTTTTTGATGGTGTAATCTACCTATAAAGCAAGGAATCTCTGTCCGTGAGTGTGAATGTGTTTGTCAGACCTCTGCATATGTTGAGAACTGTTGATCTGACTTACTTCATACTTGGCGGTTGTGATGTTGGGGACCCAAGGATGTGCATTGTCAAATTTAGTGCAATTGGACACTCAACACATTCAGCATTAATAAACTTTGAATAAAATAGCAAACACCTTCTGTACCTCTGTGCTGCAGCTGGGGCGGGGCTTTGTGCAGGATGTGAGCAGAGCATGTCAGTTTTTGACCGGAAGTAGCAATGACCCTTGGTGTATTTCTTTGCTATATTGACTTGTAACCAGGGGTGAAACGAGGCTTGTACGGTCCGGTACTCCATGCTACTAAAAGATTCAGTGCACTGTACAGGGAAGAGGGCACAGCAGCTGGCTTACATGGGACATGCAGACACACACAGAAGTAAATAATAATAAGAAGAATACCTTTTATTTACGAAGCACTTTTCAAGGTACTCAAAGACAGACAAGAGTACAATGTGAATTAAAAACACACACCAGCAGGATGAACTTTCACATCCTAAACTCATAGACCTAGATATATTTTTAGATCATCAATTAACTGACCCAGTAATTACAGCACTGATTGACAATGTGAAGAAAAAACTGGTAGCACTGATTTAGCCAGATGAACTTCACGCACGAGTAGAAGTGGACTGATTATAGTGGAAAACTTCCAAAGCTTACCGTAGTTTTTAGATTGATAAAGACATTTTTTAGGAATGGAAAACAGCTGCTGTGCAGATGGTTGGAATATAATCTATCTAAAAGCTGATGGTCTAAGAATGGTAGAGCTGTAAATTTCTGAGTATAAAGCCATGATAAACCTAACTGCTCTGCCAGCACTCGACAATCTTATTGCTCAGTGTAGACCGTGACTCAGAGGGGAATAAAGATTTTTCAAACTGTGCAAATTACACCTGAGGGAGTACTACCTCATGGTTAGTTATTGCCGCATATATCCTCCTCTACATCCGTGTTCCTCACACTGAGGTTCAGTATGCTTTTTCTGGTGGTGCACAGTGGTCACTGTCTGATTATGTGTTAATCCCATAATCCACAGTACAACATAATCCACAACGCAGCCCGTGATACACAACCCAGTAGGGTGTGATTGTGTGTTGGGATGGGGGAGGGGGACAGAGTATAGACAGTGAGAGGAAAAAGGTTTACAAGAGGTTTTCGTTGGATATATGTGATCCCATTAAAGTTATACCAACTCTACCAACTCCTGAGGAAAGTATCTGTCTTTTTAGATACTCTGTTATGTCCAGTGGATAGTTGATAACTGTGTCTATCTCCTGTTTGCACCTCAGTAAGTAGAGCACAGTGGGTCTTGTGTGCGTATGTGTCCCCCCGTTTTCTGTAATCATTCTGTTCACCTCTCTAAATTCAGACTTTCTTGGGGGTTCACGAACGCAGCACAGGCGGCACTTGTCATGAGTTCTTTTTTCCCGTAGCAGTTTGAAGAGTTTGAGGAGTTGGAGTTGCAAGGTGGGTAATTGATATTTTAATCCAATCAGACTTTTAGACCCAGCATAATGAACTGTTAAGTTTCACTTTTAATGCATCTGGTGTTCTGCTGCTCCGTCTGTGCCCAGAGTGTGTGCTGTGCTCCGAGAGTGTGTTGCAGTCATTAACCGAATGGTATTCCAATAGTGCTCCTAATGAACAGCCCAGCTCCATAAAATCAATATGTGGTGGCAGATGTTTACATTTTTGGCAGACCACCAGAAATAAATGAAAATGTGGGAAACCTTTCAGTTACTCAAGATAACACACAGATGTTGTTTTGAACAGTTTCAATTTCATGGTGTAGTTCAGTAGAAAGAAAATAGTTCCTTCATGACACAAGTTTTTCAAATGTTATTTTGGCACTTTGAGCAACACAAGCCGAGTGCCATCTAGTTTCATTATATTGGAGAGAAGGCAGACATCTCTACTACAAATATCTCCAAGACTCTGCAGCTCACATATAAACAATCTAGATTGGTAAATAGCACTACATGTAAGAGGAAAAATCTGCATTTCTGATTTTGTGGTGAACTGTCCCTTTAAGTCCCTTGGGCCAGACAACTAAACAGTGAGCTATTAATCACTATAAAACCTGTTAGAGCTTCAGTGATATTCTCCTGCTTTCTCGTCTCTCTTGTGTATTTCTCCTCTGTTCTGTATACTAAAAAAGGAAATTCCTTGAAATATTGTGTTGCCACTTCTGTTTAGACAGACGGACGAAAGTTTATATCTCAGAACAAAAACACACACTTAAGTCTCATT
Organism: Plectropomus leopardus; assembly: GCF_008729295.1. NCBI lineage: Eukaryota > Metazoa > Chordata > Actinopteri > Perciformes > Serranidae > Plectropomus > Plectropomus leopardus. The sequence goes on along the minus strand of NC_056478.1, from coordinate 7,863,115 downwards.
TTATTCTTTTTCCACACTTTGCTCTGCTGGATGTTAATGTAAGCAAAAGAATGGAGGTAATTAAAAACGGTGCGTCATCACTCGTCATGTCACTTTAGAGGGTACTTGTTTGGAAAAAATAAATGTTTAAACTCCTTTTGGTAAGCCCGAAAAGGCCAAAAACATGTTGACTGAGAAATTTGAAAATGTCGTGACTTTCATAACACATCCCTACTTGTTTGTGTCTTTACATTAACAAACAAAGAGTCGGTGTGACATTTCCAGTTGATCTGTAAAGTGGAGATAATGCTCTTCCAGTAAAGTGTTGGTGAAGCTCCTGTCATGACCTATTGGTATTTACAGTATCATCCTTAGCTTTATATACAAAAATGCATCTATATTATACAGGCATAAATATATGCGCACACACACACACACACACACACACACACTTACACAAATCTCCAGCACTCAAGCAGCGTGCACACATGGACAGATGAAGGTGGTTTGTCGCTCTGTGACCTTTTGGTATTTTATTGAGATAAGGGGACTCACTTCTGTACAGACTGTGCTGCTTGGCTTTTTCCCACAAAGCGAGTTGTTGGCAGAGCTCGTTTTCCAGTTGCCAGCCACCAGTGCCAGATGACGCAATTTCCTAATTTGCATTTGAGTGGACTAACATCTTTCTGGAGAAATACTAAAACAGGAAACTGCAGCTTTAGAAACATCAATGTTGAGGAGTTAATGGCTTTTGGGCAGTGTTCAGGTTTACCTGAGGCCTTAAATGTAAAATGTAGTGTAAAAATATGTAGACATGGTGAAGTCTTGTTGGAGATGGTTTAATTTTTTAAGAGTCAATGTGCACTAGAAGACAGGAAAGGGCTTCAAATGAAAGCTGTTTAGTTGTCTAAATGTCAACAGTGAAACAGCATCTTGCTCCCTAATCTGAGCTATGAACGCAAACCATAAACCTGCATAGAATTGAGTGTATTTTATTTCAAACATTAAAGAAAAATAAAATAAAAATATATATGTTAAAAACACCATTAACCAATAAATAACAGTGAACACATACAGCCAACTTTAAATACAAAATTAAAATAAACATTTCATGCCTGAAATGGAGTAAACAAGTCTGAGGAAATATCTGCTCTGCTTTTATAACAATAGCATAACAATAATTATGTTGCTTTCAGTATTGAAAGAAACCTGGCGGGGGGGGGGGGATTAAGTGGATAAAAATTAATTGGCTTGCAAAAAATCTATGTGAATAACAGATTTTAAAAATACAATTTCTAGCATGAGCACTGTAGTGTTACTGTTAATAATTTCCTGGGACTCAGCAGCTCATTTGCAGTCTCTCCCCTTTTTCTCAGTATTTTCTGAGCTATTTCTGTTTCTGAGGACCTCTTTTACTGTAAACAGCAGTGATTAGCTTCCTCTTGCAGCAGAATTTCTTGAGAAACAACTAATGCTGGCCTTAAACCAAACAACTTTCCAAGCAGTTTCACTGGCATAGACAAAGTTCAAAGGTTGAAATAAAATCATGAGGGTTTTGCTGGAGTTGTAGCACGCTCCTGTGATCTCATTCGTTTCGTGAGGTCGTAATAAAATTTAGTCCAAGCCGTCTCAAGTCTTTTTCTCATCTTGACGTTCCGACAAAATAAAAGCAACATTATTGTTAATTTCTTAGCCGTGGCTTATGCAGATACAGGTGTTTAATAATGTGAAGATTGTCAACAACAAATAGTTGCACTCTCTCCTGCACCAAACAGGAAACAGCAACTGGATAGACAGTGAACATGGAGGAAACTCCAGGGAGTCGCAAGAACGTGAACAGGTCTCGGTTGTCTTATTCTGTTAAAAAGGACGAGGATCTGGTGGAGTTGAGGAGGGAACAAGAGTCTGTGTTTAATTTTGCTCGTATCTGATCCATTAACTGGCACTTACTTTGTTCAGAAATCTTAATTTTTGATTCAACGGAGGCTGCTAGTGAGTTAAATGCCACAAAATCCAGAATGTAAAGTTTGTAAATACAGTTTATCTTTATAGTTTATGTTAAAGCCGAATTGACAAGAATACTGTCAACATGTGACACCTTTTATCTGTTCGTACGTCATATTTCTTAGAGGGAGTTTTGTGTGATTTTTTTCCACCAGAAGCAGACTGGAAAATAAATAAATAAATAAATAACAGTGATCACATACACCCAACTTCAAATAAGCAACTAAACTAAACATTTCATGCCTAAAATTGAGTTGAAAGAAACAACATGCATGTCTAAGAAAAGATCTGCTCTGCTTTTGTAAAAACAGTACTAAAAAATAATTTTACTGCTTTCAGTATTGAAAGAAACCTGGCAGGGGGAACTGGATTAAGTAGATAGAATGGAAAATAATAATCATAAAAGAAATCTAGATTTAGTCTTGCAAATAGTGACCCTGCAAGATCAGACTTTTACAAAATTTTATAATGTGTGACTAAAAATTTCCATTTTCTTTAGACTTGAAAGGGTGTCAGTGTACTAGGTAACATATTACCAAAAAATTTTAAGATCCAAAAAACAGTCAGCTCATCACGACTGGCTCTGTTTCTAATAATTAATTTTACAGAATAGACACTAAACTCCCTCTTTCCTTTCCTCCTACTCTTCCTGTCTCCCTCTTCTAATTCATTAGAGTGAGAGGACATCTGAATTTCTAATTCATTAGCGAGGGCATCTGAATAAGGCCTTTGTTGTAGTTTTGCATATATCTATCTCACACCACAGTGGTATTGCCAAAGTTTGTTTGATGACAGCAGCATAGCACTTAAACAAGCGTGAGCCTTTGCTAATTTCAAAGCTTCAAAAACACAGCAGATAATAATTTCACAATTGAAGGAAGTGCTCTTTGAAGGGACGAATTATTAATGAAACTCCAACAGGCAAAGCGTTATTCTTAGATGGAAATTAAAAAGGTTTGAATATATGTGTATGTCAAAAATAAGAGCTTCCACCAGTATGATTTTTGTTGTAGTATTTTAAATGTATAACTTTGATATAACTTTGACAATTTTCATGTTTTAGTTTAGTAAGAATATCCATCTGTGACTGGCATTGCACTGCCTTTTTGGACGTCTGTGAGGAAAATATGAGAAAAGCGAGCGTAATGTAGTGTATCCTGCTCATACTCCATTTTCGTCATATCATTAAAAATGTCATAACTACCAATTACAAGATTGCTATTCAGAGTCTGAGATATTTTCAACTTTTTTTTCCATATAGAGAGAGAGAGATCAGGTTTTTTCGGAAGTATTACATGAGTGCAATTTCTTTAAGAATTTTATTCTGTGAATGTAAAAGCCAAGATAATAACTACATTTATTATGTACTGTGCAACCAAAAAGCCAAACTCATGGCTTCAAAACAGAGTCCAAAACAATGTGTGATGTCATGGTTGCTACATTCATAATTTTAGACAGTCTATGGGCCCAAGAGGTGTGACAATTGCTTGTTTTATCCGTTGTTGTTTATAATGGTGGAAGACAGCCGCCAAAGCATCTGGGACACAAAGACAAAAACAGCTTCACACATTGCTCCAGAGAACTTGGCTGAGGCTGCTGCCAAGAGCGCCTGAAGAGTCCTAAAGACGCCTCAATAGCAACAAGTCCCTGCTAGTGCTTTTTAAATATTGGTAAAGCGAGAACAGCAAAGCCTGTGCTTCAGAGACTAGTGTCTTATCTCATGTTCTAAATCTTCTACATTAAGTGCAGCAAACAATAAGCACCTGACAACTGAGTACTTGCAGTAGTGATTGTTAAGAGGACAGACGAAGGGCTGAGATAAAGCAGATGAGACAAGGAGGACATCAGGGCAAAGGCCAGAGAAGAAAAAGAAAATAAAGCAACAGTGACTGAGCAGATCGGAGGATGGACGGGCAAGTGAGGGAGATCGAAGAGGATGGAGGACGGAAAAAGTGAGATTAAACAGGAATGATAAACGAGCATGAGGAGAGAAAGAAGAGACGGAGGAGAGAAGAAAGGACCAGCACAAGCAGTGGAATTAAACGGATGGCAGAGATGAGACGAGCAGATAGGGTGGCCAGACAAACGGCGGGAGAAGATTGAGAGTCTGAGCAAAGGTGACATTAACAGACGAGCGAATTGAAGTTTGATATTAAAAGGAGGGGCCGACATGGGTCAAACAAAGAAAGAGTCAGGCGGTGCGATGGAGAGAAAGGGAGAGGAATAATAGCAGAGAGGAGAGTGGGGAAGATTGGATAACGGTTTAGAAATGGAGAATTGTCCCTCAGGTTTTCTCTGTCAGATGTGATGAGAATAAGCCGAAACAGAAGTGAAATATTTTTCCTCCATCTGTTTCTCTGTCTGCCTAAACATTTTATTCCATTGTTGATCATTTTGAAGATTTATTTAGCTGAGCTCTGTCAAACATTTCAATGAAAACTAATCAACTTGTCCTGCTGCAGGACATGAAACTAAATTTAATCAAGAAACATGTTTTTTTTTCAAATACATTTCAAAGTCCTCATGTTAAGAATAACCCCAAAATTACTCTCATCTGAATCAAATCCAATAAGAGGCTACGTAATAATGCAACCAACCTCAAGATGTGGTAAAAATGTAAACCCGCAGCAGTGAACATAAAACAAAAATCCCACAGCCGTAAACCGTATGATTGATTCAGAGAAGCTTTAACAACCTGAACAGTCTGGATGGGAAAATCGAAATACCACAGAGCAATCACATTCAACAGCAGCAACTAACTGAATGGTTAGTTTGTTCTCTGGAGCATGAGTGAACGCCCACAGACCACGAATGCATGTTCACGAAATCGATTCATCGCAGTAAATCAGTGAACAGCATATTAAGGCCTGTAGTTTCCACTTTGTGTGTGTGAGAGAGACAGATACTTTAGAGAAACAAACATGCTTTAAAAGGCAATTTTCCCACCCAAAGCTGCAGCTATGACTAATAAGAGTGGTGTTCTAGTTGTCTGGGGAATTTAATGATAAACATTAGGGCCAATTCTTAATTCAATTGGAAAAACTCGCCTTTTGCTGAACTCCTCATAACAATGAAACAGTGTTTGTTTACCAAGCCTGTTTGTTTTTGTGTTAAATCCAGGCTGTAATATGTGATGCATATAAATAGCCATTTTTTTTTTGTCGTTTGGATTAAAGTGGACCTTTCATGCTTTTCCTCATTTTCTGTCATATACTGTTTTAAATAGAGTATTCCCTAGCTTTTGTCTCTTTTTCCTTGGAATTTGTACCTACAGTTAAAAAAAAATCTAAATCCACTAATTTCTTGCAATTTTTGGAACATTTCTTACCAACTTGCCTTTTTTTTTCCATGTTTTTGAATGAAATCTCACCAATTTGCTTAGAGTTCAAAGGCGTCTGAAAGCAGCACGGGAATAGTGATGTCTCTCCAGGTTTCAGAGGGCTGGTGTGTGGGGAAAAAATGTCTAGTAGAAATGCTAAAATGGCAGGCATGTCACACACACGTCTTAACATTATTTATAACACGTTTTTGTTTTTGTGCTCATACAGCATGGTGTTTCCATTCTTTAAGTGCTGCAGTTGCATTTACGTGTTATGCTAAACAGAAAGCCACATCACCAGAGCAGACTGAAGCCTCTGTTATCCGCAGCATGCAGTTGTCTTATGCTCGACGTGTGCATAACCTGTCTTGTGACTCAGGCAACGTGAGTCGACCGTCAGTTGAACAAAGTCAACACTGTTGCAGTGTTTTCTTCAGCCGTCTCTCTCACTGCATTGTAAGCCCTTTAATGAGAGTGTGCCAAAAGTGGCTCCTAAACATTTATTCACAGACTTGCACAAACATAAATTTCGACTGTGTTTATTAGTCCCCAAGCTTTTGTTGTTGAAATGGCAGGAAAAGGTATGAGCACGGGCGAGTTAAAAATATCCACATATGACATGTTGTTTATAAAAGCGCTACCTGGTTCTGATCAGTAGCTTTGGATAATCATAACAATATCCTGATATGTACCTCCAGTTAAAAGGACAAATCAATGAGATGATGCCTGTGTGTGTGCAGGAGTGACGTGTTCATGTACACATACGGCCGTGCTAAAATCAACGCTCAATAGCAATTCTGCCTCATCAATGACAACACTTAAGCCCTACAAATAGCAGTCATCACGGCCGTGTGTTTGTGTGTGTGTGTGTGTGTGTGTGTGTGTGTGTGTGTAAAAAGTGGCAGCTGTGAAATAAATGCTGCTGTTGGGGACAGGGCTCCACTGTCTCCTGACACAGCTGAGCTCAGTGCCTAATGCACTACAATATATGTGGCTTGTGTGTATGTGTGTGTGTGTGTGTGTGTGTGTGTGTGTGTGTGTGTGTGTGTAGGTTTATTTTCTTTCACATTTCTGTCACTCTTCACACTCACCTCCCCTTACTACCACCACCACCACTACCACACCCCACTCCTCCGTTTGTAATCCTCCATTAATGTGAAGAGTAGAGGTGTGTTTTTAACGAGGCCTCCTCTTGAGTGTTGTGCACATGCAGCTACAAATAAGGGATTCATTAGATTTGTCAAGGACTGAAGGGGGATGTCGATCAAGAGGGCTTGAACCAAAAGGCCTTCTGGTATAAAATTAATGTTTCTTAAGAAATGGTTTGGGCTCTTAGCGTTAACCCATTAATCGCAATGCAAAAAAGGTCTGTACTTGTAGTGTTTTTTAAAATTTATTTGTTTGTTTTTGTTTTTTAATCGCAGTATTCACCGGCCAACATTTCTATCTTTAGGAGGGAAGAAAGGACTGGAGCACGCTGATCAATTTTAAGCCTTTAATGGTGCAAATGAGGCATGGGCAGTTACTTTAAGTTATTTTTTCATACCTTTCTGAAATTTCATCTTGGCACATGGTATACAACAGGATTATTGATGTGCAGCTGTAGTCTGTCAGCTTTGACTCTGGTAAAGACACAGTGGTGTTGAAACGTTCCTCTCCTTTTTGCACTGTTAAAGACTGTAAATTAGGTGCTCGTGTCCTTTCTTCTCCCCCCAATAAAGTCTCTGTCCTTGAGCTGAGAGGCATATTGTTAGACAATGCTCCAGGAACCGTGCGTCAACTGAAATAACCTTTTTTTGTTGGGGCTCCTTTGAATTTCTTTCCTTTTTTTTATAATTGCGCCAAAGAAATATACTGGACAGGTCATTGAACAGTTGAAAGAGAATAGTAACATTGATCCAGTAAATCTCTTCTGGGATTTACTGTGCTACATTTATCTATCTATCTATCTCTCTATCTATCTCTGTCTTTATGTCTGTCTGTCTTTATTTCTGTCTGTCTGTCTGTCTATCTATGTATCTGCCAAATGGCATTAATCGCAGAATTTCAGTAGTTAATCGCGATTAATTCCTTTTTTTAAAATCACATTTTCAATTCCACTATTTTGCATTGCACTGTTCAGATATCTTGAGGTCAGAAGTCAAGGGACCCCTGTGAAATGACTATGCTGTTTTTCCATTGCCAAAATCTTGCCTAACTTTGGAGTGTTATTAAGCATGACATGGATGGTATCACTGGATTCTTCAGGTCTTGTGTCATACACCAGTATCATCACTCTCAATTCAAATCCAGCCCGATACATTCTCTTAAAGATGGAAAAGTTGGCAAGTGATTAACAAATTAAAAAAAAAAAAAATGAATGCATTAATTACAGACCTTAATTGTGTCGGGATTAATGCCTTAACGCTGACAGCCTAATATGTGTGTGTGTGTGTGTGTGTGTGTGTGTGTGTGTGTGTGTGTGTGCAAAGAGCTAATAATAATAATAGATAATTGGAATCGCTCTTTTTTTTCAAAATTTAAAAACATGACCACAAATTAGTTTATATTTTTTACTCATAAATGCAGCAGATACACTCCATTTTACTCCCCTTTCATTAAGCAATAATCCTCTTGCTACTTTATTTAATTAACTCAAACTCACAGATTGATGGTCTCTTTTGACTCTTGAGTTGGCCACCATCCACTTCACCAGCAGTAGACTAATGGATGAAGCTCAGCATTTTTTTTTCTCTCCTCTGTCAGAGCTTTCAGTCAGCAGCTCATGCTGCCAGACTGAACCGAGCTCTGACTGTGAGCGCTCGTTTGAGGCCATTACATCAGAGTGCAGTGCTGACGCTGAGCTCAGTGAGAGCAGGAAAGTCTGTCTTTTTTGGACACCACAGCATGTTAGATCAAAACTGCTCATCTAATTTCATTATGCAAATATGCAGGTGACACTGCCACTATTGAGACTGAGAATCGATCAGTATGAGAATACAGATAAACAATGAGAAAAATGAGAAGAAACTGCTTATGACTAATCAGTTATGGGCTTGCGGCATCTATGGCTGCACTTAAACACTGAATTATTCAGTGTTTACTTTCAACAGCCTGATGTTCATATGTTTTCACAATGTGTCATGAGGCATTTAAGACATGTGACGTGATTAGACCAAATGCGGATAACCAAACAGATATCAGGTATCAGCCATTACTCTGTCAGGAATCTGTTGGAAAAGTCAAAGGCAGGACTCGATTTAGTTGAGGTAGTAAACTATCAAATTAATATTCCTACAAGTGCTGTTATAGGAGGTACTTTTATGCTTATTTTCAGGGTCATACTTGTATTTTAAGTTTCTACAAGAACATTTTAGCATGTTATAAAGTAAAAAAAAAAAAAAAGACACTTCATTTTCCTTATACTGTCGGTGCTTGAACCTGTATTCACCCTCTGTCTGAAATGTTCGTGTAAGCATCTGTCTCTTTAAGCCAGCCTCTTGAAAAAGCCCAGTCTGCTCTGATTGGTCAGTGTTTCTGGGTTTTTCACATCTCGGTATTTCTTCACCATTGTTGCAATTACATGTTTCTCTGGTGTTAGCATGTAGCTACTTGTAGCACTGTACAGCAAATTACCGTAAAGGAGAAGAGCGGCATTTTTTATTGTGAAAAATCCCTAATAAGACCTTTTAAACACATCTGACCATGTGCTAACAGGAACATGATCTGAAATCAAGAAATTAACATCAGCAGCCAAGATGACATGTTTCATGCTTGTAGCTATCTTCAGCAATGTAGGCTACGTAAACACTTGCAGTGGCGAGCCTGGAGCAGATGGCCATGTAAAGAAACCTGTAATGAGCTAACGTCAGCTTGTCTCCATTGTAGGGAAAAAAAAGTTAAATGGCATAAATGACTTAATGATTAATGAATTATTGAATTATGGATGCATGAGAGGAGAAGCAGAGTGCAGAGTGAGTGAATGAAAATTTTTAGATCGGCAGATGTTTTAATATAAATGATCGTGTGGGAAATTGTCAGTTGTGGTTGTAAACATATAATTCAAACTTTTTGGTTTTTTTTGGCACTCTGTCCTTGCTTTTTGTAGCTTTTCTGGCACTTTGCCACTATCTTGTAAATCCCGACTATAGACTGTGTATAAAGATGGACGACACACCCCCACTTAACCCTGCTATGCTGAAGTGAGGTTAAAATATCCAAGATACGGGTATTGCCATCTTGCAAGGGTGATGTCATTGAGAGCCGGAGACTGCGCAGTAGCGATATTCGCAGTGGGGGAGTTCCTGCCAAAACACCCATCCAACCAATCGCGATCAGCTCCATTGTATGCAAGCACACGGATTGGCTGTAACACCTGTCAGTCATGGCAGAAAAGCCCCCTTTTGTATAATTTAATATCTCATTAAAACCAAACTTGTCATAAAAACAAACATTTGAACAAACATCAGGGTGATGAGAACTACCTTCAGTGTTAGAATCCATCTTTAGGAAAAAGTTATTTGGCGTGTGCTTTTATTTTTTAGTTCAGCCTATCACCATTAACTAACATGGAGGGGCGGGCCTTAGGACCTATGCTGCAGTCAGACACCAGAGGGCAACTGAGATTGAAAAATTACACTTTGGGGGAACTGTCACGTTGTCTATCTTTATATACTCTTTGGTCCTGGTCCTGACCTGCAGCTGTGACTGGCTGGGGTACACGCTCAAAAACATTGTAAACACAACAAAATAAGAAGAAAATTCAGGCAGTGGGCAAAGTCTCAGCAGATAATACAGCGTCACACACGTCTATCGGATCATAAGTGCTGATTGAGAAAGATTACTTTTGCATGAGTCATTACACTGTTTTTCAGGAAATCCTGCATAGTATTTCTTTAAATAATATTCTCTACAGATGCGTTTATACTCAGGCTTTAAGAGCAAACTAAGAAGTCAAAAACACACACACTCTTATGTAGTTAGAGTATTATTCAAAATGCAAGTGAGTAAAAAGAAACCAGAGCTCATTCATGGCAGATGGAATTAAAGAAATAACAGCCTGAACAGACACACATCATCGGCTGAGGCTCACTTAGGTTCAGGATTTAAATACCACATTGCAGCATGTATTATTCATAATATCTGCAGCAAACAATAAAATATGAAGTATACTGACCCTGAAATGCAAAACTGCTGACAGTGTGCCTCCATATTCCCTTGACCCTCACCTTGGGATATCCATCTCTGCTCCTGAACATCATCTTGAAATTGACCTATTTTTAATATGGAATAAAAATTTTTGTCTATTCTTTGGGGACATTTGTGCGCAACAAAATACCAGTGCAGGTCTCATAAATAACACAGGATACATGCAGCAGCTGCCGGCTTTTCTACAACCATTATTCAAGCTGTGTGGACGAGGGAGGGGAGGTGGAGCCTGGACCCCCCCCCCCGCTACACACATACACACACATTAGGGTCTGCTGTCGCCACATATATACCGCTCCCTTTTCCTCTTCCACACACTTGCCACACTCGGAAACATGCTCACTGTCTCTCAGTCTTACATATACAGTAACTGAAGATCGCTCGTGCAACACACCCCACCTACTCTGTCCCCTTTCAGCCAAACACACACACACACACACACACACACACACAAACACACACACATAAATGCAGACACACTTTTTTTTATCTCATACATACCCCTCCTCCGCTTTCCCCAGTTCACACATATGAACAAATTACTCTCTTTTTGTCTTTTTGTCTCCTGAACACGCACAGACACTTCAGCTCTTCCATTCTCTCTCTCTCTTCTCTCTCGCTCTCTCTCTCGTCTCTCTCTCTCTCTCTCTCTCTCTCTCTCCTCTCTCTCTCCTCTCTCTCTCTCTGATACACACACCCCTCCTCCCTGTGTCAGTGCAAAGCAAAGTAGAGCGAGAGCAAGGAGCCACTCATTTCATTTTTTTCCCCGTCGGCTGACTTGCTCAGTCTTCTCCAGGCTGCACGGAGGGAAAGGGAAGGGGTTTTTGTTGCCTCCATCCTCACTGGCTCCATTTGTCCTTCAAAGGGGGGAGAAGAAGAAGGGGGAGATAAAGAGTGGGAGCGACAGAGGGAAGACGCAGGACTGCCGCTCCATCAGTCTGTCTTAGAACAAGGGAAAGAAGAGGGGTTACAGCGGGGAGAGGGGAACAGGAGGAGAGGGAAGGAGGCGCCATGGGTCAACTGTGCTGTTTCCCGTTCTCCCAAGCGGAGGAGAAAATCAGTAAGTGTGTCCTGCTCCTGTGTCTGTGCGTGGGTGTGCATCGTAGGAGAAACCAATTGGATTGATGTACTCAGAGGTGCTGTATGTAGAGAGGGACTGCATGCATGTAGTGTGAGAACATACTGGGTGTTGCTTTGTGCCAGGTGCCTGTGTGTGTGCATACAGTTACATCCATGATCGTCTGTGACCTACAGACACACAGGGAGTGTTCGTGTGAGAGAGTGTGACCATGCAATTCTCTTTGTGTGCAGACTAGTGTTATATTTGTGTGTGTAGCGGTCATTTTCCAGCTGTGCAATTCATCTGTGGTTGCCAAGTCTGGCTCATGATTCACGAGCTTCTGCAACAAGATGAAATAGTTTCCATCTGAAGAGTCAAATATCAGCCGTCAGCACTAAACTTAGACCTTATACATATAAACCTTCAGGCAACAAAAACTTGCTTTTTTCAGTTTTCTCGAAAGCAAATATTATGTTTACATTCAGTGTTTCTCCACAAAACAGTATGTGTACCTCTTAAGATTCAACTAACCCGGTTGAATGTATTTCTCTTGAAGAAATTGCTAATTTTCTAAATATTTTTGAAATAAGATAGCCTTTATTGATTCACACACCAGGGAAATTCCCGTTACAGCATCTCAGTTCAACATTGAACATAAAATGAAAAATATAAAAAGGAGAATAAAAAATACAAAAAATAGCAAAGGTGAATATAGATATAAACAATGTGATCTGAATTTAACAACTTTCGGCAGACAAAACATTATAGACTATACACATTGCACAACCTTTATACAAAATTGCAAGTTACTACATTAACTATACAATATTGCACAATATACAGTATTGCACAGGGTAATTTACACGCTGAGGTCGATTAAAGTGGAGAGTGCAGACGGTTAGTGGCTGTGAATGTTAAACCATGCATCATGTTTGCTAGCTTTTCTTCTTCCGTACCTTTGTGGATGCTTTGCTTTTTTTTCTCAGTAATTTTTGGCTGGATCGTAGCGTGCCAGGCCAAAAGTCTGTCCGTCACTAAGTGAGTGATCGAGTGACGAAATCACATTATTGGTCGGCGAGAGTGATGGTAAAAGTGTTGCCCCATTGGCCATTCCTCTTTCCAAATGAACAAGTACTGCCAGACCTGTATGGAGCGCCTCAGGACTGAGTCCTAAAACTCCAAAGTCCTAAGCCTGAATTAGCATTTCATCACTCCTGGGTCCCTTGTCTCTAAGTCAGTGTGCTTGTTTTTGTTTGTTTTTTTGTGAGATGCCTGAAATAAGGTCTGTGGTTAACACGAGCTCATGAGTCTTCCATGTACGTCAGTAAATGTGGCACTGGTGAATTTTGAAGCTTTTATGTGTCTGACAAAAGGTGGTTACTAACAAGTGGCTAAATGAGACTATAGAACGTCGTCACGGTTTGTTGTTGTGGCGACGTTAAATCATACAACCGTGGGGTAGTTCGTTTTTGGACTAACAATAGCTTTTTACCCCCGGCACTTGCATTTAGGCCTCAAAAATCCTAAAACTGCATTTCATTTGTGAAGATTATGTTGCTAAACAAAACGTGTAATTATCATAAATGTTTGTTTATCACAGAGCTTATTTTCTGCAATGATCCAAACTCAAATTGAATAATCCCATCAGCTTTTTGACAAGGGAAACCTGGGCACGGCTACCTTCAGCAATGTAGCATTTGCAATGTAATATTTACCTATTAAGCATGTTTGATTTACGATATTATTTGGGTTTTAGGAGCATTTTTTGAACATCTCCGGCACATTTGGAATATGCATCTCAATTGAGGTTTTTACTGCAATTTGCAGCACTTATCCAGGAGTAGAGATGCATGCACAAGGGAAAAGCCCACATTTCTGGTCAGAACAAAATCACACAAAAACTGAAAAACTTGGGATATCAACGAGTTTTGAGAAATGCACAAAAATCACAAGGCCGAACTTTACAAGAAGGTGGTTGAGGGAATGATGGAGGGATGTTCGTGTTTGCATAATCCAACAAGTCCACCACCTGCAGAAAACATCTTTTTTAAAAAAGGTGCAAAGATGCACAAGCAGCTCCAGCTGCTCCACTTTTTCACATTTTGATGTGAAAAACCACATGTCAGGGCACATTAGTCAGAGTATGCATGGCTGCATGTAAATTAGAGTATCACTGGAATATTCACTTTCTTTTTTGGAATAAAGGCAAATAAAAGGAATATACTGTTTATGTAAACGTCAGTCAGTGTTTGTGTGCTGAAAGCTTTAAGTTTCCAAATGGCACTTGTGTCAGTTTCATATTGGAAAATGATTGGCTACCAAACTGCTCCTGCTCATATAAACATGACTTAAATTGAGATTTAGAGTGACCACCGAGGAGCTTTCCTCCTTTAACAGATAAATGTGAAAGCCTTTTAGTGTCAAACAGTGAAGCTTAAATGTCAGTAAAGTAACAGGAAGCAAAACACATCTTTGAGTGGAGGGAGACTTTGAAAGGACTTGTAACAGTTCCTTGTGGGCTGTCACACCACTCACCTTTTGTACATGACCATGTGGCAAAGATTAGCCTGATATCTCCACATCGCTACAGCCACTGCATTTTCTGGATGAGTGTTTGAGCACTGATGTTATCCGACACATGTTGTTACACAACGTTAAGGCTCAGCTAAAGGAAAATTAAAGAAGATAAATAAAAGACCAGAGTAAAGTCAAAGTATATTTTCCACCAGATGATAGCGATGGTGATGGCTGCTCTGCTTCAGCTTACATGAAATGAAATGAGCTTTAGAGGATAATTACTTATGCAGCTTGTGCTTTGATTGCAGTTTTAAGCGGCAATTTCTCTCATTGTTCTTCGGCAGCTGAAGTGTGGCTTAATTTGGGTTTTGGGGGAATGTTAAATGTTGTAGGAGTAGAACTTGTTTTGCAACTCTGTTATTACGAACTCACTACTTTTATATCATCATAAGAAAAAACAAAAACAAAATCTGTTTGGCCATTAGTATAAGTTAGAACAATTTAACATTTTAGTAATGCTCGTTACCAGCAGCTATTATTACAGTTTGAGATTGACATGCTGACTGTTTCTTAAAGGCTAACTTTCGTGTCTAAGTGACTAATGGGAACAACTGTTGAAGTCCAGTATTGAGCGAGAGTGCTGTAGCTTGCAGCCACAAAACAGGCTGTAGCGTAATCACTCAGGGCATGTTAGCAAAGTGCATCCACTCAAAGTGTGCATTTTTGCCACTGACGGGCTCAGATTGGTATTTTGTCTGACAACAATATGGAAAGGATCCATACAGAAAAATCTGTTTTTGTTTAAACAGAAACAGCACTGAAATCATTGCTAAACACACCAGATTCTGTTGAAATAAACAACAGCAATTTAATAATTGTAAAACACACTCCGGTCAAAGTAGACAGACACAAAGTAAAACTCCCAAAAAAGGTCTTTGTTCATCTTTCCACAGTTCCAACAATCACCAGTTCTGGTTTGGTTAAAGTAACCCCTTATTCATCCATGTAGATGTGAAAATATGCTGTCTCTACACGTGCTAAAATTACTCTTTATTTAACTGACATGTGGTGGGTGTGGTGATAGCGATGTCAGAGCAGTTTCTGATTAAACAAAAAGGACTTACTCTGTATTCAAAAGGTCTTTCTCTGTAGAGATCCTTTCCATTATGTTACCAGAAACTTATAATAACAATATGAGCCTTTAAGTGGCAAAAACAAAAACTTAGTGGGCGTAAATTGACAGTACGCAAATGATCAAGTGGTTACATTGCAGCCTGTTTCATGGTTGCAGCCCTCTCTCTCTCAATACTGGACCAATTTTTATGAAAACTGTTGTTTCCATTAGTCATTTGGACACAAAAACATGAGCAAAAATGATGCAAGTTGAAATATACCAAAGTCACCCTTTAAAAAAGGCAACATGTCTGTCTTACACTGTAATAATTGGATACGTTGCTAAGTTACCCTTTAAAAGTGTGGCATAGTTTAGCTTTGATGGTTTCTGAGCCAGAATTCAGTTTCCCGTCCAGTGTAAATTGGATTAGTTGTGTGTCCCAGTTTTCATGCTAATGCAAGAAATTGATCCCATTAAGACGATACATGCAACTGTTTGGAAACTGTTTTTTTGATCAAACAAACTAAATGAATGTGGTTTTCCTGTTAGTTAAAGGGAGAAAAGTACAACGTTTTCATATTAGCACTGCTGCTAACCTGTTTATTTGGATTAATGATTAAACAGGGAGACCGTAATGAAATGAGCCAGTGATTTGTGGCCTGTACGGTGTGTGTTTTTGTGCTGTAAATGAGATGCTGATCATCCTGTCATAAATGCGGACTTTGACACTGACTGTGATGGCAATTATGAAGATAAGAGTGCGTGTGTGTACGTGTGTGTGTTTGTGTGTGTGTGGGCGCAAGTGTAGTCCTTTGTATGACTGTATTGGTAAAGACAAATATTATTAAACTGGGCTGCACATTACTGTGTGCACTCTGTTCCTGCTCCTCTCTGTTGCTCCTGCTCCCTCCTGTGTTTTCCCCATGTTTCTCTCTCTCTCTCTCTCTCCCTCTCTCTCTCTCCCCCCTCTTGCCGCTTGCAGCTGCATTGCTATAAACAGTCGAGCCTCTGTGCCCTACTTCTGAGTGCAGAGAGATGGAGGGAGAAGGGGGGAAAGAGTGATGCAGGGAATGAAGACTAATGAGGGGGAATGGAGGGAATGGGCTTTAAGAGAAATGATGATACTGAGACAAAGGCAGAGGAGAGGAGAGGGAGGAGGACAAAGACGAGGAGTGTTTGTGTAGGTCAGCTGCTCCTCCTGTGATTTGGTGACAGTCGCCCTCGTGAGCACAGCAAGACACGTGTGTGATGCAGAGTGTGTGTCTGTGTGTTTGTGCAGTGTATCTGCATGTGAATTCAACCATGACCAACATGACAAGGTGTCACACAGTGGTGTTAGCAGTCACTGCAGGGAAAAAACATATCTTGCACTCTACCTGTCACATGCAAGGACACAAAAACATAAATGCCCACAGAGTTTATATCTTAGCATGAAAAACATTTCACTGGTATTTTAAGAAATAGAGCCAGTCATTACACAAATATTATGAGCATTATGTCCATTTGTAATTGATATCTTTGTCAACATTACATAAACTGCTAAACTTTAAAAGTACTGGGGAGAATAATTTGGGAATATTAGAGCTTTATGGATGAAATGAGCAAGATTTAAAGAAAATGTGACAATTGAATCATTATGGTACCCAAATCTAGGGGGGAAAAACTGTTTTTGTGGTTTTGAACAAAGCCACCGCAGGCGTTCTTTGATTCAAAGCAACATGTGATTTGCCCACCACCCCAGCAGCTACAACCTTTACAATTTATGGTGTTGTGAGCAATAGACAGAGTTTGCAGTTCAGCGAAAATAATGCCAAAATGTTTGAAAGTATGGCTATAGTTTACTGCAAACCTAGTAGCATTTTTAATTTATTTTATTTTAATTATGTATTTTTTTGCAACTGAATTCTCCCTTTTATATGATGGATAATAAATGAAGTAGTAATATAAAGAATGAAGTGCTTTGGTATCTACTTTAAGGGCATTGGTGTTGGGATTGGCGTTAGTTTTTTTTAATGATACCCAATAATAAGTATGACTCATGACCACCGAGTTATGGCCTTTTTGAATTTGTCACTCTTCCACTTCCGGGCAAAATGACTTGAGATTTTGCAGCATTACACAGAGCTGATAAGTGCATGTGTTATTTAAATTTAGTTATAGATGCGTTGTGTGTGCTAAAATATTACAATGCACTGTAAGTTGAGTTATCTATGGTGAAAGTGGTGTTTAGAAAGCTGTTTTTGTTGGAACGTCGAGTTGGTGGCAGTGTGTCGTGTCAAGAAGGTTACTCATCCCCTTCTTTACAAGAATTTAAATGTGAAATCAAGCCAATTTTCTCAGGTTGCAAAGGGTTAACAGTCCAGTCACTAAACTGTGCTGATGTTGTCTTTAAGCTCCTCTGTTTTATTGTTAACCACTCCTCTGTCAGGAGGTTCCTAGTCGACTGCACCTACTTTCATTATTTGAATACTTTGTGCTAATGCACATGGATAGTGTGCCATGCTGTGGTCTTTTTAAATGAGTGTACGTGGCTCCTTTTATAGCACTGGTTTGCTTTGCACTTAACCTTTATCCACACCCTTATCACAATGTATTTTGCCCTTCTAATAACGTTAAGATAAAGGCAGCTTTACCCCTCACAGAGTGACACTTGCTCGGTGGTTCAGCTCCTGGTTGGCCGCTGCACGAGCCGTTCACCTGTGTAGCAACAGAACAGAAGTGATGATCAAAACTGTTTTTTGTTCCCTTTTTTAGCTGTCAAGGTTTGCACAACTGTGGTATTTTAAAGTAAAAATTGTTAGAAATTCAGCTACGTGTGTGTTTGGGAGAGAAGAAAGAGAGTGATGCACAAATAAAGAGAGCGCTGGTGAAGACAGCAGAGACCACATGTGAGGAAGAGGGGGAGAAAGATGAGAGCAGAACAGTGAGGAGGAGGAGGAGGGCGTAGAGCGAGGGGAAGAGATGCATGCAGCACTGCTTAATTCATCCTTTTCCTCCCATTCACTCCTCTCTGCAGAGATTTCTTCTTTCATTCTGGTGTCTCTCTTTGTTAATGATTTCTCGTTTCATTACCGCAAAGTCTCTTTTCTAAGAAATGTAAAAACACTGAAATATTCACATTCTTTGTTCATGTTCCAGAGGTCTGCTTGTGTCTGTATAAGTGTGAGTCTGACAGCCAGCCAGAGCGCAGTGAGCTGGGTCACTGAGCAGAAAAAGCCAAACCTGAGTACTGGCTGACTGCTTCTTCTCCACAAGTCAGGTCCTGACACAGCGGAGGGGAGGCACAGCTGGGTTCAAATTATTGCGCACGGGCCTTAAAGCTCAGCCACAGGGAATAAGAAACTGCGCTTTTGTTGTGGAAAGACAAATAGAAACAGCACTGTGTCTCCTTCTTAACAGCGCAATCAATAAGAGACTTCTTCAGTGCTTCGTCTCCCCACTGTTTGATTGTGCTGAGATCTGACTGGATCACAGCCAGTGTCGCTTTACAGCCGGACACTGTTGCAGCTAGAGATGTTTCAGACACAGCCAGCGCTCTTTATAAAGACATCTAGCACATAATAAAGCTGCAACAACATCAACATCAGCATTAACATATTTAAAGCGACCATTCAACACATAACAAAAAATGCATATATTTTTTCCTTTACCTGTAGTGCTGTTTGTCAGTCCAGATTGTTTTGGTGTGAGTTGCTGAGTGTTGGAGATATTGGCCGTAGAGACATCTGCCTTTTCTTAAATATAATGGAACTAGATGGCTCTCAGCTTGTGGTGCTCAGGCACCAAAAACGCATTTAATAAACTCAACAGAGAAATCTCTTTCCAGGAATCACGACCAGGTTACTCAAGATAATCCACAGACCTTTTTGTGCGCACTTTTATGCAGGGACTATTTTCTCTCTACTGAACATCATCCACCAACAGTATCAATGCACAGAAGGAGGTGGGCATCTATTCATGGATGAGAGGCTCTTGACAGTGCGAGCTGTAAACATTAGTGGCGTCTTCCTCAGCTGAGCGGTAATGTTAGCTGCTCAGTGGTTCTAGGCAAGCCAGCAGTAGATACAGGCTTCCTTCTGCTCATTGATACGGCTGTCGGTTGTATTTGGTACGCGATCATAATGTAGCACTGTTAATGTTGCACTGTAATTTGTCGTCGTCATGCAATTCCCCTGTGTAATACTGACTGTTGTGCAGTAGTATATATATATATGTTGGTAGTTGTTAAATTCAGATCATATTTCTTTATTTATATTTTCCTTTTCTGTATTTCTTTTATTTTATTTTCTCCTTTTGAATTTGTTTTCTTCCGTGTTTAATGTTCCACTGAGCTGTTGTAACAAGTGATTTCCCTCTTGTGGATCAATTAAATCTTATCTTAATTCAGGAGAAAAATAATAGTTACTACATAAAACTGTTCACAACAAGGTGTGTGGATTATCTTGACTAACCAGGTCATGATTTCTGGAAAGACACATTGCTGTTGAGTTTTTAAAATGTGCTTTTTTTGGCACTTTCAGCTCCACAAGCCGAGTGCCATCTTCCATTATATTTAAGAGAAGGCGGACACGTGTAATTTTTGATTTTAGTTTGAACTGTCTCTTTAAGTAAGTAATAAGCCATATTGGTGTCTTAGACAAGGCTTGGACATGGGCGATGCTAATAGGGAGAGGCATGTGATTCTTTGTGTTGCTCTGATTTTTCTGAGAGATGAAAACACTGAACTCCTCACTCTGAAATTGCACTGTATCACATTTAGTCACAGTCAGGCTGTGCGGAGCTGATAGTCAAGTCATGCCTTGTTATGCTTTTATTAACTTAGCTTACAGACTAGGTTGTGTTGCTTTGTGCCGTGACAGCAGGCTAGAGGAGTGAAGATGTCAAATCAAAGCAGGGCATGTTTTTTCGCCTATTGTCCATTCACACTAGAAGGGCTGCGTTGTTTGTTTGATCTGCAGTCTAACTGCGTTCACAGGCGGTGCACCTGTACAGCTGCACAGCTTCAGTGTCTTCATTAGCTTTTATACCTTTGACCCAGATGTTAAGAGATCCTCGATTTTTTTCTTGAATTGAAAGAAGCAATGCTGAAAATGTTTTTTTTTCAGTAGTTTTTGCTGCATGGATCTAGGGATGTCAGTTTTAGTTGATAAATCTACAATCTTGGTCCCAAAATCCAGAATTATCTTTACATCTTGTAGATGAGATGCCTGGAATTTTTTTATACACATTCATGGTCCCTAGAGGATAAATCACATCAACTTGGTTTTGGGTTGTTTGTAGGATTTTAGGACATTAGGGGCTTAGTCAAGACCTCTGCTGGCAGCCGTGGGGGGATCCTCCACTGGCACTTTTTTTGAAGCTCTGTTTTGATGCTGTTTTATACACTCTGGCACCGTAGTTATATTGAGTATCATTGCGGTATACCATATGGAAATACAGACACACAATATGACTGTGTGGAAACAAGATGTAGTAGAGACTCACAGAGCAGAAAGCATAGCTGTAGTTTCTTTGTCTTGATAAAATACAAACACAAACACTAATGAAGTTAAAGCAAAAAAGTTGTACTTTATATATTATTCAAGAAATAATTGGACTGCACTGGAATCTTTTTTTTTTTTAAAACACATTAGAGAGAAATAATTATCTTGTCTTATTCACTAGTGTCTTAGTCTTCTCATCTGAAATGTTGCTGTATTTTTCCCCAAAATAATTTATTAAAAGTTTGGCTGAGGAGTGCTTTTCACTCTTTCTCTTTGGATTCAAGGACAGAAATGACAAGAAAGGAGGGAGAGGTTACTCTCGTTAAGAGAAAAAAAGGCCAACCTCACCATCCTTTTTCCCAAAATGATGTTTGTGTTTCACACGGTTCATCATGTTCAGGTCACAAAGACAATATTAACAGTTTCCAACTGGATAGTTTCTGCATTGCCAAATCCGTTTACACTATTATTTCCCCTGTCAGTATTATATAAGGGCTGATATAACTATCAGTGAGCACATCAGCTTTTTATGCCCTCAAAGTGATGTGATGAGGATGATGAAGACTTGAGGAGGGCCTGAGGCTGGGTGTGAAATAGCATGAGTGATAAAATAGAGCTTTGATGGTCTTCGCCGTCTTGATGGAGGAATTTACCGGCCGTGAAATTGTCGATCAGGGCGCTGGTGGAGAGGAACAGTCTCACACTCGTCTGGGCACCAGCACCGTGTATCCATTGTTCCGGCATAAGGAAGAGATTGCCAGAAATGTAATGATTTTTCTCTGTTGTCGAATTGAAAGAAATGCAGCCTCATTAGGCCGCATTTTAGGGAAAGTTTTGGAAAGTTATGTCGATTAGAGCTGCATAATTTTACTCTTTAGCTCAAAGGCCATTTGGTGAGGGCTGTTTGGATCCATCAGCTCTCCCGTCGGATAACAGCTCAGGTTTATTGATCTGACATTCAACCTCCAGCCTACTGTTCAATGAAGTGGATTAATCTCAATTAAGTGCACTTTTAAGCACAACACGCTGATGTGGTTCAGCCTTTGGGAGCATTTGTGTTTGCATTTAAAGCTACAGTTAGTCATTTTTATTAAAATGAATTTGTCATATTTGCTGAAATTGTCATATTTTCCTAAAATAATACAATAATACAGACAAAAATTCTGTGAGAAAAAATCATGTTCCTCTGCCACTTCGTAGTGCTTCTAGTGTCATTTGCTAAAATCCACCACAGCTGAAGGAAAACAACCAGTCAGAGCAAAGGGGTCTCGAACGCAGGGATTTTGGGATATTAAAATATTGTGTTGTCTTTTTCCTAGTTTTAAAGGTTGCAGGACAGTGAAGTGATGTATTTTTCTGAACTTATCAGACTATTCAATGATTTGCCTTTACCCACTTTGTCATTGTATCGACATTTCTGCTGATTATTCATCAAAAATCTCAGCTTAAACAGCTTATTCTTAATAAGTTTATAACCTGAATATGAGCTATAGTGTGAATAACAGTGTGAATATGAATGAGTTAAACTGGGCTGCAGTATGAATCTCGTGTCTGAGAGAGTCTTTGGTATTTCCTCAGGAAACTGCTCCACCATCAGGACTCTTCACCCCCACCTCACCCCTGCAGCGCCAGTCTTTATGTCACCCTCTGTCCTTGTCTTTTACTTCTTTTCGAAGGTCTATTCTTCCTCATTTCACCTTCTCGGTCCTCCTGCTGTGTCCGCAGATGCACCATCTCACCTTCTTTTTCCATTTTACCTCTGGTGTTTTTGCATTTCCATATTGCACACACCAGTTCAATTAAATACAATTCATTTCATTTCAATTCATTTCAGTTTACGCTCTCTTCTTCCTCACATCACATACTGTACAGTAGTCTTCCTCCTCCTCTTTGTCCCCCTTTCTTCATCTTCTTCTCTTCATCTGCCCATTTTTCTCATGCTTTATCTTCATCCTCCAACAAGATATGCTGCATTCTTCTTTTTCTGCCTACACTGCCACTTGAGCTTTCAAAAATCAGTTAATTTAAGAGGGAATTAGTCATAGCAGCAGATTAAAAGCCTGAATGAAAACACAATCAGTTTGGCTGCTGTATCCAGTGAATCAGATTAATGGGATTATTTTGAGGCCTTTTGATGCTGCATGCAGATGTGATGAAGTATTTCTGTATGGTTAGCAGCTCTGGAACTGAACATGACAAAGTGCTCTCTCCATCATGGAAAGTACAAAGTATTGAAAGTGGCCGGCTAACATATTTTGGCAGACTTCAGCAGTATGTCAGCCCAGATCCAACCAGGAAGTGGACTCTATTAGTTATCCGGAGGAAAAACAGGATGAATAAGTGTGTAAGGGACTTTGAAGTAATGGTGTTAAAAGGTTTTTGCATAGCACAACATAAATCACAGCAGAGCAGAGCCCGGGAGAGGAGTTCAGCGCCAAGTAAAGCAAAGCCGAACGGTGACGCCGGGAATGAAATCAAAACAAAGCAGACACACAGTAGTTGTCACTTGACAGAGTGCAGACTTGCAGCTCGCTAACAGCACAGTCATAATCCCAAACGCAGCATCTGTACACCAACAACCTCTCAACCTTTTTGCCCCTCTGAGTGACTAGAAAACCCAGAGACATCAGAGACAGACGGAGGAAGTGAGACGGTGAAAGAGGAACACAGTGAAAGGAAAAAATAACAAGTCTACAGATATACCAGCAGCTCTGTGCCCTGAGCTGAATGCTAATGTCAGCATGCTAATATGTTCGAGATGAAAAGGATAACATTTTGACAGAGGAAGCTAAAGTAATAGGAGGTTTCATTTGATTAACTATAATGTAACAGAATTAAGGCCGAAACTAATAACTATTAAAGACCCCGTCAATGAAAATTAAGTTCTTAATAATGTTAGCATACCTGTATAGTGTTAAGACAAATCGTAAGCAGAATAAGCTGTCACTGCCATGACTGAGTATTTCCATGAGACTGAGTATTGCCATGAGACTGCAGTGTACCAATAAAAATCTCAAAAACACAGATTCTGACTTCCCTGGTCTGTGATGTCACAAACCCAAAAAAACCAATCAAATCAACGCTACAGCGAAACAAGGTGTATCGCAGGCAGAGCTGTAATTTGCAAGCTAAGTTTTACTTTCACTTCAGCTTTTCAGTGTTTGCAATCAAAAACGAGGTTTATTTAGCATTTGCAACACATCATTAGGTGTCATACAACATAGTCATATTATTATGTCTCTGACGTAAAGAGAGATAAGCAGGGTCGATGCGAGCAGGTACACTCGAGCTGCAGGCAAGCCGTGCAATTTGCATATGTATACATTTGTGTATGCTAAGTTAGGCAAATGTGTAGAGTTACATCAAGCCATTTTAAGGAATGAAGGGATTTTTTTTTTTTGCACAGAAACTTTAAAATATGTATTGAATTTTTAGGGCTTTAAGAAGAGGAACTGATTACTTTAAATAGTAGTAAAAAATGCAAACTAAGATAATATATCCATGCTAGCATCGCTTTATGCTGTACTTAAGCACAGCAGTTGTTTGAGCCAAGTGCTAATTTTGGCATAGTAACAAAGCAACTTTTGGCAAATGTAAAGATGTTTACCATGTTTCCAATCTTGGTTTTGCATGCTAGAATTTGCTAATTAGCACTTAACAGAAATTGCAGTTAAGACTGACAGGAATGCATTTAGTCCTGCAAGCATTTAAGCTACATTCACTCTGAAAGCCTTCATGCTAAATTCCGATTTATTGCTCAAATCCATTTTTTGTTTTTTGTTTGACTGGTCACAGGACTGACCTACATGAGTGAAAGAACCAATAACAGACGTCACACGCAGCATGCTGTTGTATATAGGTTAACATGGAGGCCACTGAAGTCAGTATCTTTTGTTTCATTTATAAGTTGATGTGCTGTGGGAGCCAGCAGATTATGAAAAGATGATAACGAGGACGAGGAGAAAGGGAGCCAAATTTCTGATTATGGCTTTTTGTGGAGCGCCAGCTGTTATTTGGGAACAGAAGTGTGTGTGGATACAGAGTCAGAGCCAGGAGTTTGGGATTGTGATGTGAATGGCTTCAATGAAACAGATTCTATCACAAGTTTCATGATGACTTTTAACTTCGTCCGTCAGCGCCTCTCCACAAGACTCACCAGCTCAGAATTGTTGCGTAAAAGTTGCATGATTTCTGATATGACTGTTGAGACACACACATTGCAATCAGACCTGTATGCGATTGAGAAACACATATGAAAGTGACCCAAACCAGATATGAACAGATCAGATTTTGGCCAGATATAAAAGAAAGATAAGAAGAAGCGAGATTAAAAGAGTATTAAAGAAAGATAGTAGACTTTTTTTCTCTATTTTCTTTGGTTTATAGACCAAAAAACTCATCGATATATCGATAAATTAATTTGCAGATTAAACAATGGTTAAAGGTTTTCATTAGTCGTAGCCATAGTTGAGATATATCCTTCTGGAGCAAGCAGACTGACTTTGCCATCCCTGCAGCCATAATGCTAGCCTGGCTTAAAAACACAGACAGTAATGAAAGCACATCCTGGCATCCTGCTGCTGTTGGACAGAAGACAGGATATTCTGGACTAATCTCATTTTCACAACAGGTTTAACCAGAATCTACTAATTGGCTCGATTTGTACCATATGGGCTAAGAGGTTTAGTCTGGCTCAATTAACACCAGTAAAAAAGACAGAGAGTATGTTAAGGCAGAGTTTTGTGTAAAGCATACTGATAAAGAAACAAATTCAGTCCCCTCAGATTTCTTTAGGTGTGTTTCCATCGCAGGAACTTGCTGTAAAACCAAGGAGGCGGGAACATTTACAAGAACGGCCTCGTAGTCTGTCCTCTCAGCCTTTGTGTCTCCATTGCAGTGAATGTCCCCTGTAGAACTCACTGGACTCTGGAGTTGACGTAATCATACTTGTTTTTCTTCTTCTGCTGGGTTTTTATGCTGCGTTCATGTGATTTCCGAAGGTTGGAGTTTCTGAGTTGGGAAGTTTATCTGCCGACTTTGTTTTGTTCATGTGCTTTGAGGTCGTAAAGTGGGATGTGGGGGTGGGGGTTGTATTTTAATGCTAAGAACTTTTGAACAAGAGGTTGAATGCTTTTTCCAGATTTTTTATATTTTTAAATAGTTTAATTTTAAGTTGACAACTCGTGTTATGAAATAACGTTATCAATGTCCGTATACTCACCTGGCACGCTTTATAGTTAAAAGTTTGCTTCCTTGCTACAGCTATTAGTTGCATATACTAAAATGTGCAACAGCTAAAAGTAAATGATAGCTACTAAGAACGAAATATCTATTTTTTTACCATGAGTTGTTGACACTGTTTCCATGCTTTCAGCCCTTTCTGCTGCCCTGAAATCTCACGCAAATGTCACAACTCAGCAACTCATCAAA
This sequence comes from Plectropomus leopardus, assembly GCF_008729295.1. Classification (NCBI taxonomy): domain Eukaryota; kingdom Metazoa; phylum Chordata; class Actinopteri; order Perciformes; family Serranidae; genus Plectropomus; species Plectropomus leopardus. The sequence goes on along the minus strand of NC_056478.1, from coordinate 7,837,022 downwards.
TCATCGAAATTACTCAGTTCCCACTCATAATCACGACTTTGTAAGGCTGTTCATTTTCCTGTAACTTATAAATACGGTACTTATGATATTTTTGAGGAGCACGTGAAGACAGCATAATCATACTTATTTTTCTTCTTCCTCTGCTGTGCTTTATGCTGCGTTCATGTGATATCTGAGGGTTGTAGTTTTGGAGTTGGGAAGTCAGTATTTTATTCATGAAAACTACTGCCTTTTAAAAGCAGTAGGGGATATGAGGGGGGATGCTATCTTTAAAAAATTATATTTAATATGTGAATTAATAATACGTTTCTTACCATTGACCAAACACTGACCTTTGCCCACCATGTTCATGCATTTATGACGTCAAGTCAGCAACTTATCTCCAAGTTGCCATGTTGTTTTTACAACATGAGAGTCTCCTAACGTCAATTGTCCTGGTGGGAAAGTCGTCATTCCAATTATTCCTACATCATGTGAATGCAGCATTAAAAAGGCGTTTGCAGTTTTTCGGGGCCACTCTGAAGTACTTGTCCTGAGGCAGGGACCTTTTTCACCCCTATAAAAGTTCTCAAAAATTGTCTTACGCGGGTGGTTCTTGTGGTAGAGACATGCACCAACGGGCAAGATGCTGTAAAACTGCCCCTGAGTTTGTGCGGTGGAAACGGGCCTTTTTTCTCATTCACTGAAATCTAAATATTAATACTTGGAGGCTTCAGCTCTTCCACTTTTTAGTTTTTTTTTCACTTTTCATATCTTGAGTTAAATATACAGCTTTTGCTTTTAGAGGAAAAATGGATGCCAGTTCACAGAGCGAGACATCAGGAGTGATATTTGAGAACAGGTCTTGAGACACACCAGTCAATAAATACAAGAAAGATGAGCCTGAAAGAGAGAAGCAGCGAGGCGCAGAGGAGAGAAAGTCAGAGGGGAGAAAGAGACAAAAAGGTTAAAGGAGAAGAAAAAGTCAAACAGATGTGAGAGAGGGAGCGCACTTAAATACAAGAGGTAGTGAAACCTGCTAGAAAACCTGATGTAAGTCAGTACAACCTCTGCGTTGTTAAAAGTTGAAGTGCCTGTCTGGTTCTTATCCCCCCGTCGTCATGACAACACTGCCAGAAAAAAAAAAAGTAGAAAGTAAAGATAGAAAGAGGCAGAGGGATTAAATAAGGAAGGAAAGAGTAGAAGATACCAGTGTTGCCAACTTGGCAACTTTCTCTCTAAAGTAATTGACTTTTCAGACCCTCTTTGCATTTTTATTTCTAAAAAGCTAATAGCGACTAATTTAGTGTCTAATTCAAACCATTAGGGAAAAGACAGAAATATATTAGCCCTTATTGTAATTTATTCTCATGCATGCTGCTCAGAGAAATGGCAGTCCATGTTTTATTGCCCATCAGTCCTTGGTCTCTCCCCTTCTCTCCTCTTGCGCTGTGCAGTGGGTGTGGGACAAACAGGAGCAGATTAGGCGATGCTCGCCGTGGATGTTCAGTTGTAATCAGCTTCAGTGGTTAAGGTGACGCTCTCGCGCTCTGGATTCGATGCACCTGAAAGTAGTGCGCCATGATTAAGCACTATAGCTCTAATGCAATGCAGATGTTTTGTTGAGGCTTTTTCTATGGAAGATAAGTCAGCAGGACTTTAATGCTTTCATTAATGTGCGATGATGTCACCAATATGCAAATGAGCATATGATGTCATCTAGCAACTTTTATCAACTTTTGAAGCCAGTGCTGGCTATATTCTCCTTTCTTTTATTTATTTATTTTTTTAGTAATTTGTGGTTATTTTACCATTTTTGATGGAGGGGGCATGGCACGCAGCAAAAGGTCGAGGTTGGAATCGAACCAGCGGCTGCTGCAGAAAGAATATAGCCTTTGTGCATGGGCCGCCCACTTGCTTTCTTGTCAGAGCTGGCGCCCCGTGTTCACTTACTTTAATTGGAGAAGAGTTGGCAACACTGGAAGATAAAGAGAAAGAGGAGATGTAGGAGCGAGGATATGAAGAGGCAAAGACCTTCTCTTTCTGGTGTCCCCCATGTCCCCTATATAAGCCTATAAGTAGTTGACAGCAAGAGACAAATGTGTTGTTGATCACATTTGAATTGTGCCATGAAACACACTCATGATGTCTGTTGATACAAAAGACATTGTCGCAAATCCAGAAAGATGAATTTTGTCTAAAGTTTGTTGTAGCGCCATTTAGTTTCGTCTGCATCACCCAGCTTGTTACGTAGGTAATTGTAGCTGTGTTCCAAGCACGAATGTGACGTTATCTGACCTGATGTGTTTTACTCAGTGACTTCTGGTCTTTTTATCAGCTGGGAAACTAAGACCTGTTGCTGGTGTGAGTACATCCAAGCACAAAACACACAGGCTTCATACACATCACGCACGCGACTTGCTTAGTCGTACTAATTGTGTGTTTTTACAGTTTTATACTTCAACAGTTTAACAGAAATTGCAACTTTGTTGAGATCCAAAATTATCTTTTAAAATGTCTGTGATTCATGACACAGTTGAAACATAAAAAAAAAAAAGATTTTTCTTTTGCCATTAACTAACGTACATATTTTGTCCAAAATAAGGTTTCATGGTTGTTCACCAGAAGGTAAGGGACTTAATTTAAAAACGGTGGTTAGTGGTTGGTTTTCAGCCACTGAAACTGTATTCAGAACCAGTATATGCCATATTTACAATATTTGCACCACTTTACGTTGCTGCCAGATAGCCCCTTCTGACGTTATCTCAAAGCCACCAGACTCCATTGACAGAAACACTAACTTTACTTCCCAGAACACTGGAGTTGCTGGTCTACTGCATCCTCGATTGGTTAATGTGTAAGGTGTGTAATTTGGAAAAATTATTTCAAATACATCTCAAACCTGAGCTCATAATATGTTTTGCTAAAGTGGCTAAAATATGTTTATTTACTGCGGCCCCAGTCCACAACAGTACATTGCTGAGTGTTGGTGTCGCTGGATTTGGTTCATCAAAGACACTAGCAAAGCAACACAGCACATAAAATAAACACAGTCGAAACATCACTTAGGCTGCACCGCCGTATTTAACTATACAGCTTTAAACGTTACAAATACATCTGAAAATAACCACAGAAGTTTAAGAAGTTGCCAATTTCTTATGCCTCTGCAATTGCCAGTTGTCTCCCTGAACGTGATTGTTGTTGTGTGACGACAAAGTAATTCGATCTTTAAACTCTGAGAAATATGCGTGTGTCTGTGCGTGTGAAAGATATTGTTGACTGTGTGAATTTGTGTGTGAGAGACAGAGATATCCTTGTTGCTGTGGAATCAGTCAGTGCACAGTGAGAGAGGCTTATCTGTGTCTCTGCTAGTGTGTGTGTGTGTGTGTGTGTGTGTGTGTAACAGGTACAGAGGGCGGCTTTACTGCCACCATAAAGGGCTTCATTTTGTCAGACCAAGATCGAAGAGGTCGATAAAAAACTAATTCTCACAAACACACGCCTCTTCTAAAAGACACATAGATAGAACAGGCAAGCAGAAGTCTGTGTATGTTGGGTTCATATTTTCTTTATGTTCATAACATCAGCAAGAACATATCTGATTAAAAAAGAGGAGGAAGAATGAATGATTTAGTCCTTGTATGTCCTCAATTTTCCCATAAAATGTAGCCGTTTGTTTTTGAAAGCGCTGCCTCCTCTGAAAAAACATTCAGACACTTTATCGTTTGACAAAGGGTTGTTTTTCATGACTTTTTTTTTTTCAGTTCACAATTTTGTGTAATAAATTATGCTGGTTTGTCTCAACTCGCACTCAAAAACTGCACACCTGCATCCTATTTATACACCGCAGAGTCTTGCAGCTTTTGGCAGTATGACAGTCAGTGGATTTGGATAACAATATTTTGTTCAGAATATTTGTGCATCCATTTCAGTGCTCCTGTAGCCCAGAGGTCCAAACCTAATCTTAAAAAATCACTGCAGTGTAGCACTAAAAAATCTCTCCCTTATGTTAGCAGACAAAGAGGCTTTTATGGCTCTGCTGAGTCGGGAGTACATGAAATCCACAAGACAGCGAAATATCTCTTCTTTTATGTGTGTGTGTGTGTGTGTGTGTGTTCGTTTAATATTCGATGTTTGTGTTTATATTGCAGATGTGAACCCACTCCATGCCAAACGCCCAAGTATGTACTTCTACATATGTCAAAGTTCATGATTACAGGCAAAAAAATTCACTCTGATCATCAAACAATCAATTTCAGATGATTAATGCTGTGATTCCCTTCAGCAACCTCTGGATTACAGTGATTATACTGATTACAAAAGATCATCCAAATCAGTGGTTTCCAACTGCTTTATCCACATGGGTCCAGATTTCTCCTTAGTCATCAGTTCAAGGTCCACACAGTTTAATATATTCAGCATCATACTTGCCTTTCGTCATGTCATTAAACTGGGTTGCTGTCTCTGTTAAGCAGGGGCATTTCGCGGATTTGAAGACATTCACACAAATCATAAAAACAAAATTAACTTTTTCTTATCCTTGATTTTTTTTTGGCAATACTTGATTCTGTAAAACTCCATGGCCTTTTTGTCGTTAAAAATGTTGGTGATTTAAAAATTTTTTGACAATTTTTGGCAATATTTTTGTATGTGGAAATTGTTTGACTTTTTTTATTTAAAACTTTTTTTTTAAGTTTTAATTTTTTTTTTTTTTTAAAAATAGTGGTAATTTTTGGGGGGGTGAGGATGATTTTTTTTATTTTTAGGGTGAAATATATTATTTCTTTGAGGTGGTTCTGTAATTTTTTTTTCCATTTTCTTTTTTTTTTTCTTTTAAAATTTTTGAAGATTTGAGCAAACATGCATTCCACATCTGCGGGTTGTGGTCAAAATCATACCATTTATTATAGCCAAAAACAAAACTATAAAAACAGAAACTGTCAGTGAATTATCAATTTCCAGTGGTCCTTGAACATATCATGTGGAACATAGATTTCATGCATTTTCACAGGGAGACTCAAGGAAAAATATTTGTAGCTTTGGGGAGAAAAACAGCCACCCTCTCAAATCAAAATATGATGTGTTTTTTACAAACTTGACATGTTCGCGAGTCACTTGTGGTCCATTCAGAATGGCCTCGCAACCCACCTTTGGACCATGACTCACCCTAAATAATCACCTGAAGCATTATGTAATCACTGGAATATCTTTTTTTAGAAATCATGATGAATCAACATCACTCATATTGGAATAAACTGGTCACATCTGTAGTTTGACTCAATAGCATTTTAAAAACTGCACTGGTCTAAGAATAACAGTTACGTCATGATGATTCCGACCAATGACACCGAATCTGCCTGCATTTTCTTCAGCTGATATCATATTTCTCTATGATCACTTTACCTCCCTCATCAGTTTAATTGAGTTTATCTAAATGATCCAAGCAGAAGCAGTTGTGTCCAGTTTAAGGAAGCAGGAAAGGAAGTGATTAAGGAGGCTGTCCATTACTGAGTTTATGGCCTTGTGTTGGCAACCATCCCCCCTCTCCTCTGCTGTAGCTTTTTTGACAGAGGAAGTCCCTCAGGGGACAAATACAAGGATTTTCTTACAGAGATCGATACAGTATCTCATCATTTCTACTTAAACAAGAAACTGTATCCAAAGGTTTGTGTCTACAGACCTAAAGGTTTTGAATGCAACAGTTTTACTTGCTGATATTTGACTTTCACATGTTGTAGCATACAAATACATACAATTTTTTATTTAAGACATTCCTCCGTGTATGTCTTTATAACTCCCTCCATTACAAAATTGTGTAAATACAGTATAAATCATGTAAACAAAAAAAGCAACTGTTGTACTCATAAACTGTATAAATAAAAGGACGTAGCCACTTTGACGTCAGTCATAGAGTGCTGCGCAAAAAACCTGGAGATTAAGTTTGCGTTTTAGTGCTTCTGGTACCCTTGTCTCAAAGTTAATGTTTTTTTTTTTGAATGGGTTTTTGTTTAAAAGGCTAAAATAAGTTTAGTGGCTAACACAAGTTTAAGAGGTTTCAAGTTCTGTTCTAAAACATAAAATTTGTCTGTAAATACCCCACTCATGAACTTTGAAGCTTTTATATGTCTTAAAAAAGGTAGATGCTAACAAGTGGCTAAATGAGACTACAGAACATCATCACGCCGAACATGGCTTTACAGCCTTTGTGTGGTAGGGAAGTTGTCGTGACTGTGGCTGAATGCGATTGCATTTAGGCCTCAAAACATTTGTTTACCATAGACTATATTTTCTGCGATAATCCGAAATCCAGTGGAAAAATCCAATGGGCTTTTTGAAGAGGGAACCAAGTTGACACTGACTTTGGCTTATTATTATTACTTATTTTTCTCTTACCTTTAGTTCTATCTATTAATCTAGGTTATTTAGCTGGAGATATTGGCCGTAGAGATGTCTGCCTTCTCTCCAGTATGAACTTTTTAAAAAACTGAAAACATGTTACCTTGCTTAGTGGTGCTAGCTCAGCTAACAGTAGATACACACCTTCGACTTCGCGGTGATGCGGTTGTCGAATGTAGTTTGGTTGAGACAAAGTAATCTCTGCATGAAACTGCTCACAACAAGGTCTGTGGATTATTTTAAGTAGCCATTTCTGAAAAGAGACATTGCTGTTGAGTTTTGCAAATATTGTTGGGTTTTTTTTGGTGCTTTGAGCACCACAAGCCGAGTGCTGTGTAGTTTCATTGTAATGGGGAGAAGACAGACATCTCTATGGCCGATATCTCTTACACCCAGCAATTCACACCAAAACTATCTAGACTGATAAATAGCCCCACAGCTAAGAGTTAAAATATGTAGTTTGGGTTTTTGGGACTGAACTGTCCCTTTAAGTACAAAATGCACCTAGTGTTATGAAAGGTCCCCTCACTACTTGCAGTAGCTTTGAGTACTGTCAGAAGTCTTTCCTTTTGGGAAGTGCATTAATTACTTCCCTTTACCAGGGATCTGCCATTTTTATTTTACAAATCCACAAGCCCTTCTGAAATAATTAGCATATTGACTTTCCATTACAATGTGGGCAGAATCAAGATAACATGAGCGCTTATTAATTCCAGATGTAAATGCAAAGGCCATTATCCAGATAATATGTCAAGACACACGTTAATATCAGGTGTAAATTATGTAAATCACTCTTAAACTGACTCCAGTTTTAGTTGACGCAGCTTGATTAGAAATGGCCAACATCCTCTTAGTTCCACATATGGGTGTGTTTATGGTTCACAAAGAGAAGCAGATTTTAAATGAATTCAGTCAGCTGCAGTCCTGAGGGCTCAAATCCCTCATCAAACTGCGGTCAAAGGTTTGAGTCAGTTAAACTGACAGGCAGGCTGCAGGTTATCAAATATCATCGCAGTACAACAGCAGCAGGGCTTCTCACAACAGAACAACTCAATAAACCGTGACTTCTGTGTACAAAAACAGAACACCATGTTAGGTTCAAATCAATTTAGCAGAAAAATAAGACGGTGAAGCCGATTGGAGCGCACAGTGACGTAATTGGATGAGTGAGCATGAGTGTTCATATGCGGCTGTGCTTCTGTTTGGCTTGTTGTTTGCAGGATGAATATTTGGTTTAACACAAATCCATGGATACATAATGGATGTGCACACACTGATAGCGATGGTGAAATGCTGCAGTAAGAGTAACTGGAATTTATTCCAGTAGTCTGTATGGTTGATCTCAACCCAGCAGAGAGCCGGAGGATAAAAGAGGAGTGTATAAAATATCCACAGCATGGATGAGCCAACAGTAAATCATCTGTAGCAGGTCACCATGGACTGAGAGCATTTGTTCATCTTATTAAATTTATACCTAGCAGTACAATACCTGGAACTGTTAAGTTGTGTATTATAAAAAGACATGACAAATAAATCTACCTTGTCCCTTGTATGGAAACTAACAGGTGCATTTCACTGATATCAGGGACTTTGAACAGACGTTGGAGCAGGAAAATTCAACTGAACCTGCTTTGCTTTGGGGGCACTTTTGCAGGAGCCAGTCGCAGTAGCCTCATACATGTTTCTAGGATTTGGGCAAATTTCAAGGGTTTTAGGATGTTCCTAGGATTTTAGTATATGTCTAAAATTTTAGGACGTTTCTAGAATTTCAGGACATTTCTAGGATTTTAGCATGCGTCTAGGATTTTAGGACGTTTTTAGGACATTTCTTGGATCTTAGGATATTACTAGAATTTTAGGACAATTCCAGGATTCAAGGAAATTTCTAGGATTTCCGGATGTTTCTAGGATTTTAAGACGTTCTGGAGATTTTAGGACATTAGGGGCTTAGCTAGGACCTCTGTCGATGGATGCGGGGGATCCTCCACTGACTCTTTTTCTGATAAACAAGCTCAGACACAATAGCCATCCCTTCAACTTTAGTGTATACACTGGAGCAACTGTTTCCCTTTGTAATCATTTAAACTTAGCCTCTCCTCCCCACAATGCTTGTACAAACAGCACTCACTACTATTCAGACATGTTGCATGTGTTGTCATGGAAAAGCTGATACTTCAGCTAACTAAGCTAATCACCAGCACCTCCCTGTCCAACAGAAAACAGGCTTCCTCTCCGTCGCTCTTCCTTTCCATCCTCTGCTTCCTTTACTCTCTTGTTTTGGAATTAGCTTCGTCCACTTGATGTTGTTCCTCTCTATATTTGTGTTTTTAATGCACTATGTCCACAATTTTTGTATTTTTCTCTTGGATGCATGCTGTACATGTCTATACATCATTTTTTCTGAAAATCATACATACTATACATTTTAAGTCCCTAATGATACATAAAGAGAAAATACACCAAACCTGAGATGCACTTTGTTTTATTAATAACTGCGTAAGCTGATGTAAAAGTCCATATGCCTAAAAGTCATTGATACTTTGTGTCATAAAGCTCCATAGTACCAGTAGCTGCTAAAAACTGCACAGGTCTCCTTTAAAAAGAATAATAAATAATACTGAAATATTAACAGTAGCAGTAGGTTGGTAAGAAAAGTATTATACAATAGAGAAAAGTATACACTTTATGGATATGATTCTGACCCCCACAAACCTTTATCCTCCCTGTTCGCTGTCTTCCTCCTACTTTATGAACTATCACTTTCTATAATGAATAACAGAGCAGCGCACTGCTTTCAAATGTAAACAAGCCTGTGGGTCCACTGGGATCTGTGGTGTAAAATATAGGCTTTGGGAGTTTGCCTTTGGCCTTGGTAATCAAATGTTGAGATGGTTGGAGTGGCTTTCGAACCTCTGCAGCAGTGTGTGTCTGTGTGTGTGTGTGTGTGTGTGTGTGTGTGTGTGTGTGTGTGTGTGTGTTTATGTGTGTGTGTGTGTGTGTGTATGTGCGCGTCCGGCAGATTGGATGGTTGAATGATTCTCTATTACTCTCTCTCTGAATGGTTCAGTGCAGACTGTCCATCGTACAGCCTGCCTGCCTTAACTGTCTGCGCGTCTTACTTTTTTTCTTAACTGGCTTAATGTTGGTCTGGCTCCTCGTCTATCTCACCGTCTTTTTGTCTGCCATTTTGTCTGTCGCAAAAACAGAGCCAACCGTGCACTATAGAGCTTTTCTTGTTAATTAACTTTCTTTTCAATCACTCCAGGAGGTAGATTAAATCCGAAATGCACGTATAGAAGAGCCGAGAGATCTTTGTTTACCTCATCTGTTATTATCAACTCTGTCACATCTTGTCTATTGTCGTCACATCCAATCTATCGTTGTTGTATTCAGGCTGCGATGACTGAGTATGTACTCATTTATCCTTGTCAGATAGTTATTTTCTGTTTTCATTTTGAACACGCTGGAATAGAAATGAAGTCAGCCCTGGTGTTATATGAAAAGACGCCCAAACACCACGGGAGGTTTACAGTTACAATCAAATTCATAACAGACTTTATGGCTTTAAATGTGACTGCAGTTAAGGTTTTAAACATGTCAGTCCTGTCACATATAATCGAGTAGACTGTTGGCTACTGGCATAAACACAATGGGAAAGCCACTGTGATAAAAGGTTTCAAATTCCAAATTTATACTCTTTTTATAAGGTTGGAAATGGATTACTGTTCCCCTGAAGATCCCCTCAGAACTGCTTTTTGCAGCAGGTTTTAAAGCATCAATGCGTGCCACTTTAGGTGGTATAAACTGCAAGAACTGTAATATTGCAAAGATATATATTTCCAGAAACATAAGAGACTTAAACTCAAAGTTTCTCAAATACATAATTCAGTAATATGTTAGAAAATGACATATAAATCATTTCCCAGAGCACTATTCCAGTGAAATATTACTTCATTTACTTTAAAGCCACACTAATCAATTTTATATCAAAGGAACACTTTGCCTTCCAAATTATCATTTGTAAATCAATTACTTATACCATGTTATACTGAATTTTTGAAGAATAGTTTTTTTTGCTTAAAAAACTATGAACGAAGAATCCAAAAACAGCCATTCTTGATGATTTGAAGTCATAGAGGACCACATTTAACAACAGCAACACTGAATCAAACCATCTTTTTACAAACTCTCACACAACTTGTGCAGTATAATCCAAGTCTCACTTATCCACTTGTATGCTCAGTAATTGCCACACGGACAGCCCTTTCTGACAGGAAGCTGAACTAAAAGTGAAACTTAACTATGCTCTCTTCAAAATCCAGACTCCACAGACAAAAACTGTAATTTTACCTCGCTGAACACAGGAGCTGCTGGTCAACTGCTGCCTCGATTGGTTAGTTTATTTGTGTTATTTTGTTACTTTGGTGTTCAAGGCAGGGGGCGGTGTAGCGGTTAGTGTCAGTCTATCTGTGGTGTCACACTAATATCCGCCGTTTTTGCGGGTCCATGAATGCAGCGCAGCAGGTGGATTTCTCTTTATCTCCTTCGCAGCTCGTTGATACGTTCACAGCTGATCAGATCGATAGATGAGAGGAGGTATTTGCAGATTTTTGTAAGTGAAAGACAGTTTTAGGCTCAGCAGAATACAATTTTAATAAAGTAAGAGGGCAACAATAAAGTGCATCTGATCTGAATCTGAATTTCCCTCTGCGTTGGAGGGGACCAAAACCAGAGCTAAAAGAGGTTAAAGTTGGACTCACATCTGTCTGGTGGCTGGAAACATACCTCAGTTTCTCTGATAGTGTGATAATGTGTTTGTGTGAATGATTTTAACGTTGTTGTATTGTGATTGTTCTACCCAGGTGGGCGTCGTCGGTCTGAGCCTGATGAGGCGGAGCTTCTGAGGGTCAGCAGGCGATTGGTGGAGGATGCCGTCAATCGCGCCTTGCAACAGTACAAACAAGAAACACTTCAAAACGGGGGCGGGCCTAACGCCACGGCGCTGCAGCCCCCCGGAAACACTGAGGAGACTGCGACAAAGACGGACACTACAGCTAACTCCACCACGGACACCAGGAAGTGACATCATCGGACTGAGGTACAGAGACTGAAACAAACAGCCGCCCAGAAAACATCAGCCAGGCCTGGCGAACCAGGAGAAGAGTCAGTAAGCCCTGGGCACAAAGCCTGAACCAGCCAACCAGTCAGCCCAGTTCGCTGACGAGCTAACCCAGCAAGCCAACCACACCAGCTAGCCAGTCATGCTAGCTCCCTGCCCAACCGACCTAGCTTGACACAGTGCTAGTTAAATAAATGATGTAGCTTGAGTTTAGTGCCACGTGACCGTCCCGACAGGCCAGCTCTAGCATGTCATCCTTTGATTCTCACTCAGCTGTCGGTGAAACCCAAAAACATGTGAAGCACGCCTCTAGAGACACACATGTAGGGTTCACTTTGCCTCTCACAAACTGCCCTTTAGGAATAAGATAAATCACATTTTGTAGAGTTTGGTTTACCATCACCTGCACGTAAACTGGGACTCCATATGCTCGATTTCCTTGTGAAAAAAATTAACTCTCTTTACTTCAACATTTGAAGTGAAAAGAATATTTTTTTTTAGCTCACATTTCTCTTAAAAAATCAGTGCGGTCTTCACTGAAAAAATATTACTCATCTGCTCATCTTTGTGGCTGAAGAAGGTGTTTGAAAAGAGCTGGTTTGACTGTGTTGTGACTGGATTCGTGAGGTGTTGGACTTCTCTGCAAGTTTTTGTTGTAGGCCTATTTTGCAACACGTCTGGGTTCAAAGCACTTTGAATTCAAATTCAGGAAACTTCAGACTTCCAGCATTTAAATTTACTTTTTACATAAGATGCTTGTCTGCATACCACACTGCATTTTTGTCCTTAAGTTGTTTATGGAAAGTGATCTGACCCCAGCTGTGCTTTAAGTATTACATATTACTGTTGTGTTAACCATGTGTGTCCTGCCAAGGCAGCACTAAGACAATCGTCAATTTAAGATATATTATAGGCTCTAAATTTACATTTTCAAACAAGCGATACCAGCGTTATGGCTCCTCCGTTGGGTCCAAAAACACTGTGGAAGCCTACAGACTGTATCAGCATGCAGACTGTATCACATTGATTTATTTCCACTAATAGCACTAACTTCATAGAGGATGAATTGGAGATACTTAATTGCATATGCTAAAGATGTAATAACACTCCAGTAATACACTACAAGTTGCCAAGAAAGCGTTTTTACTCCTTTAATGCCAAAACCTCCATTAATGACGTTGGTGCTTGTCTCAATGAAACTTCTATTAAACTCCTATTTTTATGTGAAAGGCCATAATTACAATTACACGCAGGCATTCATTTCATAACTCAGCTTCCTGCCTAATTATATGTAACTGTTATTAATTTTTTGCTTGCATACTGTATTTTTTTGTGAAATGAATTTGAAGCAGCAGCAACATGCACAGATGATTTTGTGTTAAATCCGTTCATGAATTGTTTGATGTTAGAAGGTAACTTCAGTATTTTTCAACCTGGACTATATTTCTCATGTTTTTGTGTCCAAGTGACTAATGCGAGCAACAATTGTTTAAACTGTTCCAGTATTAAGTGATACAGCTGCATGCATCTGCAGCAAAACGGTAACCACTAATGGCATTACAGAACTGTCAGTTTACGTCCACTTGAAGTTTTTGTTTTTGCCACTTACAGGCTCAGATTGTTATTTTAAGTGTTTGGAAAGGATCTGTACAGAGATAGACCTTTTTGTTAAAGAGCAAGATCCTTTTAACCCCAGAGAGCCCTGAAATTGCTCCCACCAATTCCACCCAATTCCTTTTAAATAAATAGTAATTTTAGTATGTATAGAGCCATCATATTTCCTTATGTAACGGGTGAATTGAGGGTTTATTTCAACCAAACCAGAGGTGGTAATTGTTGCAACATTGAAAATACCTTTGTTTTTCTGTCAACTTTGAATGAAATGCAATTTTTTACATGGCGTCTGCTGAGTTCGGCGATAGCGATTTCAGGGATGTTTCTGGTTAAACAAAAAAGATCTTACTCTTTAACAAAATGGTCTATCTTTGTAGACATTTCTATAATGTTGTCAGAAACTTAAAATAAAAATCTCAGCCTGTCATTGGCAAAACAAGCACTTTAGTGAATGTGAATTGATGGAGCGCAAATGCCCAAAGTGTTTACATTGAAGCCTGTTTAATGGGTAGCAGCTGCAGCGCTTTCACTCAATACTGGGCTTATTTCAAAAATTGTCGTTCCCATTTTCACTTAGACACAAAAGCATGTGTACAGGTCAAAGAATATCAGAGTTCTCCTGTAAAGCCTGTAACACAGACCGAGGCCTGGCTGTTTGAGGCTCAGTGTTTATTTGGAGTATTTCTGTTGATGTGAGGAGCTTTTATTCTGAAGTACTGTACAGCCTGTGAAGTTCTTCAGAGGGTGATGCTGATGTTGAGGAGATTAACTCAGACAATCGCTGCTGTCAGATGAAAACCCCACAGCTCTTGATTTCAGTGTCTTCCATCCATTTGATTTTTGCTAAACTTGAAAATTAAATAATCGTGCTTTTTTGTGTTCTGCATTTGACCCCACAGCTCATGAAGTCTATACAGAAACACACTGTGTGAAATTAAGGGGATTTTTTTTCACTTTGTGGAGATGAGGTTTTTGACTGACAGCATGATGATGATGATACCGTTTGGATGAAGGTGATTGGTTAACTCTCTGACATTATATGTTATTTTATCCTTTTTATTGTTTATATTGCTTTGCTGTCCCTGTTAGAGAAAAGAATTTCATGTGAAAACATGTTTTGTTTTGAAATGAGAAAATTCAACGGTAAAAAAAGCACAAAATGAAGAATTTGATTTCTTAATTGTCTTTGATTTCACTTTGTAAAGAGCAGGTAAATATAAAAAATGCTGTTAAATCAAACCACCTCTGTTCAAAGTGGCCTTAAGTCACTAAAACAAATACACTTTTTCATGTAAGTGCTTAAGGTGACAATGCATAGGAAACGCCCGGGCCACACGGCCACCTCGCTGAGCTGTCGCCGCTCGCACGCTCGCACACGCAGCATCGTTGCTACGGTGCTGCTGCAGAGCTGCCTGCTGCTCTGAGGACTGTATGTCCACAATTACAAGCAGGTGTGAGTGACAAGTGAGTCCCCTTGTCTCATTTTGTGTCCCCTCTCTGAATTTCAGAGGATTTCGCTGGTCCTTTCCCCCCTCAGCAGCAGTTTGTGACTTTTGGGGTGGATAATTGATCCGTCGATCTATTCAGAGCTGATCAGATCAAATAATTCAAGCTGCTGCAACTCAGCAGAATGAATTGATAAGTTTCACTTTTAATGTCCCTGACGTTCTGCTGTGCCATCTGTACTCAGTGTACTCCCTGCGTTCCGAGAGCTTGGTGCGATGAATAATTGAATAGTATATATATATATTATATATATATATATATATATATATATATATATATATATATATCTATTTCGTGTTCGGGTTGGATGCATGGTGGCTTTTGGCGTATGCTTGTACGCGGAAAGCACTGACAGAGTGCTGCTATTTAGCAAGTTTGGAGTGAAAACGGGTTGGCGATGCTCACACAGGCAGAGTAGCTAACCTCGTAACACGGGCGCCGTGTTACCGTAGGTGTTCTGCAACGCACACGCGGTGCTCATGCAGGCAGTGTGGCCCGGGCATAACGTTCTCAGCCAATGTGGGGCGATAATGGCTCGTTTTGCTGTGAGATCTGCCAAAGTCTCTTAAATATAAACCTGTGACTTAAGAGTGGGATTCTTGAGTAAAATGTTTTAAAAAAAAAACATCCACTATGGAGCAGAATTCATGTCATTTCTGTTTCTGAGATGAATCCATTTCCGTCAGCAGTTGTATTTCCCTCTGTGGTGTGAACAGGTGTGAGCTGTTAAATGTGCTCTCATCCCTGTGAAATCCACTTAAGTCCCGTCACCGCGGGCTCGTTGAAATGTCATGTCAGTAAACAAACGTGGATTCTGTCTTAAGGTGGACTTTGAACGCTTTGATCTTTTATTGTCACCGGATCCTTAATCTCCTAAAAATCCCCTTTAATACACAAGTTGTCCTGTTGGCCTGTAGTCTGTTCATCTGTCTCTGAGTGTGTGTGCATTTCTTTGTGTGTGTGTGTGTGTGTAGGATGTTTGATCAGTCGTTCCCCAGAGAAATTCTTGTCTCTATCAATCATGACAACTCGGAGCTGTGTGTGTGTGTGTGTTTGAGTGTGTGTGTGTGTGTGTGTGTGTGTGTGTGTGTGCGTGTGTGTGTGTGTGTGTGTGTGTGTGTGCGTCTATACAAATTTGTCTTCTCTGTTTGTCTTCCCATGTGTCCGTGTGTGCGTCTGACCGCGAGGGTGTGTTGGTTGTACTGTGTTGTAGATCTTGTTCTGCTATATTTGAACAATAAAACAGGATATGAGATTCAAAACCAACAGTGCTGTCTCTGTCTCCTGTTTTCAGTCTGGGTGTGCAGACAGGTCCACAGAGTACACAACGCTTTACAGAAATACGGCAGAAATAAATTTGCGAGGATTTGTATGAGGTGATATTGGACTGCGCCCAAATATTGTAAAAGGACAGCATTATTAGTGACTAATGTGTTTTTGATAGATGGGAAGCTAAAAGCCAATTACAGCTTGTTATGGAAGCATTTGTTTCCTAAATGTTGTATCCATTTTGAGGTAAATAGCAGCCGGTAGATTCACCAGGCTGTATTCAAAAAAGCAATTTTTTGCCCTAAATATGAACCGTGACGTCAACACTTAGCCACAATGTACTTTAATTCCAGAGAGAGTGCACCTTCTGAACATCCAATTTTATTACGATAAAGTGGATCCGGTCTGTTGAATTTTGCCATAATATCGAGACAGTAAATACCACCGCTCCTTAAAGAAGTATTTCACTGCTGGAAAGATGTTCTTTTCATAAAACTGAAAGCCTCTGCAGTAAAAAAGGTGCAAAGACTTTCAAATTTGGAAAAGGATGCTTCTGCTCAATAGGTAGAAAACCTACCTACAACTACCAGAATGCATTGAGCCAGGCGGGGCCCTTCTGGCCGTTCCACAGTTGAGAATTCAATCTAAATTTTATACCCATTTTATAGACTTGCTTTTATGTGATGTTTTTTTATTTTTATTTATTTTTATTCATTTTATTTCCTTTAATTTTGTGCTATTCTATTTGTTTTTTATTTATTTATTTTTGCTTTTATTGTTTTTCGTCTTTTTGTATGTATTATTTTATATTGACGTTTTGTGTCTTGCATCTTGCATTATTTGTCCCCAAACTTGTTTTAATTTTGTCTTAACTCTACCTTGTTTTGTCTTCCTACCTTGTTTCGATGTCTATCCATGTGTTCGGTGGGACTATCTGGCTTTTTGTTGTTGTATTGGCCTCTGAGTATCCAGTTTCTGCCATTTCTGCTTTTGCTTTGCTTTGTAAGGTGCTCTAAAAAGTTATTATTATTGTTTTGGTTAGTTTTTTTTTTAAATTTTATTTGTATTATTGTTTCATTTTTATGATTTTAATTTATATTAATTTTATTCATTTTTGTTCTTTGCATTTCCCTGGGCAGAGAAGGCATGCCCCGCCTCAATGTCTCTCTCGCTACAGTACTCGCTGATGGGGTCTTTCCTTCACCATCCTCAGAAAATTCTTGTATTACAGCCAATAATGCACTGAAATATTTTTCTGAAGACATTTTGGGTGAGAAATAGGCAAAGCAGTAACAATTTTGGAAAATACGAACGCTTGAATAAAAAAAAGATGAACTGTCAAAAAAGTGTCATAAATTTAGGTAAATGTTATATTTAAAAAAGGTTGATACCTGACATACTGTGTCCACTATGTTTGCTCTTTTATTGTGAAAATATGTGCAGGAAGTCAGTAGGTTTAAGAGTGGATCTGCTGGAATGAATTGGTGAATTAAGCTGCTGTTTCTGTTTTTAAAGAGGCTCAGAGTGGTGAGTATGACATGACTCTTGTGTGAGTACATCACTTTAAATTCTCCACGTGTGCTGTTTTAGTGGGTTACAGGTAATTCCACCTCCCTCAGGGTGTTTTTTTACACAGATGATTTCACCCTGACACCTCCCTCTCCTGCTGTCTGTGCTGGACGTGTTTGGGTGGGACAAACTCCGGGAGGACTTGTCAACTGTATTTTGCCCTGTGGATAATTGGTTTCACTGGAACTCTGAAAACAAGGACAGTATCACATGACGCTCCGCATGCAGACAGGAGAGGAGGTGAGTTAATGATCCTGGTGCAGTTTGTGGTCTGTGGGCAAAGTCATGCCAACGGGAGGCAGATAGGAGGACAGTGAGTGATATTCATTTGTTGTTTTGGATCCAGGAGCTGTTTCACCCCCCCCCCAAAAAAAAACACAAGATATGCAGATATTCACACATTAAGCATAATGACACATTTGACAAACTAACATGCACAGTAATAATAATATTAATAAACTACATTTGTATAGCATCTTTCATACAAGAAATGCAGCCCAACATGCTTTACAAGAAAAAAACATAAAAGCCAAAAAGACATGCATCAGCAAATCAATAAAATCTACTTGATGATACTAGTAAAAGTAAAATAAAATAAGGACAGAAATTTATTTCACAGAATGCATAACATAAAATGGAAAATAAGATAAATAAAATTTAACGATCTGACATTATTAATAAAATAAGCCTAAAATAGAGTAGATAAAATGCATAAAATCAAGGAAAATAGAGCATCTTAAAGCTGTGCAGCAGTATGCAAGGACAAAGCAGAATACAAAGCAGCCAAGTTAGAGCTAGTTAAAAGCTAACGTGAAGAGATAAATTTTAGTTTTCTTTTAAAAATATTTAGCGAGTTCGCTTCTCTGATATCTTTAGGTAGTGTGTCCCAGAGATTTGGGGCGGAACTGACAAATGCTGCATCCCCAATTTTCTATTTACTATTGGCTGTTTTCATTAATGATCTTCCTCTTCCCTCTGCAGACGTTAAGGAGGTCTAAAGCAGAAGTGCTGAAGGCGGCCTCGAACCTGTTGCAGCAGCAGCACTGGGACTCATGGTGAGTAAACATACAACACACACACACACACACACACGTAACTGAAAGGCACAGTGTTTCTCTCTTTGTACTTTTTCTTCTGCTTGTTTCCCTTCGTTGAGATCAGCTTGAGGCAGATAGGAGGACAGTGAGTGATTAGGGGCAAAAAGAAACTAAAAAGGTTAGATTTCGACAATAAAGTCATAATATTACAAACATGAAGCCATAATTTTAAAAAATAAAATTGTAATAATTTTAAGCAAAAAAGTCATAATGTTTCGAGAATGAAGTCATAGTTTTACATGAAAAAAGTATGTATGAGCATGAACTTGTAATATTACAAGAATAAAGTGATAATAATACGAGAAAAGAGTCGCAATTTTACAAAAAAAGTTGTAATTTTATGAGGATAAATTTGTTATATTATGAGAATAAAGTCTGGATTTTACAAGACAAAATTGTAATTTTACGATAAATAAATTTGTGATTTTATGAGAAAATTAAAAACAAAAACAGTAATGACAAACAGAAAGTACCTTCCTCTTCTTTCTGCAGACATTTAGGAGGCCTAAAGCAGAGGTGATGGAGGCGGCCTTGTATCTGCTGCATCAGCAGCACTGGGACTCATGGTGAATAAACATACAACACACACATAACTAAAAGGCACATTGTTGCTGTTTTTGTACTTTTTCTTTTGCTTTCTTTCCCACATTGAGATCACTTAAATAAATGAAGAGAAAGTCTGTAAACTGACTCCTAAAGGCCAGTGCGAGGCAGATAAGTGGACAGTGAGTGATTTTCTTTTGTTGTTTTGGATCCATGATTTGTTTCACACCCAAAAAGTCAAAGTAAAAAAAATAAAAAAATAAAAAAATAAAAATAGAAATCACACAGATTTTCAGACACTGAGTAAAATGAAACATTTAACAAACGTTAATGACCTTCCTCTCCCTTCTGCAGACAGTTAGGAGCTCTGAAGCAGAAGTGATGAAGGCGGCCTCGTACCTGCTGTACCAGCAGTACTGGGACTCATGGTGAGTAAAAATACAACACACATATAAATAAAAGGTGCAGTGTTGCAGTTTTTGTACTTCTCACACCAAGATTCACCTTTAAAAGTAAAGTGAGTAAAATTTGGGGGTATTTAGTGGCGTCTGGCAGTGAATTGTCATTGGTGGACTGTAACTAAGTGCATTTACTCAAGTAGTGTACGTAAGTATTTGTGCTTTACTTGAGTATAGTTATAGATAAAGTATATCCCACTAAATGTTACACATCGGTCCTTTAAATAAATGATGAAAAAGTCAGTGTGAACTGTGTGAAACGGGGTCTTTGGGGTGTTACCATCGTGAAATCCTGCCAGCTCCTTCGTTTCACAGCTTTCCTCGTAGTGAGAGAATCTGTTGAATCATGTGGAGTAATGCTGCATATCTAATAACTGGGATTTAGTCATCAGCTGACCTTATGTGATAAAAGAAAGTGTCATGATGGGCTCAGATTCAGAGTGTTTCGAGTAGAGTTTACTTCGAATTAACAGCTTGCCAACTGAGACTGTCAGAGGCGTGGCGATGAACGGTTTTGTAATCGCCTGTCCAGTGTCATAGAAACAATCCGAGGACAGATAGCATCGTCTCGACTCTTGGAATTTGCCCTCTGAGTCACGTCTCTCTGTTAACGTGGACGTTATGTTTCATGTCAGAGTTACAGAGCTGGCAGATTTTAGATTTCAACCATCCAAGAGATGTTTAACAAACCTCTTACATTTGGTTGTGTTTTGTCTCTGGCCTGGAGGAGCTTTTTGCTGACTGAATAGATGCTGAATGATATGTTTGCTTCAGTTATTCTGATGCTTGGGATTTGAGATAATCTGAGATTGTGGTCTATGGGGAAAAAAATGAACTCTGTTGCTTGGCTGATGGTACAAAGTACTGGCAGGTGACGGCCGTCTCTGTTTGTGTATACGTAGAAATGATCTGATGCTGCCATCGTAGCTGATGAAGGTCTGCTCGATCGAAACGCCGTTTTTTTCAAACATGTAAGCTATAAACGGGACAGTGTGCAGGAGTTCCTCTCTTTGTCTTTAGATTGCTCTCTCCTCCGATGCACCTGTCACACATTCAGGTGTGCAGAGACCTTTAGAGATTTCAACATAAAAATGATGTCAGATTTCATATTAAATACTATACTTTACTTGGGAACTCAGGATTTCTCCACCTTATAAATTCTGGCATCAGCGACTGTAGAAGGGTCGTTCCTTACCATCCCAGCCAGACCTCCCAGTTCATTTCATGGATTTTCCATGCAAAAATTATGTGAAGTTAGATATTACATTCATAATGCCATGCTATATCCTGTAGCTCTACTTCAAATACTTTTGTAGACATCCATTTTTCAAATTTTGTCTCTGGAGCTAAATTTAATCATTTTTGTGATTTTATTCTAAGTCTCACAAATTTCTTTCTTTTCTTTTCACTGGAATGCACTGAAATTTGCACTGACCATTCAAGAAAGCCGAAGGATAATTTGCAACATGTATTCATATAAATTGATCGTGTAAATTGTCTCTAAATGTTTTACATTATTTTATTTTTTTTTCCCAAAGAAAGAATATTTAATTATCAAAAAATATATATCTCCACATGTTTTCACTATTTTTATTATATGTATTTTTAATTTAGTTCAGTCACATCTAATATATAAAATTAGTATTAGAAGTATAGTATTATTGGTATGCAAACATATATAATTTGTGACACTGTAATTAGTAGTATTACCAGTATTAGTATTATTTCCATGAATATTTTCCATTGCAGTACTTTGAAAATGTCTCAGAAATGATTAAAAAAACCATGAAATTTAGTATCCATCTTCTTTTAGTTAACAAAAATTCTAATTTATTATTGTTTTACCAATCATAGTTTTGAATTTTTTTCACCGTATATTTATAAAGGATAGCATTTAACGTATCATTAAACAAGAATAAATGATCAGAAGTTTACTTATATCTTAGCAAATGGTCTTTTAGATTTTTATTTTTGTATAAAGTTACATAAGTCTCTTTATTAAGACCTCTAAAACTATAATATGACAAATAAATATGCCTACCTTTGAACATCCCACCACACAGAGCCTTCATGTCTGGATGGATGGATTTTTTTTAGCGTAACAAACCTAAGCTGAGTGGTAGAGATGACTCAATCAGACTGAGTTAAATTCAACACATTTTCCATTTAGATATCAAAATGTGGTCTGACAAACTGTTGAGCAGGAGGTTAAAGGGCGAGTCAGGACGTCATTACTCCACTTTATCTTTACATAGCAAATAGTCGTTTGCTCATATATGATGTTCTGAATGTTTTGTGTGGTTACAGAGATGTAGGTTATTTACTTGCAAATGGGAAAGAAAAAAAGTTAGTTAAAAAATATGAAAAAATATGACTGGAAAATCATTTTTGTCCGTATTGCTGTTTACTTCAGTGTTAAAAAATACTGTTATTCAGATAAATGGCCTCAAGTATAAAAAATCCCAGTATCACACGGATTCTAATTACTGTATTAAATCAGCCAAACACATATTTGTTCAGCTGAAAATAATGTGGGTTCCCACAGCGTTAAAAGAGAGCTGTAATTTGTGCTGTTCCCCTGAATGACAGAGAGCGAGCATCATTCCTCCTAATAGATGCTGTGTATCTGTATGTGGGTGCGCGGGGGAGGAGGGGGGATAAGCTTGTTCATATTCCAGTCATGTTTGAGTCACCTTGCAGCCGAGGCTCTTCAACACAAAGAATGGCTCTCCCTCCCTCTCCCGCTGCCAGCACTTCAGTTTCTTAAAATTATTATTGTGATAATTGCCAGCTCTCAGCCCACGGCCACGGTGAGATGATTTTATTTTATTATCATTACAGTTTGTGTTGTGCACATTTGGCGCTAACAAGAGCAGAAAGTGAGGGGATAAATATAGTCAGCTGTCCAGACACAGAATATAGAGCCCACTCACTCACTTTGTTTTATACGCGCTTGCACACACACACACACACACACACAGATACATGTGTTCAGAAAGGCAGATGGTGCCAGATGGAACTGAGACTAAAATAGAAAGAGAAAAGAGGGTAGAAAGTAAAAAAAGGATATTTTGTCTTTCAGAGCAAAAGCAGAGAACAACCCTGTGGGCTTCAGAGGGCGCAAACACAAACACACACCAACGTGCGCACACACACACACACACTTCACAACACATCATACAGAGGCATGCTGCATGTGGACGCTGACCAAGTTTGGTCATTTTTTGTATTTTTTCATTGTTTTATTTTTTTAAATGCCAAAAGAAGTTTAAAATTGTCACATTAGTTGTTCTGAATTTTGACAGCTCAGCACAACGTAATCAGTGTGTCTGACTGTGTTTTTTAATTTAAGCTAGAAAGCCGGTATGATAAAAACAAAAATTTCTTCTTAACCCTTTGAAACCTCTTGTTCAGATGCCTTTCACAAATATTTAAACCTCTGAAGCTTTAGTGAGGGAAACATGTCACGCAGAATAAATGAGAAGAAAACTATTCTTAAGAAAAACACACAAAAAAATTGAAAGTCAAGTAGAAAATATATCTTTGTAAATATGTTTAAGAAAATGTATTTATTATTTGATTTAATTTTTAGCATTTATTTTCAGGTAGTTTTCTTTTAAAATATACATATGCATTTACTTTTTTATTTCTTTCTTATTTTCAGTTGATTTTTTTGTTCTTCACTTATTTGTTTATTTTTAAATCTTCTCTTTTTGGCTCATTTTCTAATTTATTTGTTACCAAAGTTACTTTTTGTAAAATTTTGCTTATAATTTCCTAATTGTTGGGCCATTTTTTCAAGTTGTCACCTTCTTATGTTTTTGGAAAAAATGATTAAAAAAATCAAGGCAATTCGTTTAGGTTTCAAAGGGTTAAAGGAGTCCTTAGAGCAGTGCAGTCAAACTGATTTTGTCACTGGTGCTCTTTACGAGTTGCCTTAATAAAGTAGGCTTGTGTAATATTTATTTTTAAAATTGCATTATCATATATGTGTCCATTCAATGAACACAGATAATATTTCATAAAAATTCCTCCCATTATTTGTGAAATAGAAAACTTCCAGCACCAAGCTTGCTTTAAGAGAAATGCTGCTTCAGTCTTTATCTCCTTGTCCCCGGTCTGACGGTTGTGCTATTATAATGCATAAAGTTGGTGGTTTGCATTCGTCATGCGTCATGCATTTACACGTTGGGTGGAAGCAAATTCACATAAATATCAGGGGGGTGCAAGTGTTAAAAAATCCTGACCTGTGCATTACTGGAGCCTGGAAAAATGAGATAACCCTGATGACATCATGAAGGTTAATTTCAAAGTTCAAAACAGATGGCATTAAACAGCTGCAAGCTGCAAAGAGCTGACCTTCATGTGAAAAAAAAACAGTGTAGTGCACCTTTAATTACACTCTGGCTTCCTCATTTTCAGATGACTTTCACACACTCATCACTGATGTTTGAGGTGGCACGCTCTGCCTCATCCTGCAGGGAGAGGAAGCTCTTGTGATAAAACCTTCAAGGTTTGATGGACAGTAAACACCTGGAATATTCTGCTTTAATGAATCATTTCTCTCTTTGAAGGAGGAACATACATGCTGTCCTATCATGGGCTCCATAAATATTCAGCAGTCAAATTAATGGAATAAAGGGCTAACAACTCGCATTAGATGCTCTCATTGATGTTTTCTGTAGTGCCAAATTTACATTTCAGAGCAAAAACGTTAGTGTCAACCATAAAACTGACAACGAAGAAAGTAATTGTCAAAGAATTAATTATGTTATGAAATTTTGACACACAAATTGAGCCATGAGCCCTAAAACATTTTTAGACATGGGGTTATGTCTCTTATTTCTATTAGTCTCTAACTGATGATATGAAACTCATCAAACTGGTAAAACCAAAACAGCAACAACAACAACAACAACAAAAAACGCAGAAAAAGTCATGAATCAGCACATAATCCTTTTGGGTCATTCCACCCATCTCGCCCCACCTCTAAGTTCAGGTCTTGGCTAAATTCAATTCATGGGACCTTGCAAAATCTATGCAAACAAACAAACTATGACAGGCTTGCAAACCTTAGAAAAATCACTTTCTTTGCATTCTTAAATCACATCCAATCATGTCTTTTTTTTTTAAATCAAATATCACATGTTTACATAAGTTAGTCCCAATCTGTTTCAAACAATATCCATCAAACTGCAACTGCAAAGATTTAGACCTTTATTTAGTGCTATCCAGTTGTGATCAGATCACCTGAGACTCATGCTGATGCTCGGTCTAAAACAGGATACAAGATATTGAAATTAAACACTCCCGAAATGTCGTTGGATCAGAACTTTAACATTTTAAATTCAAGACATTCACACATACATTTTTACATTGTGGTATCAGCTTCTGAAAAATTAACACTAATACACATAGGGCACAGTTATCCAATTATCCTTCATTACAGCCTGCAGCTGTGATAAACCACTCTGTCTGTCAGCATTGTAAACCACAGACTGTTTGACAAACTGTATTAACACTTTCTAAATTACCTTTAAAAGCCATTTTCTGCTAATTTGCTGTGACAAACACCTGCTGTCAGCCAGGTCTGAAACACAAGCGCTGATGTATAGTTTGTAATTTATATTTTAAATAATGCATCTGGATATTTAGCATGAGTAGTGTGTGAGCTGCAATGACCCAGTATGTCAAAAAAAAAAAAGAAAATTGTTTGTTAGTTCTACTAATACTATTACTTTATTCTTTATTATCCGAGCTCCCTGACACTACAGGACGGACTCTCTGGTTTTCTTGTATCCGCTGAAGCATTTTGGTCCACTGTAAACTGTAACTTACCTGCCAGAAAATTAGGGGCATAGAGGTTTTATTTTTATTTTTTATTTTTTAGTTAAATCACGTACAACTATACAAACAATTATACAAACTGCATGAATTACATTAATTGTCTACTCATCAAAGCTTAGATTGGATAATTAGTGAGTGTGTAAACACAGAGAGGAAAAACCAGAGTCACACTGTTTGTTACTGAGCCGCAGAAACAGATTAAAGGACCATAATGAACTTTGTTTTAGTCCATTAACTACAAATCGAGTAAACTTAACATCACTGTATTGACTTCTCTACCTTCAGGGCCGCCTTGGTTTCAGCACAACATTAAGATCAACTTGCAGATATAATCCGTCAAAGTGAACGTATAACTGCCTCCAAATTAATATAACTTAACATAACTTTTTTTTTTGCGTATATGCTGCTTTCAGTTTTAAATGATCCCTGCAGCCACAGCCACAAATCATGATAATGTAACACCGACGAAACATTTAAAAAAGATGCATGTTCACTGTGATAGATTGCTTTATTTGAAGCAAGTCTTATTTTGCAGAGTAATTTTTATGGCGCTGCCTGGAAGGCAGAAATATAATCAAAAAACCTGTTTGGTAGAAATGTAAAGAATGAATGATTTATAATAAATTAGCTATAGTTGTTTGTTCTGAGCCTGAGATATAAATGATGCACTTTGATTTAGGCTTGATGTGCGCAGTCACTGGGAACAGGTGACGTACAAAGAGGAAGCAGACTGAGATTTATGTTGACTCAGAGTTAATAATCGCTGCAAATTACGCCGCAGGGAAATGTCACCAGCAAATTGCTCTCCATGAACATCTGACCGGGCATGTGGGTGTGATTGTGCACAAATACATGTGTAAATAACGAGCAAAAACTGAGAGAAACACAAGAGACATTTTGTGTACGCGCTTGTAGTCTTTGAAGCAGTTTGAGTTACATTTCATTTACAGGCATGAAAGATTAAATCTGAAATAATAATCCTTCCTCGCTCTGCTCGCTCAATCAGGGGAAAAAAGGCACAGATTTATAAAAAGCTGGTCAAAGATTTTGCTCCTATTAGCAAGACACACACTTGCAAATGTACCCAAACATTCCCGCCCACGCAGCGCATGCACATTAAGTATCAGCAAATATCAGCTGCTGTCTCTGCTTGTCATTTCCTTTTTCTCTCATAATCATTCAAAGTTTTTTAAGGGCAATATCTTTCATTTCTACTTTCAAAATTTTCAATTTATTCCTGGGCAGCTTTCAACTTTAAAAAAATTCTAGCAACAATTGATGACAGAGGAGGAAAATGTTGTTTTACTTTACCTCCCAAGTTGACCGTTTGTATATCAATTTCTCATCCCATTATAGGTTTAACTCTTTGAAACCTTAGCAAACTGGCTTTATTTATTTCAAAAACACGAGAAAAAGGCCATGAGCAGACCTAAGAAGAAATGACCCAGAAATTAGTGAGAAATTATTAAAGAGAATTACCTGAAAATCAATGAAAAACAAACAAAACAGCCCAAACAACAACAAAAAAGCTTAAAAAAACAAACAACCCAAAAATCAACAAGAAAGAGATGATGTGGTGATTTTTTTTAATAATAATTCTGTAAACATAATTTAAAATATATCATTATAGCTAGTAGTTATGAATACAGTTCTTGACATTTTTTAGAAATCATTTTCTAAATCTGCTAATTTCTTGTAGTTTGTGGGACATTTTTCGCCAAGTTCCTTATTACCATTTTCCCTGTGCTTTCAAAATAAATCAAAGCAATTTGCTTAGAGCTCAAATGTTTAAATGCTTTTGAAAGACGTCTGAATGCAGCACAAGAAAAGTGATGTCAAACCAGGTGTCAAAGGGTTAATTTGGGAAGAGAACATATATTTTTTTTATGTAAAGTGAGAATCAATACAGTGTTGATTTTTAAATTACTGGTTTACATGTGTTGTGGTTAAAGCCCTGACTGGCAGCAGTGCTGTAATCTGTCTTCAGTCATATAATTCAGACCCAACAACATATTCTGTGTCTTTCTCCTTGAATTTTACGCCTCTGGTGGAGTGGTCTTTATGACAGTTTTCCTTCATTTTTTTTTAAAAAACAACAGTATATCAGCTTGCCTACAGTATTGCAATATATCCTAACATATTGAATCATAACGTAGTATTTATTGTACTGCCAGATTCTTGCAAAAGCACAGCCCTAAAGCAAAGAAATAAAAAGTCAACAGCAAATTTTTACTCACTGAAAAATGAAACAGTTGTTTGTCTCATTTGTATGATTTTTTCCCCAAAATATTTTTATTTAGATATTCCATATTTTAAAATACATCTTTGCAACCACATAACACAAAACATGTAGTTGTGACATAACACAGAATGAAGAATAAAAGATAAAACAAAAAATAAAAATAAAATCAGAAACAAAATGCTCCTCATATGTGTTAAAACTGGTAATCAATACAAAATGTAGTACCATCATTTCAATAACTGCTGAATTGAGACATATTTAACAGACAAAAAACAATTAAGTACATAATTTACACAGGCACAAAATCTGTATGCTCCTCAAAAATTAGTTAATCCCTTGATCATATAACAGATCTAAATCCTTCACATAATTCCTAGTGACTCCATGTGTTTTCAAAAATATATTGCTTTATTTGTTTTTTTTAATAACCCACCTGATGCGAGAAGCAGCTGTAACTGTAGCAGTATTTTCACATGATCTAATGTGGCCCTCAAATAAATATATAAATAAATAAATAAAGATAGGACACCCCTGCCCTAAAAACATGAGTGAGGTAACTCGCGGAGTGTCACCAGACGGCAGCGCTGAGCTGCAATTAGGTGAATTTTGAGGCGGATTTGCGCTTCCGGGTCATACAGGTGGTAAACACCGACGGACGGTGGATTATATTCACAGCGAGAAAAATGTTGTGCTTAAAAAACAAACAAACAACAAACAAGCAAATACCGCGATCCTTTTGCCGATTGTACACAGTCTCTGTGTGAGTGTCAGAAAGCGCAGGCGGCATGCAGAGGGTGGCATCAGTGTGTAGAAACGCTCAGAGACGCTGTTGGTACGTTGATTTTTTCACTTGTTTCAATGCGTTTAATTCAGTCTGTTTACGTGACAGTAACGTTAGACTGATGGTTAAAAAATGACGGTGCGCATTTGATTTGTAACTGTTTTATTTGATGGCGCTACGCAAATAAAACAGCATCAAAATAGAGGTCCTAGCTAAACCCCTAAAGACTTAAAATCCTAGAAATGTCCTAAAATCCCAGAAACGTTGTAAAATTCTATGAAAAAAAAAATCACGGAAGTGCTCCAAAATCCAAGAAGTATTTTAAAATCCTAGAAATAAAAAAACAACAAAACAAAAAACCTGTAAACGTCCTTAAATCCAAGAAACATCCTACAATCCTGGAAACGTCCTTACATCGGAGAAAGATACTTAAACCCTTAAAAAAATATCCTTAAATTCTAAAAATTATCCTTTAATCTGATAACGTCCTAAATTCCTAGAAAAAAAAACCCTGTAATTGTCCTAACATCCAAGAAACTTTCCGAAAATTTTACAAATATTCTAAAATCCTGGAAACATCCTTAAAGCTGAGAAACATGCTAAAATCCTGAAAACATCCTAAAATCACAGAAATGTCATAAAATCTGAGAAGCATTCTTAAAACCCATTTAATTCCTAAAATCTAGAAACATCCTAAAATCCAAGACGTCCTTACATCCAGAAATTTCATAAAATCCAATAAACATCCTAAACAGCTCTAGAAAAAAAAAATCATGGAAATGTGCTAAAATCCTGGAAACATCTTTAAAACTGAGAAACATCTGCAAATGTCCTTAAATTCAGAAAACATACAAAACCCTGGAAAAGTCCTAACATCCTGAAAATGTCCTAAAATTGGAGAAAGATCTTTAAATTCTAAAAAATGTCCTTAAATCCTAAAAAAAATCCTTAAATCTGAGAAACGTCCTAGGGGAAATGAAATGTAATGAAAGAAATGTAATAAAATCCAGAAATGTCCTAAAAAAAATTAAAAGAAAAAATCATGGAAATGTCCCTAAATCCTAGAAAAAAAAGAGCCAGCAATTGTCCTAAAATCCTGGAAACATCCTAAAATAATCAAAAATTTCCTGAAACATTCTTAAATCTTAAAAAAGTCCTGACATCTATAGAAGTGTGCTAGAAACACATCCTAAAATCGGAGACACGTTCTAAGAGAAATGCAATGAAATGAAAGAAATGTAATAAAATCAAATTTTTAAAACAATTTTAAAATAATTTTTAAAGAAAAAAAATCATGGAAATGTCCTAAAATCCCGGAAACATCTTTAAATCCTAAAATCAGAGAAAAAAATCTTTTAATCCTAAAAAAAATGTCCTTAAATCCGAGAAACATCCTAAAATCCTAGAAAAAAAGCCAATAATTGTTCTACAATCCAAAAAAATCCTATAATCCTACAAATACTCTAAAATCCTGGGAACATCCTAAAATCCAAGAAACGACCTAATATCAAGAAATGTCATAAAATCCGAGAAATGTGTGGGGCTGCTGCGACTGGCCCCTGTTGTCCTGTCATTTTGCAAAAATAGCCCCCAAGCAAAGCAAGTTGAATATCCCTGCAGTACAGACTACCATCTGGCGACACGCACACACACATGCTACTAGGCAGGTGGGACTCCTTCAAAGTGAATTAAAAATAGTTTACAGTTACATAAATGACTTGATTAAGCACTGAAAAAAAAGTGCTTTACATTCACTTCCAGTATCAGCAGAAGGTTTTTGAAATCTGCATTGTTGTGATTAAGGCCCTGGTCACTGTGCTGAAGCTTTCCTTTTGTTTTTGACTCTTCGTTTTGCTTTTTTCACCCTCCAGACTCCTCACTCGGAGCAGCATCTTCAGCAGCATCCGTTCACTGATAACTGCACAAAGTTGTTGTGTGTGATGGCTTTAAAGTTTTGAAAAACAGCAGCTCTAATCAGCTGCAGACACGCTGCTGGCAATCAGCAATCTGCAGCGAGCACAACGGTTTGAGCGAGAGTACAGCTGCAAAGAGCATTTGCATAGAAATGATAGATTTCTGTCTGCTTTGCTTTTAATATTTAACGTTTGCACTGTCAATCACAGTAAAATAGAATTTGAAATAGTGCAGCTTGAGTTGAAATAGAAACAAAAATGTAAAACCTTACAAAGTGTCCTTGTGGTGAAACAGCTGGGGCATTGATCAGATCCCCAAAAAACTAATCTATTTATCAGAATTACATATTTAGATGTTTTTCCATGGGAAAAAAATCCCTTAATACCTGAATATATCTGAGATGTAACTCTACACCACAATATTGTTGCCTGTAGGCTAAACACGGCACTGGATGGCCCACCGATTTTCTAATTTGCAATTAAAAATAAAATAAACAGAATCACATTGGAAGATGCCAGAGTGCATAAAAAAGCATCAAATTAGAGCTGGTTTGTAAACAAAAAAAAAATTTCTAGGAGACAATACCGTTTATTTATAATGTTTATTTATTATATTATAAATTATTATAATGTCCTTTGGCTTTCTCTCTTTTTACAAAAGTGGCCCCTAGGCAAAGCTACTGCTTGGTTTTGGTTTATTTAGCATGCAGGGACCTGTGAACATGCAAATCAGCCTCCGCCTCCGTGTCCGACCCCTCAGGCCTTCGACAGTAACCCATAGCCTTCTGCTTGACTACATCATCAAACAGCTAATAATGTTTTGCAAATGTTAGATGATAGGGTTGATGACAATTAATCGGCAATAACTGGTCGTAAAGAATTTAATCAAATGTGAGATTTAATGTGTTAATCAATAGGCTTTTTCATGCTGTCAAAGTAAATGCAATGTGAGCTTTGATTGGGGAAAAAATCAGTATTCTTGAAACAAGCACAAGTTTTTTCTGTGATGAATTATTGAAATTAAGGTGTTATTTTGACAAAAAAATTTTAGTTTGCATCAAGAAAAATTAACATTTACAAACAAACTAACAAAGCCACATGATCCACATACAAAAATTAAAAAGAAAAAACAACAAAAAAGAAAAAAAAAAAAAGACGAATATCTTATTTAATAATTGTCACTTGACTTGATAAAAAAAGTTGCTGGGAACTTGCTGTATATGATGTTGAAAGTTTCAGTTTCAAACATTTGCTATAGGCATTTAAACAAAGCTTTGTGTTGAAGTTTGTTATATTCCAAATTCTAAATATCGACAAAGATTTTACTTTTTTTTGTAAATGCATATTGTCTCCAAATATCAGTTATTGGTCTCATCAATGACTATTAATCCCCATTGGTATCGGCCCTGAAATATCATCGGTTGACTAATCCCTAGTCTTGTAGCATAAAGAAAACACCACATAGAGGTGTTAAAAACTTGATTTTCATTGGCGGGGACGAAAACTATCTGATGCTGCTCTCTTTGTCCTTGTCCATCTGTCTCTGTCCTCCAGTAATCCTAATTACTGTGCAGTGAACAACAATTATGTTCGTAATTGCTTCCTCTCTGGCATTCACCAAACACACACACACACACACACACACACACACACACACACACACACACACACACACAAACACTCTTATCTGCTTGATTTTTCAGATGAATCCCATCTCAATCTGAAACAGGTGTGTTTTTTTATCGTGTCTCAGGAGGGACAGCAATCAACACGAGACGCCAGGGACAACACCTTCATCTGTCACTTTGGGCACTCATCTCCGCTGTTCTCCCCTTCCCTTCACACCTGTTCTTCCCTCCTCGCCCTCTCGTCCTCGTCCTCCGTCTCCCGGCTCCTCGTCACAGAGATAAGATCGTCCGACGAGATTCAGAATGATAAGGTCAGAGATCACTGCGCTCGCACACACTGATACACTTAAACCAGAGAGGCATGCAAACACCGGGGACACACACCCCACCCGCTGCCCCAGATGTGCTTGGTTACCATGGCAACCCCACATGAGGAAATGAAGTGCGCTGTGTGTTTGTGCATCTGTGTTTTGCACTAAGCCTTTCATTCAGCAATAATTGAATGTGAAGGAAGGTCGGAGCAAAGAGTTGACTGTGCATACCGTTTGCTGCTGTGGTATTGACTTTACAGGTCTGTGTGTGTGTGTGTGTAGAGGTGTGCGTGCGTGTTTGGCTTTTTGTGTCTGTTTGCAGGTAAATAAACAAAAGGGGCAAAGATGCTATCTCTTTATACAGAGAAATCCTTCACGACTGTAACTATGTCATGAAACCACAGAGTTAAATTTGTAACTGAGGCTTTAAAACAGAGAACAGTGTATTTTAAGCAAGTCCTTTAAGCCATATGACCACGTAACTGATCAACAGAATTGCTTGTATTTGACCATTAATGTCGCAGTTTGAACATGTGGTTGTGAAACCATTGCAGTTGAACAAAAACTACAAACTACATTTAGAAATAAAGATCATGGTTAGCCTTTAAATAAATATTTTTGTTGTCAGCATATCTCACGTGACATATGTGCGATGGCACGTCATTCAAATAACATAACGTTTACTTTGGTTTCACACAGAGGCACAAACACCAGTCTCCTGGGTAAATGTCCTGTGTTTGTTAGACCCATCAACCTCCCTTCCCTCCTGCTGTAAGCGGGCTTTGTCGTACTTTATCATTGATGTATAAAGAGAACTGGATACAGCGTTAGAAGCAAGGACTCGTTCATTTCTGGAAAGCTGCTCCGTTTCAAAGGAAACTAAAAAAGTTCTATTTCCCTGTTATGAAATGAACCAGATCTGCCCACTAGAGACTTTTGGCGTCTGAGCGGCTAACTTCCAGTTTAGCGCTCCACTGACTTGAATGGGGATAAAACCATTAATCATGTGGCTCTTTTAGACTTCAGAAGGTTATTGGACCAAAAGTATTACATCAAGAATGCATGATAATATCAGCACGTCATCTGTATCAGCTGATATTCGCTTCAAAGTAAACTATCGCAATCAGCAAACATGCTTTTTCTTGTTTTGCACAATGAGTGAATATCATAAATGAATAACATTGTATTTTATGTCTTAATCTACTGGTAGGCCATCAAGATAAGAATATGCATAATATAAGATGTTAATTTCAATACAGAAGAGACTTTGATTGCTAAAATTAGGTAGGAAAAAAGTGGATATATCTATGCTGTATTGTTAATCGGATAAACGTGTTGTTATACATCAGATGCAAAAAAAAAAATCCACTGTCATGCATCCCTAGATAGTATCCT
Source organism: Plectropomus leopardus (assembly GCF_008729295.1). Taxonomy (NCBI): domain Eukaryota; kingdom Metazoa; phylum Chordata; class Actinopteri; order Perciformes; family Serranidae; genus Plectropomus; species Plectropomus leopardus. Next base: position 7,803,355 of record NC_056478.1, on the reverse strand, counting down.
GATAGAGAAAGGAGTCATTTTGAGGAGGTTGTGATGCTCAAAAATAAATATCCATTGATTTATAAATGTCTCTTTCATAATATAAACCACTGAGAAAAAGTCTTTTTACGGTGTTGGCCACAATGTTAAACTGGCTTTAAAGCACAGTGCTGTGACTGGGGCCCTGGTCTGTACGTCACCTGACTGAGTCTGATGGAGTGCAGTTAGTTTTGGAAGTATTTAGGTAGATCACCAAGTTATTTGAATTTATTCTCCAAGTATCTTGAATATCTGCAGAAAATTTCATGACAATCCATCTGATAGTTGTTGATATATCCCCCTCTGAGCCACAAATGGAGGCCCAAGAGAAAAGAAAGACCAAAGAAAACATCCTCTGAGGATCACAAATGATTATACAGACTTTAATTGGAATTTTTCCGATAGTTATTGGGATTTTTCAGTCTGGACTAAAGTGGTGGATCAACTGACATTTCCAGTCAAAAAGTCGATATTGCCTTTTTATTGTCTTGTGATCTTGCATGTTTGACTTAATGTTTATTCCTACGTTAACTGTGTTGTGTTTCATTGCTATCAATGTTTAGCTGCAAACAGAAGCTCTGTAGCTCACTCAGTTGCTTGGTCATTCCACAAATAAATTCCCCACTCTTTGGCAACCACAGTTTTTGCCCTAGGATGCTAAATTTTTGCATGACTATAAAACCCCCCCTGTGTGAGTGAGGGTGTGTGTTTGTGGTCATGCACATTAGCTAAAGGGGGCACTAAGGTTTGTAGTTGCAGCTATTGCAGATTTGTTTCCTTACTTCCTTACTGGTTTGGTTTGACAGATTTATCTAACATGTGGCAAAAAAAGAGTTTCCGAAAGAGTCTTTTCTTCTTAGGTATTTTGGTTGTGAGTGGGAAGCAGTAATCTTTACTGGAATAGATGGCGCCCTTTGAGCTCATTGAACATTTTCTCTAACTACCCCCACTGTATGATCCTCCACTGTGTGATCCTTCTTTTGTCTTGTGATGGTTAGGTGGGATGCTGGGTATAAAAAATTTTTTTTTGTCCATTTGTGTATGTGTGTGTGTGTTTCTGATACATTCCTCTTTGTTGTTTCTAAATAAAAACTTAGATCATGAAGAGGTTCAGGTTAAAGGAATAGAGAAAAAGTGATTTATGACTCTGTGATCAATCCAAGATGACACATTCATATCATACACCAGTCCATACACAGTTCTTTAGACTTCTATACCGCCGTGCTATTTATAAACCCGATTTTCCCACGCAACGCCAGCAGAGCTGAAACACAAACACGCATATGGAACGACAGCTTTACTCGACCATGCTGTGATATGAAAACTCCCCGTGCATCCGTATCCCACAGGCCTGTGTGTTGCCACATTGCATTGAGGGCCAGAGTGCAATGGGTGAGCCACAAGCCCAGCAGCACTTGAGATGACCTACATCTCAGATGGGCATTATAGAGAGATCAAGCGATGACTCACACACACTCAGAAAGAAGAACGGGATTAAACGGCCAGAGTACATGGCATTAGTTGTGATGTGATTAAGTCACAGTTGACCTGAAACTTTAATGAAGAGGAATAATGATATTAAGCTTCATGTCTTGAAAAGTAAAATCAATATTCTTCAACAAAAAGCCACTCTCCTCTAAAAGCAAGGACAACTAAGAGTTAAATTTGCTTTGTCATCAGGATGGAAATCACCAGAGATGTTCAGGTCTCTAATGTACTTAACTAACAGCTTGCATGATGTTTATGTAATGTAGTTACAGCTGACCCAGTGAAGATCGAATGTAATTGAAAGTGGATAAGTAGGATGATTGATTATTGGTCTTAACCTTATTGTTTTTCTTCTACACGGACTCAAATACTGTGCTGAGGGGAGTAAGAGCAGCTTTCAACGTGAACAATGACGGCTCACAGAGAAACCTCAACCTCTCGAAAAGTCTTCACCGGCAGGACTCTCGTTCTGGTAACTAAGAGGCATTTAATCTCGCCTCGGAAATATTGTTTGTTTATTTGCACATAAACATGTAAAAAAGAAGGAAAAATGACAAAAAAAGAAATGAAACAACTGAAACATTGTGCAGGAGAGTTTAGAAGCCAAAATTTGCTTATGGAGATACCTCCCCATTAAATACGTATAATTGATCACAAAAAGGTAAAGACAAAGAATGCATAATTGATAAAAAAAAGTTTAAGAGTGGCAGTGATAAAAAGGTGATAAAAATGTAAACAGGAAAACTTTGTGTCTATACAAGTGAAATGGATTAAAAATTAATGAACTACCTGTCTGTTTAGCTCCTAAATACTCTTATTTTCCATCAAGCAGCCCTTTTGTCCGATTTTGGATGTTTTTTCGACATTGTATAGTTTTCAGCTGTTTTTTGGACCTGCCATATTTTGTCATTTTTCTCCATACTATAATATGGCATTTTCTGTATTTTTTTTCAACGTGGTATTTTGTGGGTTATTTTTAGCCATGTTTAGGTGTTTTTTGAAATTGTATACTGTTACATTCTATACTAAATTGATTTTCAGCTGTTTGTAGGAATTGTCATATTTTGACATTTTTTGCCATACAATAGCCTTGCTTCTTTGGTCATTTTTTCACAATACTAATTTTTGGGGTTTCTTTTCGTTTTTGGATGTTTTTTCACCATTCTATACTATAACATGCCTCTACATGCTACACTAAGTATTTTTCAGCTGTTTTTTGGACATGTCAGTTTTCGCCATTTTTGCCACGCTATAGCCTTGCTTCTTTGGTCAATTTTCGACATGCTATTTTTTGGGGTTTCTTTGGGTTTTCAACATTGTTTGCTATAACAATCCTCTACATGCTGTACTAAGAGGTTTTCAGCTGATTTTGGAAAATTTCATATTTTGACATTTTTCTCCATGCTTGCTTCTTTGGTCATTTCTTTGACAAGCTATTTTTGGGTTTTCAGACAATATTTGGAGATTTTTTTCAACATTGTATACTATAACATGACTCTTCATGTTATACTAAGTGGTTTTCAGCTGTTTTGGGGACATGTTATATTTTGACATTTTTTGCCATACTATAGCCTTGCTTCTTTGGTCATTTTTCCACATGCTATTTTATAGGGCATTCTGGTTGTTTTGGATGTTTTTTCACCACTGTGTGCTATAATATACCTCTACATGCTATACTAAGTGGTTTTCAGCTGTTTTTAGGATATGCCAATTTTCACCATTTTTGCCATACTATAGCCTTGCTTTGTCATTTTTTCCACAAACTATTTTATGGGGTATCTGTCCGTTTTTGGATGTTTTTTCACCACTGTGTGTTATAATATGCCTCTGCATGCTGTTATTTTTTTTTAATAAATTTTCCATACTATAGCCTTGCTTCTTGCATACTTTTTTCGACATGCCATATTATGATGTTTTTAGCTGTTTCTTCAGCTTTCTATGCTATGGCGTGTTTCAGCACGCTATTTAATGAGGTTTTGAGCAGTTTTCAGCTGTTTTTGGGACATGTCATTTTTTGACATTTTTGCCATACTATAGCCTTGCTTTTTTGGTCATTTTTTTTCGACATGCCATATTATGTTGTTTTCAGCCATTTTTGCAACTTTCTATGCTATGGCGTGTCTGGGCATGCAATTTAATGAGGTTTTAAGCATTTTCCATCTATTTTTGGGACGTGTCATTTTTTGACATTTTTGCCATACTATAGCCTTGGTTTTTGGGTCATTTTTTTTTTTCGACATGCCATATTATGTCGTTTTCAGCCATTTTTGCAACCTTCTATGCTATTGCGTGTTTCAGCACGCTATTTAAAGAGGTTTTGAGCAGTTTTCAGCTGTTTTTGGGACATGTCATTTTTTCACGTTTTTGCCATACTATAGCCTTGCTTTTTTGGTCATTTTTTTTGACATGCCATATTATGTCGTTTTCAGCCATTTTTGCAACTTTCTATGCTATGGCGTGTCTGGGCATGCAATTTAATGAGGTTTTAAGCATTTTCCATCTGTTTTTGGGACGTGTCATTTTTTGACATTTTTGCCATACTATAGCCTTGCTTTTTGGCTCATTTTTTTTCGACATGCCATATTATGTTCATTTTAGCCATTTTTGCAACTCTCTATACTATGGCGTGTCTGGGCACGCAATTTAATGAGGTTTTAAACAGTTTTCATCTGTTTTTGGGATGTGTCATTTTTTGACATTTTTGCCTTACTATAGCCTTGCTTTTTTGGTCATTTTTTTCGACATGCCATATTATGTTGGTTTTAGCCATTTTTGCAACTCTCTATGCTATGGCGTGTCTTGGCACGCTATTTAATGAGGTTTTGAGCAGTTTTCAGTTGTTTTTGGGACATGTCATTTTTTGACATTTTTGCCTTACTATAGCCTTGCTTTTTGGGTCATTTTTTTCGACATGCCATATTATGTTGGTTTTAGCCATTTTTGCAACTCTTTATGCTATGGCGTGTTTCAGCACGCTATTTAAAGAGGTTTTGAGCAGTTTTCAGCTGTTTTTGGGACATGTAATTTTTTCACGTTTTTGACATGCCATATTATGTTGTTTTGAGCCATTTTTGCAACTCTCTATACTATGGCGTGTCTTTGTCACGCAATTTAATGACAGTTTTTAAACAGTTTTTCAGCTGTTTTTGGGACGTGTCATTTTTTGACATTTTTGCCATACTATAGCCTTGCTTTTTTGGGTCATTTTTTTTCAACATGCCATATTCATGTTGTTTTGAGCCATTTTTGCAACTTTCTATGCTATGGCGTGTTTTGCACGCAATTTAATGAGGTTTTAAACAGTTTTCATCTGTTTTTGGGACGTGTCATTTTTTGACATTTTTGCCATACTTTAGCCTTGCTTTTTGGGTTGCCCATTTTTTCAACATGCCATATTCATGTTTTTAGCCATTTTTGCAACTTTCTATGCTATGGCGTGTTTCAGCACGCTATTTAAATGAGGTTTTGAGCAGTTTTCAGTTGTTTTTGGGACATGTCATTTTTTCACGTTTTTTGCCATACTATAGCCTTGCTTTTTTGGTCATTTTTTTCAACATGCCATATTATGTCGTTTTCAGCCATTTTTGCAACTTTCTATGCTATGGCGTGTCTGGGCACGCAATTTAATGAGGTTTTAAGCATTTTCCATCTGTTTTTGGGACATGTCATTTTTTGACATTTTTTGCCTTACTATAGCCTTGCTTTTTTGGTCATTTTTTTTCGACATGCCATATTATGTCGTTTTAGCCATTTTTGCAACTCTCTATGCTATGGCGTGTCTGGGCACGCAATTTAATGAGGTTTTAAACAGTTTTCAGCTGTTTTTGGGACGTGTCATTTTTTGACATTTTTGCCTTACTATAGCCTTGCTTTTTTGGTCATTTTTTTCGACATGCCATATTATGTTGGTTTTAGCCATTTTTGCAACTCTTTATGCTATGGCGTGTTTCAGCACGCTATTTAAAGAGGTTTTGAGCAGTTTTCAGCTGTTTTTGGGACATGTCATTTTTTCACGTTTTTTGCCATACTATAGCCTTGCTTTTTTGGTCATTTTTTTTCGACATGCCATATTATGTTGGTTTTAGCCATTTTTGCAACTCTCTATGCTATGGCGTGTCTGGGCACGCAATTTAATGAGGTTTTAAGCAGTTTTCAGCTGTTTTTGGGACATGTCATTTTTTGACATTTTTGCCATACTATAGCCTTGCTTTTTTGGTCATTTTTTTTGACATGCCATATTATGTCGTTTTCAGCCAATTTTTGCAACTTTCTATGCTATGGCGTGTTTCAGCACGCTATTTAAAAGAGGTTTTGAGCAGTTTTCAGCTGTTTTTGGGACATGTCATTTTTTGACATTTTTGCCTTACTATAGCCTTGCTTTTTTGGTCATTTTTTTTCGACATGCCATATCATGTCGTTTTCAGCCATTTTTGCAACCTTCTATGCTATGGCGTGTTTCAGCACGCTATTTAAAGAGGTTTTTGAGCAGTTTTCAGCTGTTTTTGGGACATGTCATTTTTTCACGTTTTTGCCATACTATAGCCTTGCTTTTTTGGTCATTTTTTTTGACATGCCATATTATGTCGTTTTCAGCCATTTTTGCAACTTTCTATGCTATGGCGTGTCTGGGCACGCAATTTAATGAGGTTTTAAACAGTTTTCAGCTGTTTTTGGGACGTGTCATTTTTTGACATTTTTGCCTTACTATAGCCTTGCTTTTTGGGTCATTTTTTCGACAACATGCCATATTATGTCGTTTTCAGCCATTTTTGCAACTTTCTATTCTATGGCGTGTTTTAGCACGCTATTTAATGAGGTTTTGAGCAGTTTTCAGCTGTTTTTGGGAATGTCATTTTTTTGACATTTTTGCCTTACTATAGCCTTGCTTTTTTGGGTCATTTTTTTCGACATGCCATATCATGTTGTTTTGAGCTATTTTTGCAACTTTCTATGCTATGGCGTGTTTCAGCACGCTATTAAATGAGGTTTTGAGCAGTTTTCAGTCTGTTTTTGGGACATGTCATTTTTTCACGTTTTTGCCATACTATAGCCTTGCTTTTTTGGTCATTTTTTTTCGACATGCCATATTATGTTGTTTTGAGCCATTTTTGCAACTTTCTATGCTATGGCGTGTTTTGCACGCAATTTAATGAGGTTTTAAGCAGTTTTCATCTGTTTTTGGGACGTGTCATTTTTTGACATTTTTGCCTTACTATAGCCTTGCTTTTTTGGTCATTTTTTTTCGACATGCCATATTATGTTGGTTTTTAGCCATTTTTGCAACTCTCTATGCTATGGCGTGTTTCAGCACGCTATTAAATGAGGTTTTGAGCAGTTTTCAGCTGTTTTTGGGACATGTCATTTTTTTCACGTTTTTGCCATACTATAGCCTTGCTTTTTTGGTCATTTTTTTCGACATGCCATATTATGTTGTTTTCAGCCATTTTTGCAACTTTCTATATACTATGGCGTGTTGGGCACGCAATTTAATGAGGTTTTAAGCAGTTTTCATCTGTTTTTGGGACATGTCATTTTTTGACATTTTTGCCATACTATAGCCTTGCTTTTTTGGTCATTTTTTTCAACATGCCATATTATGTCGTTTTCAGCCATTTTTGCAACTTTCTATGCTATGGCGTGTCTGGGCACGCAATTTAATGAGGTTTTAAGCAGTTTTCAGCTGTTTTTGGGACGTGTCATTTTTTGACATTTTTGCCTTACTATAGCCTTGCTTTTTTGGTCATTTTTTTTCGACATGCCATATTATGTCGTTTTCAGCCATTTTTGCAACTTTCTATGCTATGGCGTGTTTCAGCACGCTATTTAATGAGGTTTTGAGCAGTTTTCAGCTGTTTTTGGGACATGTCATTTTTTTCACGTTTTTGCCATACTATAGCCTTGCTTTTTTGGTCATTTTTTTTGACATGCCATATTATGTCGTTTTCAGCCATTTTTGCAACTTTCTATGCTATGGCGTTCTGGGCACGCTATTTAATGAGGTTTTAAGCAGTTTTCATCTGTTTTTGGGACATGTCATTTTTTGACATTTTTGCCATACTATAGCCTTGCTTTTTTGGTCATTTTTTTTTCAACATGCCATATTATGTTGTTTTCAGCCATTTTTGCAACTTTCTATGCTATGGCGTGTCTGGGCACGCAATTTAATGAGGTTTTAAGCAGTTTTCAGCTGTTTTTGGGACATGTCATTTTTTGACATTTTTGCCTTACTATAGCCTTGCTTTTTTTGGTCATTTTTTTCGACATGCCATATCATATTATGTCGTTTTCAGCATTTTTGCAACTTTCTATGCTATGGCGTGTTTCAGCACGCTATTAAATGAGGTTTTGAGCAGTTTTCAGCTGTTTTTGGGGAATGTCATTTTTTGACATTTTTGCCTTACTATAGCCTTGCTTTTTGGGTCATTTTTTCGACATGCCATATTATGTGTTTTCAGCCATTTTTGCAACTTTCTATGCTATGGCGTGTTTCAGCACGCTATTTAAATGAGGTTTTGAGCAGTTTTCAGTTGTTTTTGGGACATGTCATTTTTTTCACGTTTTTGCCATACTATAGCCTTGCTTTTTTGGTCATTTTTTTCGACATGCCATATTATGTTGTTTTCAGCCATTTTTGCAACTTTCTATGCTATGGCGTGTTTTGCACGCAATTTAATGAGGTTTTTAAGCAGTTTTCAGTTGTTTTTGGGACGTGTCATTTTTTGACATTTTTGCCTTACTATATAGCCTTGCTTTTTTGGTCATTTTTTTTCGACATGCCATATTATGTTGGTTTTAGCCATTTTTGCAACTCTCTATGCTATGGCGTGTTTCAGCACGCTTTAAATGAGGTTTTAAGCAGTTTTCAGCTGTTTTTGGGACATGTCATTTTTTTTCACGTTTTTGCCATACTATAGCCTTGCTTTTTTGGTCATTTTTTTTCGACATGCCATATCATGTTGTTTTGAGCCATTTTTTGCAACTTTCTATGCTATGGCGTGTTTTGCACGCAATTTAATGAGGTTTTAAGCAGTTTTCATCTGTTTTTGGGACATGTCATTTTTTGACATTTTTGCCTTACTATAGCCTTGCTTTTTTGGTCATTTTTTTTCGACATGCCATATTATGTTGTTTTAGCCATTTTTGCAACTTCTATGCTATGGCGTGTTTCAGCACGCTATTTAATGAGGTTTTGAGCAGTTTTCAGCTGTTTTTGACATGTCATTTTTTTGACGTTTTTTGCCATACTATAGCCTTGCTTTTTGGTCATTTTTTTCGACATGCCATATTATGTTCGTTTTAGCCATTTTTGCAACTTTCTATGCTATGGCGTGTTTTGCACGCTAATTTAATGAGGTTTTGAGCAGTTTTCAGCTGTTTTTTTGGGACATGTCATTTTTTGACATTTTTGCCTTACTATAGCCTTGCTTTTTTGGTCATTTTTTTCGACATGCCATATTATGTCGTTTTCAGCCATTTTTGCAACTTTCTATGCTATGGCGTGTTTCTGGGCACGCAATTTAATGAGGTTTTAAGCAGTTTTCAGCTGTTTTTGGGACATGTCATTTTTTTCACGTTTTTTGCCATACTATAGCCTTGCTTTTTTGGTCATTTTTTTTTGACATGCCATATTATGTCGTTTTCAGCCATTTTTGCAACTTTCTATGCTATGGCGTGTCTGGGCACGCAATTTAATGAGTTTTAAGCAGTTTTCATCTGTTTTTTGGGACATGTCATTTTTTGACATTTTTGCCATACTATAGCCTTGCTTTTTTGGTCATTTTTTTCGACATGCCATATTATGTCGTTTTCAGCCATTTTTGCAACTTTCTATTCTATGGCGTGTTTCAGCACGCTATTTAATGAGGTTTTGAGCAGTTTTCATCTGTTTTTGGGACATGTCATTTTTTGACATTTTTGCCTTACTATAGCCTTGCTTTTTTGGTCATTTTTTTCGACATGCCATATTATGTTGTTTTTAGCCATTTTTGCAACTCTCTATGCTATGGCGTGTTTCAGCACGCTATTTAAATGAGGTTTTGAGCAGTTTTCAGTTGTTTTTGGGACATGTCATTTTTTCACGTTTTTGCCATACTATAGCCTTGCTTTTTTGGTCATTTTTTTGACATGCCATATTATGTCGTTTTCAGCCATTTTTGCAACTTTCTATGCTATGGCGTGTCTGGGCACGCAATTTAATGAGGTTTTAAGCAGTTTTCATCTGTTTTTGGGACATGTCATTTTTTGACATTTTTGCCTTATACTATAGCCTTGCTTTTTTGGTCATTTTTTTTCGACATGCCATATTTATGTTGGTTTTAGCCATTTTTGCAACTCTCTATGCTATGGCGTGTTTCAGCACGCTATTTAAAGAGGTTTTGAGCAGTTTTCAGCTGTTTTTGGGACATGTCATTTTTTGACATTTTTGCCTTACTATAGCCTTGCTTTTTTGGTCATTTTTTTTCGACATGCCATATTATGTCGTTTTCAGCCATTTTTGCAACTTTCTATGCTATGGCGTGTTTTGGGCACGCTAATTTAATGAGGTTTTGAGCAGTTTTCAGCTGTTTTTGGGACATGTCATTTTTTGACATTTTTGCCATACTATAGCCTTGCTTTTTTGGTCATTTTTTTTGACATGCCATATTATGTTGGTTTTAGCCATTTTTGCAACTTTCTATGCTATGGCGTGTTTTGCACGCAATTTAATGAGGTTTTAAGCAGTTTTTCATCTGTTTTTGGGACATGTCATTTTTTGACATTTTTGCCTTACTATAGCCTTGCTTTTTTGGTCATTTTTTTTCGACATGCCATATTATGTCGTTTTCAGCCATTTTTGCAACTTTCTATGCTATGGCGTGTTTTGGGCACGCAATTTAATGAGGTTTTAAGCAGTTTTCATCTGTTTTTGGGACATGTCATTTTTTGACGTTTTTGCCATACTATAGCCTTGCTTTTTTGGTCATTTTTTTTTTTTGACATGCCATATTATGTCGTTTTCAGCCATTTTTGCAACTTTCTATGCTATGGCGTGTTTGGGCACGCAATTTAATGAGGTTTTAAGCAGTTTTCATCTGTTTTTGGGACGTGTCATTTTTTGACATTTTTGCCTTACTATAGCCTTGCTTTTTTGGTCATTTTTTTTCGACACATGCCATATTATGTCGTTTTCAGCCATTTTTGCAACTTTCTATGCTATGGCGTGTTTCAGCACGCTATTTAAAGAGGTTTTGAGCAGTTTTCATCTGTTTTTGGGGACATGTCATTTTTTGACATTTTTGCCTTACTATAGCCTTGCTTTTTTGGTCATTTTTTTTCGACATGCCATATTATGTTGGTTTTAGCCATTTTTGCAACTTCTATGCTATGGCGTGTTTCAGCACGCTATTTAAATGAGGTTTTGAGCAGTTTTCAGTTGTTTTTGGGACATGTCATTTTTTCACGTTTTTGCCATACTATAGCCTTGCTTTTTTGGTCATTTTTTTTCGACATGCCATATTATGTTGTTTTGAGCCATTTTTGCAACTTTCTATGCTATGGCGTGTTTTGGCACGCAATTTAATGAGGTTTTAAGCAGTTTTCATCTGTTTTTGGGACATGTCATTTTTTGACATTTTTGCCTTACTATAGCCTTGCTTTTTTGGTCATTTTTTTTTCGACATGCCATATTATGTCGTTTTAGCCATTTTTGCAACTCTCTATGCTATGGCGTGTTTCAGCACGCTATTTAATGAGGTTTTGAGCAGTTTTCAGCTGTTTTTGGGACATGTCATTTTTTGACATTTTTGCCATACTATAGCCTTGCTTTTTTGGTCATTTTTTTCAACATGCCATATTATGTCGTTTTCAGCCATTTTTGCAACTTTCTATGCTATGGCGTGTCTGGGCACGCAATTTAATGAGGTTTTAAACAGTTTTCAGCTGTTTTTGGGACGTGTCATTTTTTGACATTTTTGCCTTACTATAGCCTTGCTTTTTTGGTCATTTTTTTTCGACACATGCCATATTATGTCGTTTTCAGCAATTTTTGCAACTTTCTATTCTATGGCGTGTTTCAGCGCTATTTAAAGAGGTTTTAAGCAGTTTTCAGCTGTTTTTTGGGACGTGTCATTTTTTGACATTTTTGCCCTTACTATAGCCTTGCTTTTTTGGTCATTTTTTCGACATGCCATATTATGTCGTTTTCAGCAATTTTTGCAACTTTCTATGCTATGGCGTGTTTCAGCACGCTATTTAAAGAGGGTTTGAGCAGTTTTCATCTGTTTTTGGGACATGTCATTTTTTGACATTTTTGCCTTACTATAGCCTTGCTTTTTGGGTCATTTTTTCGACATGCCATATCATGTTGTTTTTGAGCCATTTTTGCAACTTTCTATGCTATGGCGTGTTTCAGCACGCTATTTAAATGAGGTTTTAAGCAGTTTTCAGCTGTTTTTGGGACATGTCATTTTTTGACGTTTTTGCCATACTATAGCCTTGCTTTTTTGGTCATTTTTTTTCGACATGCCATATTATGTTGTTTTGAGCCATTTTTGCAACTTTCTATACTATGGCGTGTTTTGCACGCAATTTAATGAGGTTTTTAAGCAGTTTTCAGTTGTTTTTGGGACGTGTCATTTTTTGACATTTTTGCCTTACTATAGCCTTGCTTTTTTGGTCATTTTTTTTTCGACATGCCATATTATGTTGTTTTAGCCATTTTTGCAACTTTCTATGCTATGGCGTGTTTCAGCACGCTATTTAAATGAGGTTTTGAGCAGTTTTCAGTTGTTTTTGGGACATGTCATTTTTTGACATTTTTGCCTTACTATAGCCTTGCTTTTTTGGTCATTTTTTTTCGACATGCCATATTATGTTGTTTTGAGCCATTTTTGCAACTTTCTATGCTATGGCGTGTTGGGCACGCAATTTAATGAGGTTTTAAGCAGTTTTCATCTGTTTTTGGGACATGTCATTTTTTGACATTTTTGCCTTACTATAGCCTTGCTTTTTGGGTCATTTTTTTTCGACATGCCATATTATGTTCATTTTAGCCATTTTTGCAACTCTCTATGCTATGGCGTGTTTCAGCACGCTATTTAATGAGGTTTTGAGCAGTTTTCAGCTGTTTTTGGGACATGTCATTTTTTGACACGTTTTTGCCATACTATAGCCTTGCTTTTTTGGTCATTTTTTTTGACATGCCATATTATGTCGTTTTTTCAGCCATTTTTGCAACTTTCTATGCTATGGCGTGTGTCTGGGCACGCAATTTAATGAGGTTTTAAGCAGTTTTCATCTGTTTTTGGGACATGTCATTTTTTGACATTTTTGCCTTACTATAGCCTTGCTTTTTTGGTCATTTTTTTTCGACATGCCATATTATGTTGTTTTAGCCATTTTTGCAACTCTCTATGCTATGGCGTGTTTCAGCACGCTATTTAAAGAGGTTTTGAGCAGTTTTCAGCTGTTTTTGGGACATGTCATTTTTTTGACATTTTTGCCTTACTATAGCCTTGCTTTTGGTGGTCATTTTTTTTTCGACATGCCATATTATGTCGTTTTCAGCCATTTTTGCAACTTTCTATGCTATGGCGTGTTTCAGCACGCTATTTAATGAGGTTTTGAGCAGTTTTCAGCTGTTTTTGGGACATGTCATTTTTTGACATTTTTTGCCATACTATAGCCTTGCTTTTTTGGTCATTTTTTTTTGACATGCCATATTATGTTGGTTTTAGCCATTTTTTGCAACTTTCTATGCTATGGCGTGTTTTGGCACGCAATTTAATGAGGTTTTAAGCAGTTTTCAGCTGTTTTTGGGACATGTCATTTTTTGACATTTTTGCCTTACTATAGCCTTGCTTTTTTGGTCATTTTTTTCGACATGCCATATTATGTCGTTTTCAGCCATTTTTGCAACTCTTTCTATACTATGGCGTGTTTCTGGCACGCAATTTAATGAGGTTTTAAGCAGTTTTCATCTGTTTTTGGGACATGTCATTTTTTCACGTTTTTGCCATACTATAGCCTTGCTTTTTTTGGTCATTTTTTTTGACATGCCATATTATGTCGTTTTCAGCCATTTTTGCAACTCTCTATGCTATGGCGTGTCTGGGCACGCAATTTAATGAGGTTTTAAGCAGTTTTCATCTGTTTTTGGGACGTGTCATTTTTTGACATTTTTGCCTTACTATAGCCTTGCTTTTTTTGGTCATTTTTTTTCGACATGCCATATTATGTCGTTTTCAGCTATTTTTGCAACTTTCTATGCTATGGCGTGTTTCAGCACGCTATTTAAAGAGGTTTTGAGCAGTTTTCAGCTGTTTTTGGGACATGTCATTTTTTGACATTTTTGCCATACTATAGCCTTGCTTTTTGGGTCATTTTTTTTGACATGCCATATTATGTTGTTTTTTTAGCCATTTTTGCAACTTTCTACTCTATGGTTTCAGCACGCTATTTAATGAGGTTTTTAGCCGTTTTCACTTGTTTTTGGGACATGTCATTTTTTTTTACATTTTTTGCCATACTATAGCCTTGCTTTTTTGGTCATTTTTTTTCAACATGCCATATTACCAAACCATTTTTGCAACTTTCTATGCTATGGCGTGTCCAGCCACTCATTTAATGAGGTTTAAGCAGTTTTTGTGTTTTTGGGACAATGTCATTTTTTGAGAATTTTTTGGCAATACAAGCTTGGGATGGTCATTTTTTTTAAAACATGCTCATGGCAGCTTTTTTGCAACTTTCTAACTATGTCAAAAGCTTAGTTTTTGGGCATGTCATTTTTTACCTCAGTACAGGAGTTACATTTACAACACATGCAGTGTAAGCAAGATAAAGCAATGTCACCAAAAGCACACAGTGATTTTGTTCTTCTTTTATCTGGAAGTTCCGTCGTTTTTCATCCCTCTCTCCATTTTTCCATCTCTCCTAATTGGCTGGCCTTGGGGTGGGTAGAAACTTCCATGCTTTTGTGTCATGTTCAGGTAGAAGCTTCCTCCTCCTGCAGCTGGAGAATTTCCATCCCTCAGCCAGTTTTCCTGTCCATAGTGGTTCAAATGGCTGCTATGCTGCTTTTTTTGGTCATTTTTTTTAAACATGCCATATTAGTCAGGGTGTGGCCTTTTCAGCATGTTTTGCAACTTTCTATCTATGGCGTGAGCACGCTATTTAATGAGGATCTTTGCGAGCATTTTCAGCTGTTTTTGGGACATGTCATTTTTTGAAATTTTTGCCATACTATAGCCTTGCTTTTTTGGTCACATTTTTATACATGTCAATATTATGCCGAAAAATGACATAGCCAGAATTTTTGCAACTTTCTATGCTATAGCGTGTCCAGCACGCTATTTATAGTTTTAAAACGTTGTTTTAACAAAGCATTTTTTGACATCATGCATTTTTGAAAAAATGTTATGTTTTTTGAATTTTTGCTTTTACTATGGCCTTGCTTTTTTGACATTTTTGCCATACTATATAGGCTTTTTGGGTCATTTCTTTTTTGGTCATTTTTTCGACATGCCATATTATGTTGATTTTTAGCCATTTTTTGCAACTTTCTATACTATGGCGTGTCTCGGCACGCAATTTAATGAGGTTTTAAGCAGTTTTCATCTGTTTTTGGGACATGTCATTTTTTGACATTTTTGCCATACTATAGCCTTGCTTTTGGGTCATTTTTTTGACATGCCATATTATGTTGGTTTTTAGCCCTTTTTGCAACTCTCTATGCTATGGCGTGTTTTGTCACGTAATTTAATGAGGTTTTAAGCAGTTTTCGTCTGTTTTTGGGACATGTCATTTTTTGACATTTTTGCCATACTATAGCCTTGCTTTTTGGGTCATTTTTTTTCGACATGCCATATTATGTCGTTTTCAGCCATTTTTGCAACTTTCTATGCTATGGCGTGTTTTGCACGCTAATTTAATGAGGTTTTGAGCAGTTTTCAGCTGTTTTTGGGACATGTCATTTTTTGACATTTTTGCCATACTATAGCCTTGCTTTTTGGTCATTTTTTTGACATGCCATATTATGTTGGTTTTAGCCATTTTTGCAACTTTCTATGCTATGCGTGTGTCTTGGCACGCAATTTAATGAAGTTTTAAGCAGTTTTCAGCTGTTTTTGGGACATGTCTTTTTTTGACATTTTTTGCCATACTATAGCCTTGCTTTTTGGGTCATTTTTTTTTTTTGACATGCCATATTATGTTGTTTTTAGCCATTTTTGCAACTTTCTATGCTATGGCGTGTTTTCTCACGCTAATTTTAAAGAGGTTTTTAAGCAGTTTTCATCTGTTTTTGGGACATGTCATTTTTTTGACATTTTTGCCATACTATAGCCTTGCTTTTTTGGGTCATTTTTTTTTGACATGCCATATTATTGTTGGTTTTAGCCATTTTTGCAACTCTCTATGCTATGGCGTGTTTTTCAGCACGCTATTTAATGAGGTTTTAAGCAGTTTTCATCTGTTTTTTGGGACATGTCATTTTTTGACATTTTTGCCTTACTATAGCCTTGGTTTTTGTCATTTTTTGTCATGTTTTTGGGTCATTTTTTTCGAACATGCCATATTATGTTGGTTTTTAGCCATTTTTGCAACTTTCTATGCTATGGCGTGTTTTGTCATGCTAATTTAATGAGGTTTTAAGCAGTTTTCAGTCTGTTTTTGGGACATGTCATTTTTGACATTTTTGCCATACTATAGCCTTGCTTTTTTGGGTCATTTTTTTTTTTTGACATGCCATATTATGTTGTTTTTAGCCATTTTTGCAACTTTCTATGCTATGGCGTGTTTTGCACGCAATTTAATGAGGTTTTAAGCAGTTTTCATCTGTTTTTGGGACATGTCATTTTTTGACATTTTTGCCATACTATAGCCTTGCTTTTTTTTGGTCATTTTTTTCGACATGCCATATTATGTCGTTTTCAGCCATTTTTGCAACTTTCTATACTATGGCGTGTTTTCTCACGTAATTTTAAAGAGGTTTTAAGCAGTTTTCAGCTGTTTTTGGGACATGTCATTTTTTGACATTTTTTGCCATACTATAGCCTTGCTTTTTGGGTCATTTTTTTTCGACATGCCATATTATGTCGTTTTCAGCCATTTTTGCAACTTTCTACACTATGGCGTGTTTTGCACGCAATTTAATGAGGTTTTAAGCAGTTTTCATTTTGTTTTTTGGGACATGTCATTTTTTGACATTTTTGCCATACTATAGCCTTGCTTTTTTGGGTCATTTTTTCGACATGCCATATTATGTGGTTTTAGCCATTTTTGCAACTTTCTATGCTATGGCGTGTCTCGACACGCAATTTAATGAGGTTTTAAGCAGTTTTCATCTGTTTTTGGGACATGTCATTTTTTGACATTTTTGCCATACTATAGCCTTGCTTTTTGGGTCAATTTTTTCGACATGCCATATTATATGTTGTTTTTAGCCATTTTTGCAACTCTCTATGCTATGGCGTGTTTTGTCACGCGTAATTTAATGAGGTTTTAAGCAGTTTTCGTCTGTTTTTGGGACATGTCATTTTTTGACATTTTTGCCATACTATAGCCTTGCTTTTTGGGTCATTTTTTTTTCGACATGCCATATATTATGTCGTTTTCAGCCATTTTTGCAACTTTCTATGCTATGGCGTGTTTTGTCACGTATTTAATGAGGTTTTGAGCAGTTTTCAGCTGTTTTTGGGACATGTCATTTTTTTAACATTTTTGCCATACTATAGCCTTGCTTTTTGGGTCATTTTTTTTTTTGACATGCCATATTATGTTGGTTTTAGCCATTTTTGCAACTTTCTATGCTATGGCGTGTCTTGGCACGCAATTTAATGAAGTTTTAAGCAGTTTTCAGCTGTTTTTGGGACATGTCATTTTTTTTGATTTTTGCCATACTATAGCCTTGCTTTTTGGGTCATTTTTTGACATGCCATATTATGTTGGTTTTAGCCATTTTTGCAACTTTCTATGCTATGGCGTGTTTCCGGCACGCAATTTAAAGAGGTTTTAAGCAGTTTTCATCTGTTTTTGGGACATGTCATTTTTTGACATTTTTGCCATACTATAGCCTTGCTTTTTGGGTCATTTTTTTTGACATGCCATATTATGTTGGTTTTAGCCATTTTTGCAACTCTCTCTATGCTATGGCGTGTTTCAGCATGCTATTTAATGAGGTTTTAAGCAGTTTTCATCTGTTTTTTGGACATGTCATTTTTTGACATTTTTGCCTTACTATAGCCTTGGTTTTTGGGTCATTTTTTGTCATGTTTTTGGGTCATTTTTTCGACATGCCATATTATGTTGTTTTTAGCCATTTTTGCAACTTTCTTTGGGACATGTCCATTTTTTTTTTCTTTGCTATGGCGTGTTTTGTCATGTAATTTAATGAGGTTTTAAGCAGTTTTCGTCTGTTTTTGGGACATGTCATTTTTTGACATTTTTGCCATACTATAGCCTTGCTTTTTGGGTCATTTTTTTGACATGCCATATTATGTCGTTTTCAGCCATTTTTGCAACTTTTATCTATGCTATGGCGTGTTTTGTCACGTAATTTAATGAGGTTTTGAGCAGTTTTCAGCTGTTTTTGGGACATGTCATTTTTTGACATTTTTGCCTTACTATAGCCTTGCTTTTTGGGTCATTTTTTTTGACATGCCATATTATGTGGTTTTAGCCATTTTTGCAACTTTCTATGCTATGGCGTGTTTTGTCATGCAATTTAATGAGGTTTTAAGCAGTTTTCAGCTGTTTTTGGGACATGTCATTTTTTGACATTTTTGCCATACTATAGCCTTGCTTTTTGGGTCATTTTTTTCGACATGCCATATTATGTCGTTTAGCCATTTTTGCAACTTTCTATACTATGGCGTGTTTCTCACGTAATTTAAAGAGGTTTTAAGCAGTTTTTTCAGCTGTTTTTGGGACATGTCATTTTTTGACATTTTTGCTTACTATAGCCTTGTTTTTTGCTCATTTTTTTTCGACATGCCATATTATGTCGTTTTCAGCCATTTTTGCAACTTTCTATGCTATGGCGTGTTTTCTCACGTAATTTAAAGAGGTTTTAAGCAGTTTTCATCTGTTTTTGGGACATGTCATTTTTTGACATTTTTGCCATACTATAGCCTTGCTTTTTGGGTCATTTTTTCGACATGCCATATTATGTTGGTTTCAGCCATTTTTGCAACTTTCTATGCTATGGCGTGTTTTCAGCACGCTATTTAAAGAGGTTTTGAGCAGTTTTCAGCTGTTTTTGGGACATGTCATTTTTTGACATTTTTGCCATACTATAGCCTTGCTTTTTGGGTCATTTTTTCGCCATGCCATATCATGTCGTTTTTCAGCCATTTTTGCAACTTTCTATGCTATGGCGTGTTTTGTCACGCAATTTAATGAGGTTTTAAGCATTTTTCATTTGTTTTTGGGACATGTCATTTTTTGACATTTTTGCCATACTATAGCCTTGCTTTTTGGGTCATTTTTTCGACATGCCATATTATGTTGGTTTTTCAGCCATTTTTGCAACTTTCTATGCTATGGCGTGTTTCGTCACGCAATTTAATGAGGTTTTAAGCAGTTTTCATCTGTTTTTGGGACATGTCATTTTTTGACATTTTTGCCATACTATAGCCTTGCTTTTTGGGTCATTTTTCGACATGCCATATTATGTTGTTTTTAGCCATTTTTGCAACTTTCTATGCTATGGCGTGTTTTGTCACGCTATTTAAAGAGGTTTTGAGCAGTTTTCAGCTGTTTTTGGGACATGTCATTTTTTGACATTTTTGCCATACTATAGCCTGCTTTTTGGGTCATTTTTTTCGACATGCCATATCATGTCGTTTTCAGCCATTTTTGCAACTTTCTATGCTATGGCGTGTTTTGTCACGCTATTTAAAGAGGTTTTGAGCAGTTTTCAGCTGTTTTTGGGACATGTCATTTTTTGACATTTTTGCCATACTATAGCCTTGCTTTTTGGTCATTTTTTTTGACATGCCATATCATGTTTTTTAGCCATTTTTGCAACTTTCTATGCTATGGTGTGTTTTGTCACGCAATTTAATGACGTTTTAAGCAGTTTTCATCTGTTTTTGTGACATGTCATTTTTTGACATTTTTGCCATACTATAGCCTTGCTTTTTGGGTCAATTTTTTCGACATGCCATATTGTGTCATTTTCAGCCATTTTTGCAACTCTCTATGCTATGGCGTGTTTTGGCACACAATTTAATGAGGTTTTAAGCAGTTTTTCAGCTGTTTTTGGGACATGTCATTTTTTAACATTTTTGCCCTTACTATAGCCTTGGTTTTTGGTCATTTTTTTTCGACATGCCATATTATGTCGTTTTCAGCCATTTTTGCAACTTTCTATGCTATGGCGTGTTTTGTCACGCAATTTAATGACGTTTTAAGCAGTTTTCATCTGTTTTTTGGGACATGTCATTTTTTGACATTTTTGCCATACTATAGCCTTGCTTTTTGGTCATTTTTTCGACATGCCATATTATGTTGTTTTTAGCCATTTTTGCAACTTTCTATGCTATGGCGTGTTTTGTCACGCAATTTAATGAGGTTTTAAGCAGTTTTCATCTGTTTTTGGGACATGTCATTTTTTGACATTTTTGCCATACTATAGCCTTGCTTTTTGGGTCATTTTATCGACATGCAATAGCATGTTGTTTTTAGCCATTTTTGCAACTTTCTATGCTATGGCGTGTTTCGGTACGCAATTCAATGAGGTTTTAAGTAGTTTTGAGTTGTTTTTGGGACATGTCATTTTTTGACATTTTTGCCATACTATAGCCTTGCTTTTTGGGTCAATGTTTTTTCGACATGCCATATTGTGTCATTTTCAGTCATTTTTGCAACTTTCTATGCTATGGCATGTTTTGTCACGCAATTTAATGAGGTTTTAAGCATTTTTCATCTGTTTTTGGGACATGTCATTTTTTGACATGTTTTTGCCATACTATAGCCTTGCTCTTTGGGTCATTTTTTCGACATGCCATATTATGTTGGTTTTAGCCATTTTTGCAACTCTCTATGCTATGGCGTGTTTCAGCACGCTATTTAAAGAGGTTTTAAGCAGTTTTCATTTGTTTTTGGGACATGTCATTTTTTGACATTTTTGCCATACTATAGCCTTGCTTTTTGGGTCATTTTTTCGACATGCCATATCATGTCGTTTTCAGCCATTTTTGCAACTTTCTATGCTATGGCGTGTTTTGTCACGCAATTTAAAGAGGTTTTGAGCAGTTTTTAGCTGTTTTTTGGGACATGTCATTTTTTGACATTTTTGCCATACTATAGCCTTGTTTTTTGGTCATTTTTTCGACATGCCATATCATGTTGTTTTTAGCCATTTTTGCAACTTTCTATTCTATGGCGTGTTTTGTCACGCAATTTAATGAGGGTTTTGAGCAGTTTTCAGCTGTTTTTGGGACATGTCATTTTTTGACATTTTTGCCATACTATAGCCTTGCTTTTTGGGTCATTTTTTTTTCGACATGCCATATTTTGTCGTTTTCAGCCATTTTTGCAACTTTCTATGCTATGGCGTGTTTTGTCACGCAAATTTAATGAGTTTTAAGCAGTTTTTTCATTTGTTTTTGGGACATGTCATTTTTTGACATTTTTGCCATACTATAGCCTTGCTTTTTGGGTCAATTTTTTCGACACATTATGTTATTATATGTTATTATTATATTTTTAGCCATTTTTGCAACTCTCTATGCAATGGCGTGTTTGTGTCTCGGCACACAATTTAATGGTTTTAAGCAGTTTTCAGCTGTTTTTTTGGGACATGTCAGCTTGTTTTTTTTTTTGACATTTTTGCCTTACTATAGCCTTGGTTTTTGGTCATTTTTTTTTCGACATGCCATATTATGTCGTTTTCAGCCATTTTTGCAACTTTCTATGCTATGGCGTGTTTTGTCACGCAATTTAATGAGGTTTTTAAGCAGTTTTCATCTGTTTTTGGGACATGTCATTTTTTGACATTTTTGCCATACTATAGCCTTGCTTTTTGGGTCATTTTTTCGACATGCCATATTATGTTGTTTTTAGCCATTTTTGCAACTTTCTATGCTATGGCATGTGTTTTGTCACGCAATTTAATGAGGTTTTAAGCATTTTTCAGCTGTTTTTGGGACATGTCATTTTTTGATGTTTTTGCCATACTATAGCCTTGCTTTTTGGGTCATTTTTTTTTTCGACATGCCATATTATGTTGGTTTTAGCCATTTTTGCAACTTTCTATGCTATGGCGTGTTTTCAGCACGCTATTTAAAGAGGTTTTAAGCAGTTTTCATTTGTTTTTGGGACATGTCATTTTTTGACATTTTTGCCATACTATAGCCTTGCTTTTTGGGTCATTTTTTTTCGACATGCCATATCATGTCGTTTTTCAGCCATTTTTGCAACTTTCTATGCTATGGCGTGTTTTGTCACGCTATTTAAAGAGGTTTTGAGCAGTTTTTCAGCTGTTTTTGGGACATGTCATTTTTTGACATTTTTGCCATACTATAGCCTTGGTTTTTGGGTCATTTTTTCGCCATGCCATATTATGTTGTTTTTAGCCATTTTTGCAACTTTCTATTCTATGGCGTGTTTTGTCACGCAATTTAATGAGGTTTTGAGCAGTTTTTCAGCTTTTTGGGACATGTCATTTTTTTGACATTTTTGCCATACTATAGCCTTGGTTTTTGGGTCATTTTTTTTTTCGACATGCCATATTATGTCGTTTTCAGCCATTTTTGCAACTTTCTACGCTATGGCGTGTTTTGTCACGCAATTTAATGAGGTTTTTAAGCAGTTTTCATTGTTTTTGGGACATGTCATTTTTTGACATTTTTGCCATACTATAGCCTTGCTTTTTGGGTCAATTTTTTTTCGACATTCGACATGTCATATTATGTTATTATATGTTATTTTATATTTTAGCCATTTTTGCAACTCTCTATGCTATGGCGTGTTTCGGCACGCAATTTAATGAGGTTTTAAGCAGTTTTCAGCTGTTTTTGGGAAATGTCATTTTTTAACATTTTTGCCATACTATAGCCTTGGTTTTTGGTCATTTTTTTTCGACATGCCATATTATGTTTTTCAGCCATTTTTGCAACTTTCTATGCTATGGCGTGTTTTGCACGCAATTTAATGACGTTTTAAGCAGTTTTCATCTGTTTTTGGGACATGTCATTTTTTGACATTTTTGCCATACTATAGCCTTGCTTTTTGGGTCATTTTTTAGACATGTCATATTATGTTGTTTTTAGCCATTTTTGCAACTTTCTATGCTATGGCATGTTTTGTCACGCAATTTAATGAGGTTTTAAGCAGTTTTCAGCTGTTTTTGGGACATGTCATTTTTTGACGTTTTTGCCATACTATAGCCTTGGCTTTTTGGTCATTTTTTTTTCGACATGCCATATTATGTTTTTTTTAGCCATTTTTGCAACTTTCTATGCTATGACGTGTTTTGTCACGCAATTTCATGAGGTTTTAAGCAGTTTTCATCTGTTTTTGGGACATGTCATTTTTTGACATTTTTGCCATACTATAGCCTTGCTTTTTGGGTCATTTTTTCGACATGCCATATTATGTTGTTTTTAGCCATTTTTGCAACTTTCTATGCTATGGCGTGTCTCGACATGCAATTTAATGAGGTTTTAAGCAGTTTTCAGCTGTTTTTGGGGAATGTCATTTTTTGACATTTTTGCCATACTATAGCCTTGCTTTTTGGGTCATTTTTTTTCGACATGCCATATTATGTGGTTTTTAGCCATTTTTGCAACTCTCTATGCTATGGTGTGTTTCAGCACGCTATTTAAAGAGGTTTTAAGCAGTTTTTATCTGTTTTTGGGACATGTCATTTTTTGACATTTTTGCCATACTATAGCCTTGCTTTTTGGGTCATTTTTTCGACATGCCATATTATGTTGGTTTTAGCCATTTTTGCAACTCTCTATGCTATGGTGTGTTTCAGCACGCTATTTAAAGAGGTTTTGAGTAGTTTTTAGCTGTTTTTGGGACATGTCATTTTTTGACAGTTTTGCCATAATATAGCCTTGCTTTTTTGGTTATTTTTTGGTTTTAGCCCTTTTTGCAACTTTCTATACTATGGTGTGTCTCGGCACGCAATTTAATGAAGTTTTAAGCAGTTTTCGGCTGTTTTGGGAAATGTCATTTTTTAACATTTTTGCCTCGTAGCCGTGGTTTTGGGTCAATTTTTTTGACATGCCATATTATGTCGTTTTCAGCCATTTTTGCAACTTTCTATGCTATGGCATGTTTTGTCACGCAATTTCATGAGGTTTTAAGCAGTTTTCATCAGTATTTGGGACATGTCATTTTTTGACATTTTTGCCATACTATAGCCTTGCTTTTTGGGTCAATGTATCGACATGCAATAGCATGTTGTTTTTAGCCCTTTTTGCAACTTTCTATGCTATGCCGTGTTTCAGCACTACTTCGTCCTGCTCTTCCGGGGGACCCCGAGGCGTTCCCAAGCCAGCTGTGAGACGTAGTCTCTCCAGCGTGTCCTGGGTCTTCCCTGGGGCCTCCTACTGGTGGGACGTGCCCTGAACACCTCACCAGGGAGGCGTCCTGGAGGCATCCTAATTAGATGCCCGAGCCACCTCATCTGGCTCTTCTCAATGCGGAGGAGCAGCGGCTCTACTCCGAGCTCCTCCCGGATGACCGAGCTTCTCACCCTATCTCTAAGGGAGAGCCCAGCCAAACTCATTTCGGCCGCTTGTACCCGCGATCTTGTTCTTTCGGTCACTACCCAAAGCTCGTGTGACCATAGGTGAGGGTAGGAACGAAGATCGACTGGTAAATCGAGAGCTTTGCCTTTCGGCTCAGCTCCCTCTTCACCAAGACGGACCGGTGCAGAGTCCGCATAACTGCAGACGCTGCACCGATCCGCCTGTCGATCTCCCGTTCCATCCTTCCCTCACTCGTGAACAAGACCCCGAGGTACTTAAACTCCTCCACTTGGGGCAGGACTTCATCCCCGATCCGGAGGGGGCACGCCACCCTTTTCCGGCTGAGAACCATGGTCTCGGATTTGGAGGTGCTGATTCTCATTCCAGCCGCTTCACACTCGGCTGCGAACCGATCCAGTGAGAGCTGAAGGTCGCGGCCCGATGAAGCCAACAGGACCACATCATCTGCAAAGAGCAGAGACCTAATCCTGAGGTCACCAAACCGGACCCCCTCAACACCCTGGCTGCGCCTAGAAATTCTGTCCATAAAAGTTATGAACAGAATCGGTGACAAAGGGCAGCCCTGGCAGAGTCCAACCCTCACCGGAAACGAGTTCGACTTACTGCCGGCAATGCGGACCAAGCTCCAGCACCGGTCATACAGGGAACGGACAGCCCGTATCAGGGAGTCCGAAACCCCATATTCCCGGAGAACCCCCCACAGGACTCCCCGAGGGACACGGTCGAATGCCTTCTCCAAGTCCACAAAGCACATGTGGACTGGTTGGGCAAACTCCCAAGCACCCTCAAGGATCCTGCCAAGGGTCCAGAGCTGGTCCACAGTTCCACGACCGGGGCGAAAACCGCATTGCTCCACCTGAATCCGGGGTTCGACTATCCGGCGGACCCTCCTCTCTAGTACCCCCGAATAGACCTTACCAGGGAGGCTGAGGAGTGTGATCCCCCTGTAGTTGGAACACACCCCCCCGGTCCCCCTTCTTGAAAAGAGGGACCACCACCCCAGTCTGCCATTCCAAGGGCACTGCCCCCGATGTCCACACAATGTTGCAGAGTCGTGTCAGCCACGACAGCGCCACAACATCCAGGGCCTTGAGGAACTCCGGGCGGACCTCGTCCACCCCCGGGCCCTGCCACTGAGGAGCTTTTTGACCACCTCGATAACCTCAGCCCCAGAGATAGAGGAGCCCACCCCCGGGTCCCCAGGCCCTGCTTCCCCAATGGAAGGCGTGCCGGTGGGATTGAGGAGGTCTTCGAAGTATTCCTTCCACCGATCCACAACGTCCCGAGTCGAGGTCAGCAGCGCCCCGTCGCCACCATACACAGTGTTGACGGAGTACTGTTTCCCCCTCCTGAGACGCCGGATGGTGGTCCAGAACCTCTTCGAAGCCGTCCGGAAGTCGTTTTTCCATGGCCTCGCCAAACTCCTCCCATGCCCGGGTTTTCACCTCGGCGACCGCCGCCGCACTCCGCTTGGCCTGTCGGTACCTGTCTGCTGCCTTCGGAGTCCCACAGGCCAAGAAGGCCCGATAGGACTCCTTCTTCAGCTTGACGGCACCCCTTACCGCCGGTGTCCACCAGCGGGTTCGGGTGTTGCCGCCCCGACAGGCACCAACCACCTTACGGCCACAGCACCGGTCGGCGCCTCAGCAATGGAGGCACGGAACACGGCCCACTCGGACTCAATGTCCCCAGCCTCCCCCGGGACATGGTCAAAGCTCTTCCGGAGGTGGGAGTTGAAGCTCCTTCTGACGGGAGACTCTGCCAGACGTTCCCAGCAGACCCTCACAATGCGTTTGGGTCTGCCAGGTCTGACCGGCATCCTCCCCCACCATCGGAGCCAACTCACCACCAGGTGGTGATCGGTTGACAGCTCCGCCCCTCTCTTCACCCGAGTGTCCAAGACATACGGCCGCAAGTCCAACGATACGACTGCAAAGTCGATCATTATACTGCGGCCTAGGGTGTCCTGATGCCAAGTGCGCATATGGACACCCTTATGCTTGAACATGGTGTTCGTTATGGACAATCTGTGGCGAGCACAGAAGTCCAATAACAAAACACCACTCGGGTTCAGATCGGGGGGGCCATTCCTCCCAATCACGCCCCTCCAGGTCTCACTGTCGTTGCCAACGTGAGCGTTGAAGTCCCCCAGCAGAACGAGGGAGTCCCCAGAAGGAGCACTCTCCAGCACCCCCTCTAAGGACTCCAAAAAGGGTGGATCCTCTGAACTGCTGTTTGGACCATAGGCACAAACAACAGTCAGGATCCGTCCCCCAACCCGAAGGCGGAGGGAGGCTACCCTCTCATTCACCGGCGTAAACTCCAACGTACAGGCACCGAGCCGGGGGGCAATAAGTATTGCCACCCCTGCCCAGCGCCTCTCACCAGTGGCAACTCCAGAGTGGAAGAGAGTCCATCCCCTCTCAAGAAGACTGGCTCCGGAGCCCAAGCCATGCGTCGAGGTGAGGCCGACTATATATAGTCGGAACTTCTCAACCTCGCGCACCAGCTCAGGCTCCTTCCCCACCAGAGAGGTGACATTCCACGTCCCCAGAGCTAGCTTCTGCAGCCGAGGATCGGACCGCCAAGGTCCCTGCCTTCGGCTGCTGCCCAGCTCACATTGCACCCGACCCCTACGGCCCCTCCTACGGCTGCTGAGCCCACGGGAAGGAGGTCCCATGTCACCTCTTCGGGCTGTGCCCGGCCGGGCCCCATGGGTAAAGGCCCGGCCACCAGGCGCTCGCCATCGAGCCCCACCCCCAGGCTTGGCTCCAGGGGGGGGGCCCCGGTGACCCGCGTCCGGGCAAGGGGAACTCCGAACCATTGATTGACATCATCATAGGGATCTTGTGAGCTACACTTTGTCTGGTCCCTCCCCTAGGACCTGTTTGCCATGGGTGACCCTACCAGGGGCATGAAGCCCCCGACAACTGAGCTCCTAGGATCACTGGGACACGCAAACCCCTCCACCACGATAAGGTGGTAGCTCAGGGGTAGTTGTCCTCAAAAAAAAAAAAAAAACATGAAAATGAGTCCTACTATAACATGTCATAAAAAAAAAAAAAAAAACTTTGTAAGGATGATCTTGAGATATTGCATTGACAAGAATGCAGGCACAAATGGAGTGGCATTTCTAAAGTTCAATTTTATGCACTCTTGCTGTTCAGGCAAAAATTAACTAATTAATCTATTTACTTTTTATTTTATCTATTTCCTTTTTAGTTTATCAACGAAACATGACTCTCCAACAAGTTTTGAATACTGGCTGTAAATAGGAGAATGAGACTGAAAACATCATCAATGTTTCAGTTCTCCTGTGTGCTGTAACACCCCAAGGCACCACTTTAATTAGAATTTGATTTACTGACCCAACAAATATTCCCCCAGGATTTGGAATCAACTCTTTCTCTCACTATTGGGTTTATCGCCAATTGTCATATGGCAAAAATCCCAGATCCAACTTGCCGCCAAAGTCCTAAGTGTTCTTGGCTCAGAGCTGCACTTTCCACTAAATTCAATGCATATCTTTTTTAGAGATATCCCTCTGGCACAAAGCGGGGAAACAATCTAATAATGTCTCTTTCTCTCAATTTCCAAACCACAGAAGGTAGACTGAAGCAAACTGTAGATAATGGACTCCCCCTACTGGTGTAACATGTTATTACTCTACTGTAATTTGACAAAGTGGCTTCGCTCACCCCTCTCAGAAACTGGGACTGCGGTCAGAAAGTTTAAATAATCTCCTTTCCTAACCACTTGTCCTTAACCTCCAGGGAAAACGTCCAGAGGTCAAGGAAAGATGTGGAGACTTCATCAGGACTCAGGAAAAGACAATAAAGGTGTTCAGAGAATTCGACTGCACTTCTCCTGCTCTGTGATGATGCAACGGTGTATGTTATTGACGTGGATCTGCTGTGATGAAACTACAGCGTTCACATGATGGACTACAAAAAAGCACATCCTCACTGGATTGGTGTGTATGCAGCAAAAAGGTTTATCATTTATCATCATGAATCCTTATGTGATTTTGTGAAATAGCCTAATAAATATGACAATGTGTACGACATGTTACATCGACTACTGTGCATATGATAATTCTTACATTTTAAACATGATGAATTGGAAACACCAGTTGTCTTAAAGCATCCCCTAGTGTTATTTGCTGATTCTGATCTTAAAGGCTAAAGATGTTTATTGTCACTATATTTTCACTAGAAGCTCTATTAGAGAGAACAGTCAATTGTAAATATTAAATACACATAAAACATGATTAAAAAAATAAAAACAAAATGAGAATATAAAAGGTGCTCCAGTGTATCCTATACTAAGGGAGATTATAAAGGAAGCATTGACTCACCTTTTCTTCATATTAGGAGAATTTGAACAGCTCTTATCATGGCAGCCGCTCAGGTATTTCAGTTCATCTCACTCAGTTAGGAACCTTCCTCAGTTCAGGTGTTTCTCTGTGAAAGATGACAGCTAAACAACAGAGTCCAAGGCAATACAAATCAAATGAAAAGCTTTTCTAAACAGCTTAACAAGCAAACAATTTTAATAATAATAATAATAATTACATTTTGGCCGGATTCATTCAAAGACGGAAAGATGCTTTGCCAAATACTAATAACATATAGATATTCCTTGATTTCGACAGACGCATCTGCTGATACTGCTTTTACCCGTTTCGGGACCACTTCACCCCATTTATTGGCTAAAACGATATATAACTCAACTTTACGTGCCTAATTTGTTCTGCAATATCACAAGAAGTGGTAAGTGTGTTTAAATCTACCACCAAATTAAATTTTACAGAGTAGATAAAATAGAGTATTTACGATAAGATTCGAACCGGCGATCTCTTGCATTTTAACCAAATAATTAGTCCACTGAGCTAAACCTCATAATAATAATTGTATGGCTTGATTTCCATATATGTATTTGGCAATACTGCTTTTACCTGTTTTAGGACAATTTCCTCTCGTTTATTGTCATAAACGACATACAACTAAACGTATAACTAAACGAAATCGACCTGGTCTTTTGTACAAAAGCTTGACTGATAGATGAATCGAGCCCATAGTCAACTAAGTTATTTTCGGGGCAAAATTCAGTAACGGCAGCGACGTCTGTCGGAAGTCGACGGATAGATGAGTCCGGCCAATATTCCTTGATTTCGACAGACGCATCTGCCGATACTGCTTTTACCTGTTTTGGGATCACTTCACCTCATTTATTGTCAAAAACGACGTATCACTCAACTCTACGTACCTAATGTGTTCTGCAATATTACAACAAGTGTGTAGACTGTATGAATCTACCGCCAAATAAAATTTTATGGTGGAGATAAAATAAAGTATATTCGGGTGGATTCAAACCAGCATTCTCTCGCATTGTAACCAAATAATGTGACCACAGGAATAACCCTCTAGTAGTGCTGCCATGTAAAATCAATGTGGAGTTATGCATAAAAGCTCGACTGATAGATGAGTCCAACCGATAGTTAACAAAGTTATTTTCAGTGCAAAATTCAGTATCGGCAGCGAAGTCTGTTGAAAGTCGACTGATAGATGAGTCCAACCGATAGTTAACAAAGTTATTTTCAGTGCAAAATTCAGTATCGGCAGCGAAGTCTGTTGAAAGTCGACTGATAGATGAGTCAGGCTGATATTCCTTGATTTCGACAGAGGCATCTGCTGATACTGCTTTTTACTTGTTTGGGGACCACTTCACCTTATTTATTGACAAAAACGACATATAACACAACTTTACGTGCCTAATTTGATTGGCAAAATCACAACAAGTGTCTAAACTGTATAAATCTACCACCAAATTAAATTTAATGGCATAATCAAAATAAAATGTACTCACCAGGATTTGAACCACCAGTCTCACAATTTCTAACCAAATACTCAGTCCACTGAACCAAAGCACTGTTCATGAAACTGCCATCATATTATACATACTAACGGTGGTGACATCTGTCGGAAATTTGACTGATAGATGAATTGAGCCAATAGTCAAATGTCTAAACTGTATGAATCTACAGTCAAATTAAATTTTACGGCATAAATAAAAGAAAGTATTTCCAATAACACTCAAACCCGCAATCTCACACATCATAACCAAATGCATAATCCACTGAGTCGCATCCTGCATATTTCAAGTAGTATTTGGAATTTCAAAACTGCAATTCATTTGGCAGAAAAATAATAGTAATTTTTTGTCACTCCAAGAGGGTCTTTGTACTGGTCGGTGTTTGGGCTCTAATGAAATATTTGCTCTTGACTTAAAAAAAAAAATCAATCCAAATTATGTTTGTTGTACAAAATATCTCTGTACACCTTAGCATGCAAAAAAACCCTCCGAACACTTGGTTGTTATTAGTCATGGAATATGACAACTGAGCAAGTTTTTTTATTTGTATCAAATAATTTAAGTTTCTCACTATCACTGTCCCCATTCATATTTTAAGAGACTAAAAAATGAGCCTAAAAAGTTTGAAAACTGAACGACAGTACAGAGTTGTTGCTATAGAGATGATGCACTGTCAGATTTTTTGAGCGTTGCAGACCTGCGCATTGCAAGTAGTTGCATTTTTAACTCGTTCTGTTGCAAATGTTTGGTCTGAACAAGGCTTTATTCGTCCATACAGATACAAAGTAACCAGAGTTTTGAAAAATGTGAACCTTAGAAGGTGTTTTAAAAACTAATTTAATCTAAGACTGTATTCATGTGGATGAGCGACCTAAACTTAGGGGAAAAGTATGTTTACAAAAGTATCTGTATGCATGCAGACAGAATTTCTATGCACTTACCGAAGCCCCGTCAGTGATTCATCCTGAGTTTCTCAAACAGAGTCAGCCAGGGTTTAAGTACAAGATTTAAGTTCAGGAAAGACAATCAGATCTTGTTTATAGAAATGTTATTTCAATCTTTACTTTGAGCAAAATCCACCTCAAAGACAAAATCAAACTCAAAATCATGATGTCTACAATGCGGTTCTGTGTGCGAGTCCACTGTCATGTAACCATGTGTTTGTGTTCACCCAGGCCACCTACATAGGAGTATGTGTGTGCTGTGTGGAGGAGGGGGAGGCGGCGGCGGAGGACGATGACAGCGAGGAGGTGGGGGGCTGCGGGGTGGAGGAGGAGGAGGCCGAGGACGTGGAGGCAGCAGTGGCAGCTGATGATGAAGTCTCTATCTTACTGCTGTGAGTGATGAAGCGCAGTCGCAGCTTCATGGCCGGACGCAGAGTCATGATGATTTTCTCCACCTAAAAAGAGAGAGACAGAGAGAGAGACAAGGAAAAAGACAGAAAGGTAAAGAACAGAGGTGAGTACACAGATGAGCAATGTAGTGATAACCAAAAAAATCAGGAAAGAAGCTAGATTGGTTTAAGAAAAACAAAATGCATGATTTGGATTTGGGTTTAAAGAGACAGTTCACCTCTAAATCAAAAATACATCTTACTTGTAGTGCTAGTTAAGGAATGTTAGAGATGTCTGTCTTCTCTACCGATAACGTAACTAGATGGCACTTGGCTTGTGGTGCTCAAAACGTAAAAAATAAACCAATTCAACAGCAATGTCTCAGAAATCATGACTCGGTCTTGAGTACCAGGTCATGATTTCTGAAAGAGAAACTGCTGTTGAGTTTTTCAAATTTATATTTTTGGCGCTTTGAGCTCCACAAACTGAGTTTCATCTAGTTCCTTTATATTGGAGAGAAGACAGACACCTCACGCCAAAACAATCTAAACTGATAAATAGCACTACAGGTGAGTGAAAGAATGTATTTTTGAGGCAAACTTTCCCTTCAAGGCTGCTCAGTGTTCAAAGAGGGCTCCCTCTATTAAATTAATTACTTGGAAAGACAATTCAAGTACACTTGATGAAGCCTCAAGCACAAATGGAAGTACTGCTTTATCTCCTCTAATTAACTCTGGGGTCGGACACTGGTGGGGAGCTCGCTCTCTGTACAGGAGGTGACAGATTCAAGCTAAAAATGGAAAACGAAAACACGAAACTGTCTCCTGAGGAGCTGCGAGTTCACAGATGTCACCGTACTTGAAGTCTGGGTGACAGTGATCCCAATTTGTCTCTATTTTTAGTTTTTCCATTAGTTTGTTGGTTTACTATTAATGTAGGTTACAAAAAAATGTATGTTCAATGTTGTGCTTTATTTTTTTAATAAAAGACACTCACCTGCTCCTTCACGCTGTCTCCGGTGTACATGTATTTGATGTGATAGAGGAAATCACAGATTGGGTCCATGTAGCTGAGATGTTGGCAGTGTTGGTCCACCGCCTGGAGCATCTCGTAGAAGGCCACGCCAATCTGAAACACGCAAACACGAGGATATATACATAAAAAAAAAAACTACAACTAAAGCACAAATTTTGTAAAAGTATTTGTTGATGCTGTTGATTTATTTGCTGTTAATGAATAAATTTGCTAAAACCAGACTAAAATTAAAAGTGAGTTCAGAATCAAAACTAAAACGTGACTTTACATCAACTACGATTATCAGTAAGTGACAGAAACTACTTTTAAAATTATTTTCAAAATTAGCATAGCACTACTGCGCATTAATTTGTGTTTTAATAATTATTGTGCTTGTCATATATGGCCAAACTTTTGTGTGTACCTCCAACATGCATCGTGTCCTCTCTTGCTGGAAGCGCTGCAGGAACGGCCCCACCAGGTGATACACGTAGAGCAACTGGAACTCTGTCTGGACGACGGGCTTCAGCGTCTCCGACAGGAATCTACACACACAGACACAAATTCATGATAACAACATTGAATTATATGTGGTCTTAAGCAGTGGTGGTTCCTAGCTGGTGTTCGTGGGTCATGGGACCATTCTGAATGGACCACAAGTGACCTGTAAACATGTCAAGTTTGTAAAAAACAAAACAAAAAACAGGTTATTTGGAACTACAGGGAATTTCTGGAACAGAGCTTTTATTCTGAAGTGCCATTTCTGTTTATTCTTGCAATATGTTTCATTTTTTTGTGTTTTAAACCGTGTTGTTTACATTCTGTGAAATAAAACTGAATATGTGGTAATTTGTAATGTGTGGACCTTAAACTAATGACTAAGGTTTAAATCTGGGCCTGTGACTTGACCAGTTGGGAACCGCTGGTCTAAAGAGCATAAAGAAGGATGCCAGGGTGAGAATAATAGGACAGAGACTGAGGAAGACTTCCTTACTTTGGGATCAGAGACAGCTGTCCGATGGACGAGTGATGCCACACAGCGTGCGCTAATGCCAGCACGTAACTGCAGTTCATTTCGCTGTAGCTCTGGTGGCAGGCTGTGAAGTCGAGCAAGGCGAAGGGATAACCCGCCCACTCGGTCTCTGACGTCAGCGCTGGAGAGCTGATCACTGACACGATGCGGTCGTGGAGGACGATCCAGTACGGCTCCTGGAAGAGAGGAAATGGAGGAGGTCACGGTGAATGAACTCCACATGAAGTCATCAAATAGTTAAGGACTGGGGTGATTTTTTTTTTTACAGGAAGTGCAGTTATCACAAGTCCAATAGCGTTCATCCAAGCTGTGATGTTCTCTCTGGGAACCAGAGGCTGGCTGAAAGAAGAAAGAAAACATGATAAATAACTTACATCAAACTCTTGGTACAAAACACACTCCTATTAAAATGATCAAAATTATCTTCATTTCATCTTCATTTTGATTTCTCCAAAATTTTCCATGATTTTTACTAATCCCATGACTTTTCCAAGCCTGGAAAATGTGATTGTGAAATTCCATAACTTTTCCAAGTTTTCCATGACTGTGGGAGCCCTGTAAAGACAATCTGAGCTGAACTGTCTGAGGTTTTGTACCTCTTCAACACGACATTGAGCAGAGCGTTGCCGACATCTTTTCCCGGCACGGCTAAAGCCATCAGCTCCACGCAGGTGACGTGCAGAGCGTGGGCTGCAGGGTTGGGGAACTCGTTGAACCTCCAGTCACAGTTGGGGAACGGACCCGGTGACTTGCCAGCCATGGGTGAGAGAGAGTTAAGGAGGGTAAAGATCAACAAAGCGCGGCGCAGCCAGAAGGCGGAGCAGCTGCGCCCGGTTAAAAAGTCACTCCCGGCTCCCTTACAGTGGAGATGGGGAAGAAAACAAAAATGGGGACTAATTTATCTTGCATCGTGCTGTACTTAGGTGGAGCGTAACATATCAAGTATTAAATTAATCTGCACATGCTCCACTTCAAAATGATGAACTTTTCTATGGATGTCAATTTCTGAGCTATGGCCAAGGTCAAAATGTGGCCTGCAACAAACTGTAACGCGAATCCAAACTTTCAGCCCCTCCTGGCTGGATAAGAGGAGTGAGACATCAGCAGAAAATGACTGTGCAAAACTGTCAATAAAACAGATTTTTCAACAATTGTACATCCCCACAACTACGAGAGATCCCCAAGCAATAGCAGTGCACACAAAATATTAGGCTGATTGGTCCGGTAGTTTGAAAAATTAGTGGCGGACAGACAGATGCACACACTCACCAAATGCATGATCAAAAAATAAACTAAAATTAAGAAAAATGTTAAATACAGTTTTGCAAGACTAAAATTTATCCTATCCTTTAATATTTTATATTTTAGTGCTCTGTAAAGCCCTTAAAATATCCCTGTTGTATGAAATGTGCTATACAAATAAAGCTGCTTTGCCTCTGTTGTTGCAGCTAAACTGGCTCCAATAAAATCCTATGGGACCTGGGATTTCATTAACTTGAATGTAGAAATTACAATCCAAAGAGACATTAGGGGAAACTGGACATATTGGCAGGAAGGTAAATAAATTATTTAGGTGCCCGGGAGGCCTGTGACTTTTTATTAGCCAGGATAAGGATTGCTTAGAGAGGACAGTGATGGATCCATTCACACACAGAAGGAGATTAATGAAGGATATTGTCCACCAGACGTCCAATCAGCTTGCAGTAGTAGGTGTCATCAGGGATCCACACGTTGTCCTCTCTGGGGTTCATGCCAAACTTCAGGTAGGTTTCACTCAGGCACCACCCAGGGGTACGGTTGTCCTATAAAAAATACACATTTAATATATCTGAAAATAAATAAATAGGAGCTGTAATTACACATGAAAAAGAGACCAACAAGGAACTTCACACCACACAGATGCTTGTTTTAACCCTTTGAAACCTTAAAAAAATGGTTTAATTTCTTTCGGAAACATGGGGAGAAGGTAATGAGCAATTTAACAAGACGTGGTTCAAAGAAGAGCAAAACAATTGGTTAAAAAGTTACAAGAAATTTACCTGAAAGAAAAAAAAAATGTGTGTGTGTGTGTATTTACTTTATATATTGTATTATATTTTTTTCTGTAACAATTTTAAATATCAAATTATATTACATGTAGTTTTCTGTGCATTTTTCCCTATTTTATTTAGATAACTTTCTCTTAATTCTCCCTTGTTTTTAAAGCTAATTTTAAGGTCATTTTCTTGTCCCCTTGACTAAGTTCTTGCAATTTGTGATGCATTTTTTTTTGCCAAGTTGGCCACTGCCTTTTTTCAAAATGTTTCAAAGAAGATATCATATAAATTTAATCAGGTTTCATGGGTCAAATAGCTTGTGAAAGGCGTCTGAATGCAGCGCAGGAAAACTGTTGGTGATCTAGGTTTCAAAGAGTTAATAAACAATGAGTCATCACATAATGAGCTTTTGTCTCAGATGTGTTTATCTTTTTTTCCTTCATCTTCCCTCTGTGTACCTTCAGTGAGGACATGATGGCGTGCACCAGTTTTCTCTTCAGGTTCGTTCTGTCTCTCAAATGTCGCTCGTAGTAGTGAAGCGTGTTGTACAGGTAGGTGACGGGTCGGTCTGCGCACAAACAAACAGGAGTAAATACACATCAGTGCGCAGAAACAACGATCTACAACTAACATTCACATCCCAGGAGAGCTTCCTCATTTCATTCATGTAATAATTCATCGCTGTTATTCTTTCAAAACCTGCTCCCTCGTTCATCCACACGGATATTTTAGGATAGTTTTACACACCGTGAAACTTGTACAGTCCTCCCAGATGGTCCAGCAGTGTTTCCAGAGACTTGGAGACAGGAAGAAGCTCCAGGAAACGGTGGATGACGATGTCAAAGACGGGCAGGAAGCGCAGGCACACGTTGCCAAAGTATATGGGCAGATACTGAGGCTGGAGCTGCATGGGAGGGTTGACTTGGTCCGCAAGTCCCTCGAAGTACAGCTTCTCCGGGTATTTCTGGTGAAGGATCAACAAACACTGATGACCTCAGATCATAGACATGTGACCTCAGATTATGTAAAAAATAATGGACATAGCCACTATGACATCACCCATTGCTTTGAGGGCTGCTTTTTTGAAGCCTTGAATTATTGACTGTTGTCATCCTGGATTTTACAAACTGTTTCTTTTTTGTACAAAAAAAAGGCGAGTTTTTTGTACCTTGTGATAGCTCATGTGCTTGTTGTGCCAGTCGCTCTGCAGCCAGTGCTCGGGAGCGTTCTCCTTGACAAAATCGTTGACTCGGTTCCTGAAGTCGTTGGGCTTCAGCAGCAGGAGCTGGATTATGAAGTAACAAACCTGAGCCTCGTTGCCTTCATGGCTACGCATCGCCTGAACACAGAAGAAAAGTGAGACACAAAGCATGGGTCCCATAGTATTTATGAACATTTCTCTGTATGCACATTTGTCCTCACCAGACACAGGATTAGTCTGTCCAGGGTGACTATGTTGTACTTCCAGACCATGTCGTTGAGGATCTCAATGCACTTGTTGAGTTGCTGTCCGCCGGCTGATGTTGAGAACTCATAGACGAGGAAGTCTGCAAATGTTCTCACGTGAGCCACGAGTGCGCGAGCGCCGATACGCTCCAGGACCCTGAGGGACACAAAATCAGGCTGCAGTTAGCCAATCATCCCAAAACGACTCTGTCTGCTCCAGCTGGATCAATTAACCACAGATGTTGTTTAGAGACTTGAGGTTACCCCCCCACACACCCCTCCTCGGGCCAATTAGTGCATATTTAAAATGCCAGAACATCAGTGGTGAGATGCATCATTACCACATGCTTCATCAAAACACACTCTGTGGTGTCGGGGACTCTGAATACAACGTGGAAAAATGCGTTAATGATAAGGACTGGGACTCTGCTCTAATTAATCTATGTAAATTCACAGACTTGTTTTTAATTTGACATTTTTTTTATTTTTCTGTTGATCAGTATCAACCCTAATTACTTCCACTGTGTTCAAAAATAAAACCCGAATTTCTTTTAAATTTTTCATGTGTTACTCGTACTTTATATCGTCACTGTCAGGCGGAAACCTTAACCACTACTTTTAAGGAAATGAAAAAAAAAAGTAACATACATACTTGAACACTGCACCGAACACTGTGCCGTTAGGGTTTGTATTGCATTTGTATTGTATTATTGTATTGCATAGTTAGATACTTGCATGTATTATATTATTATCAATATTTTTACCAAAATCATGCTCAAGTGCAGTTATGAAGTTTCAGCTGGATGACGTGCCATTTTAATAATCCTGTTCCATTTCTCGAAAGGCTTTGAAAGATTCACTGTCCTTTTTAATGCAAGAAAACAAGAACGATATCCGGTGCATGAAGTCGATAAGTGCAAAGGTGAACGTGGATCAGCAACAAAAAAAATGTGAGAACCCAAACTAAAATGCAGGTGAACAAGTGAATAAAAATCATTATTATTTCTCGTCCAACCCGTAAGAAATCATAGTGTCCATCTTATTGTGGTACTAATTATTGTTTATGGTATGATTATGTAGTATAATAGGTAAGATAAGCAATAAAAAACAAATGCATACATGGCATCTACAGTTGATTTACAGGGAAAAAAGAAAAATAAAGTATGGAGATACAAGGTTTCTATACGAGAGCAACAAATATAATAAATGTTTGTGCGTGAACTCTGTAAAAGCGTATTTGTAGACACACAAAATCATGACACTGAACCTGAAGCCTATCTGGTTGATGTGATCCGTCTCCAGCAGCATCTTCCACAGCAGACAGAGGAACAGCGGGGGGGAGCCCTGCATGGAGAAGTGGGTGATGATGTCATTCTCGTTGGCCATGGACTTCCACTTCCTGTACTCCTCTTCCACGTTCTTCTTCAGGTTGAATCGAGACTCCTGAGGAACATTGTTCTGTTTGAAGAACGCCTGAGAGGAAGAGGGAGGGCGGAGTGATTAAAACAAGATCATTGCAGCTGAGATTAAATAAAGCTGAATTTGTCGTTGACGCCTCTGTGACCGTGGCTCACCTGCAGTGGAGCAGGGAAGCAGGAAAGTGTGTGTGAGGCCCAGTTATGAGGTGTGAAGTTCATGATGGTCTGGAGGATGTCTTTACACCAAGTGCCATGGATGGAGTCGGACCCTGTGAAAAAATCTACACACAAACACAAAGCAGGAAAAAACTGCACAGTGAATTAAATTTACAGGTAAGAAAGAATGAACAAGAAAGGAAAGACGCCGACAAACTTGAGAATAAAATGAAAGATCAAAACAAAGAAAAGGACAAGTCAAGTCAAAGGTCTAAAGGAGTAAATGCAGAGCGAGAGCGACCTGTGACGTGTGTGGCTCTGGCCAGGGTGAGGATCAGGGCTCGGTTCAGCTCCTCAGACTCTGCCGACAGAACTGTCTTTGGGTCGTTGAGGAAGCGGGTGAACTGCGGCTGCACCTCTGAACTCCCCAAGGCTGTGATCAACCGCAGAGCCGTGCTCTCGACACTGAGGACAGAGACACAAAGACAGCAGGACATGAGAGAGAACATTATATTCCTGATGACTGTATTTGTGTGATAAAATGTATTGTAGAAACTGAGAAATTCTCGTTTGCTGTGGGAATACTGAACTCAATGCAAATGAAAATGTGTGCTGGGAAATTTTATGAGTTTCAGTAGTAATTAGGGATCGGAGCACATCCGATTTTATTGCACATTGTGATTACAAAAAAAAAAAAAAAAAGAAAAAATAATCCACACACACAATAAAACGTAGCAATTTAAAACACGTCAAAGCAAACAATGTCATGCACGGCCAGGTAAAATGCCTGAGCTCATATTCGCGTATGTGCTCAGGCACTCGTAAGCTACTCATAAGCAGAGTGTTTTAAATCGTGATGTTTTGGGAAAAAGCATGTGTTTGGGAAGTATCGAGCATACAGTTACAATGAGACTTATCCTGATTATGCTGCATGAGTTTGTAAAAAGAGGATTTGATGTAGATCGTTTCACTGGCATTGCGTTGCTGGGCAACAGCTAGGGTCCAGGTTCACTCTCTGTCAGTTGATGTCGTTCACATATAACGGTTATGAGAGGAGCTTGAAATATTGATACTGTCTTAAAATTACAATTTTATGGTTTATACTTTTAATTTATTAAGATTTATATTTTAAGATCCATTTTTGCTTATTTCCCATGTTGTTTTTTTTTCTTTATCTGACTGATTGACTGACATATTCTCTAAAAGATTTTAACAGGAAATACAAAAGGGCCCATTTCGAGTGTTGACATTGTAATGTTTGAGCTGTCTTTGGTTTTGCTATTTTTAAAACCCTTTTTACTTCAACTCATTGCAAATGTTTGCCTTTTTTTGATTCTTTGCTCACCGGAGGCATGTGAGAAAACAGTTTTCTTCAAAGATTTAACTTGACACGCGGAGACTAATTGATATAAGAACGTTCATTTAATAAAATATAAAATGACTCCAGTATATTTTAGTGACATCTAATGAGTTTGCAGCATTTTTTGATGGTAATTGAGATAATATTGTGAAACATAAGTATTCTGTCCAGGATAATTGTGTAATGAAGTGGTCTTATGTTGCAGTGCCTAATGTGAGTAATCCTTTAGTGAGTTACAGTGAGTATGCTGGATGTAAGTCCACATTACCACAGATGCAGCTGGTTCTGGTTGGTCTGGGGCACGGCAGCAAGACTGTGCAGGTGACTCAGCAGCTGGACTCTGTAGTGCGGCTGGATGTGGTGCATCCTGTAGCTGAACATCTCCAGTAACGTGTGAAGGATTCCCCACGCGTGAGACTTAAACACGTTAGGCAGCAACTGGCCTGAACAGACAGAGTGTCAAATTATTCAACATGTGTTTGTTGCCCCAAGAGACAAATTCAACACAAATGCTCTGAGCCAGCCTGCTCGAAATGCAACCCAATGGATGAGCAGTGATGACTGAATATAGATCAGACTAGAACGTGCTGGAAGAGTTATACACTCTTACAAATTCTGTACTGCGACTCTGAAAAACTTCTCTTCAGGGAACAAAATGATGCTATACTGAAATGAGGTATGCAAATCACGTTTTCTCCATCTGAGCTTGACAACTTTGCAACACAGCGGTGAATTTTAATGTTTCTATCACTCACTGATGAATCCTTTGATGCCGAGTGACTCGATCTCCATGTAGACCAACAGTCTGCTGTATGTTTCTACCAGTGCAGGGGCCAGAGCGATGCTGGATTTGGCGTGGGCCAACTTTATTACCCGCGTGGCGATACTGTGAATCAGACTGGAGGCAGGCAGAAAGGGACAAAATTAATGCATTTCAATAAACTGTGTAGTTCTCTGTATAAATCATTGTTAATTCCTTTTTTAAAATCATATTATATCATTTTTAAAGGGTAACTTCAGTATTTTTCAACCTGGACTGTATTTTCCCATGGTTTGTGTCTACGTGAATAATGGGAACAGTCTTTAAAATTGGTTCAGTATTGAGTGAGAGCTCTGCAGTCAGCAGCCCTCAAACAGGCTGCAATGTAACCACTCTGGGCATTGGTGAAGGGGCGACTGCAGCATCTGTTCTAAGTGATGCATGTGCTTGTTTTTGCCACTGACAGGCTCAGACTATTTTAGAGGCATCTGCAACATTATGGAGAGGAAAAACTTCTGTGAAAGAGTGAGATCCCTTTTGTTTAACCAGAAGCAACACTGAAATCACCACTGCAAAAACCACCAGACATTTAAATAAACAATCATTTTAGCCCTTATAGAGGCAGCATATTTTCACATCTAACTAAGTGAATTTCAAACTAAACAGAGATTTTGATTGTTGGACCAGTGGAAAGATGAACCAAGATGGTTTATTTGGTTTCTGTGGACTTTAAATGAAGTGTGTTTTACTATGATAAAATTGCTGTTAATTTGAATGGAGTCTAGTGGGTTTTTGTACTTGAGATTTTGGACAAAAAGGTCTATCCCTGTGGGGATCCTTTCCATAATGTTGTAGGACACTTAGAATAAAAAACTAGGCTATAAATGGCAAAAAAAACCCTCTTTTTGTGGATGTAAAGTGACACAAAAACATGAGAAAATACTGTCCAAGTTTCCCCTTAGTTCATCTCTGCATCCTTTGCTTTCACTGACCTCATCTTTGCATGCACCGTGAGTGAATCCAGCAGGTTCATGGGCAGCGGGGTGACAGACCCGGACGCCATGCAGTTGGTGCCGGGTAGGTTGATCCTCATCGATCCGTTACCATAGATGGTCTCTACCAGGACGCCCATCGGCAGAGTGAAGCACTCGGAGTTGGTGCTGTAGGCGTTACACAGCAGGGCGATCTTGTAGTCGGACATGCCCAGAGTCTTGTTTCGCAGAGACTGCTGCAGAAACCTAACGGACGGGAGGGAGGGGGACAGGTATTATAACTGGGTACTTTATTTTGGTGTACACTTGAGGTATGTATTGTGTAAAGTACATATTACAGAGTCTTGTATTTTAAAAGTGCGTACTCATGGTGTAGTTTCAGAGAGTGTGGTATGGGTATCTGTAGTTTGGAGTTGTCGTTCTGAGCTTTGCGGTTCAGGTGGATCCAGATGCAGGTCATGGCGAAAGAATGAGTCGACTGGGGCTTGTTAATGTCTGGAACTGGGATGCACTTGAGAGGGAGAGAAAGTGCGGATACATGTGATGGTTTTACATATAAAGTCCTTACTGCCACTACTACCAAAACTTCTACCTCTACTACTGCACTACAGCAAAAAATATATCAATAAATAAATAAATAAAATTAAATGCTATAGAAAATATGAAAAGTAAAATACAGTCTTGGAAGATGTGTACCTCTTTTTCTGGGTAAAGCAGGTCGAAGAGCTTCATGACAGGCAGGAAGTCAGCTAAGGCGTTCTTCTGAATGCTTCCTGATATGAACTGCAGCAAGACCCACATCAGGTGGTCCCTTCCTTTAATGAGACCTCTACCTGCCAGCTATAAAGAGAGAGAGAGAGAAACTCAACATCAAGGGACACAAGAATTTATACCTGTTTCCTAATTCAAACACCCACTCTAAATTTCATCTTTAATAATCTTAATTTTGGGTTATACATAGCTCTTTAACGGATCCCAACAATTGGTTTTTGAAAAATATGTTACCTAAATACTACCTAAGCTGCTTTCCGGTTGCTTCTTTTGAAGCACGTTTGGTTTTAGTGTGAAAATGTATTTCCTTTAAGCAGTTTTAGGAAGCATTAAAGATGAAGGTTCAACAATGGCTGCTAGATAGGATTATCTTAAAAATGTGGAAATCTTAAGATTTTTTTAATGTGTTATTTTGCATCTTGAGCTAAAGTATGTCACGTAGTTCTTGCTGCGGTCGAATTCCTCTTTTTGCATAGGGACGTTCCTAACTGAGTGAGATGAACCAGAAGTAGCTGAGCGGCTGCCATGATAAGAGCTGTTTAAATTCTCCTAATATTAAGGAAAGGTGCGTCAATGCTTCCTTTATAATCTCCTTTAGCACAGGATACACCAGACCATCCTTTACCAAAGGAAAGGAGAGAATCCGCCCCACAATTCTTTGCAGCAACAACTTATGATGGGTGACATCGGCCACTAATTGGGGAATCAGCTGTTTCATGACATCACAGATCCACAGTCTGTATGAGCCGAAACAACTTTAAAACACGATCACGTCAACATTGAGCTGTTTACAGAGCTGCTTCTTAAGCTGTTATATACACAGGCTTATAATCACAACAGGTGAGGCAGAGGTTGACCTATTTGTTTCAAAGTGTCTGTTAGAAAAAAATGAAAAAATAAAAAATGTGCAAATGTAATTCATTCCTCTGATCTGACATGATAAGTACAAGTGTTTCGGTCTGCTAAACTGAGGAGATTTGCGGTGGCTTACATAAATCAGCA
This sequence comes from Plectropomus leopardus, assembly GCF_008729295.1. Taxonomy (NCBI): domain Eukaryota; kingdom Metazoa; phylum Chordata; class Actinopteri; order Perciformes; family Serranidae; genus Plectropomus; species Plectropomus leopardus. The sequence continues at coordinate 7,759,950 of NC_056478.1, read as the reverse complement.
GCTTAACAGGCTGAGAAAGACCAGAGAATAGCCTGGACAGTTTTGGAGCAGCTTTTATATCCATAAACTATCTTGGACGCGAGGGACTTCTACTGCAGGGGCAGTCATTTTTATGGCAGCTAATAATGGAGCGGACAAAAAGCAGACGCATGAGATGTCCAGGGAATGCGAGTGGCTTCAGCAAAGAGAAAACTTAATGTCTGACACCATTAAAAAAAACAGCTTGTTATATTAGAAATGTTGACACATGCAGTCCGGAGAGAAATCGTATCTGAGGTGAGGAAGCCACATTGTTGAAGCACTGCTGTCTGAGCAGGTTTGCTCTGGTTCATGTGAGTGTGTGCATGTACATGGTCATGTAAGCACGTTCATACTGTACACTACCTCCTAGAGATAATATGCTCTTCAGCACGTTGTCTTTTTTAGGTATCTACTGCAACTGTACGTAGGCCTTTAAATCAAGCTGTTCAGCAACTTCAGCTCATGAGGGTGCCTACACTGCAAAGTGCAGACACACTACTACTATTCCCTGTACTTATTAGTGTGGATGCTGAAGCAGGTAAACTAATGAGTACAGGGTTATAAACCACTTTTAAGTCAAAGCTAAAAAAAACAATCCTTTTTACACTGCCTACACCACCCACTGAAAACATATTTTTAAAATGGATTTTAATCATTTTAAACCATTTTTTTGATCTTTGCATCTCAAGTCTGCACTTGTGTTTTTTCTAATGGTGATTTCTATTTGTAAATGTTTAAATCATTTAGTAATTAATTTTACTGTTTATATCTCTTTACTCTTTTTCTGTAAATCTGTATCCTTTATGATTTTTTATATATTATTGCTCTGTAAAGCACTTTGAATCGCCCTGTTGGATTAAATGTGCCATACAAATAAAGCTGCCTTGTCTCTGATCATTTTGAACTTTGCTTTTCGGCAGAAACACTATATTCCCTGACAAAAGTCAAAGTCTTGTTGTATTTTGTAAACATATGTGAGAATATTGTGAATAAACCAAATCAAGGCAAGATCCTCTTCCACTTTAATAGGATCACAAACTCTTCCTTCCTCTGCTCCTCTTCCTCCTCTTACCTTCTGATGTAACGACAGCACCATGTGAGGGAAGCTTGCAAACTGAAACAACACAAAGAAGATGAGCTGGGAGGAGAGGTGCTGCCACAGCAGCTGGCTGGTTCCCCCGATGTCGGCGTCAAAGTGTTCCTCGGTCTCGGAGCGCTCCATGGCGTACACCACGAGGTCCACCAGCTGCTCCTCCAACACCGGGCAACGCTGCTTATGCTGAGGGGGGAGGACGGGAGTGTTAAAGGATAAAGAAAATAGTGGGCAGGAGACAGAGGAAGTTAAACAGAGAAAAGGAGGGAAAAGACATCAGAGGACAGAAAGAGACAAAGGAAAAGGAATGACATAAAGACAGAAGGAAAGGAAGGGAGAGGAAGGACAGACAGAGGGAGGGAGAGAACGTGGAGAAGATTATCGTTAAATGACACACACATTTTTTTATGTTTCACATGCAGCACAGCATCTCCTTCCTGCCTCTGTCAGCTGGGTAAACCATTTATCTTTATCTGCAAATGATCTGGTAATTTTCTTTTCATGTTATTATGCTAATCTTAAATGTCCACATATTTCCAGAAATTTTCTATTTTGTAATTTGGACATCATGATAATGGTTCTAATACTTACATGTAGATTAATGTGCATTTTCCATATTATTAAATATACTAAATTAAAATAATGCAAATAATGTTAATTCAAACATACTGTAACATTAACAAAAATAAAACTGAGCTCTGCAAAAGTCCTGTGCAAGTATTACCTGTTTTTCTGGGATGACCGTTTCATGTCAAGACAAAATGTTTTCATATAGAACGTAATAATATGTAAATCTCATTGCAGTATCTGAACCAACAATGCTGTAACTTGTATAGGTGAAGGGGACTTTTGATGAAAGAGGGAAGACGAGAGGAAAGCGGATTAAGAGAAAGTCAGAAGAAATGGCTGAGGGGGGAGGATGGAGAGAGGCAGAGATAGGGAGGCAGATGATGAAGGGAAGGCAGGTGAACAAGATCTTAAAGGGATAGTTTCAGATTTTTTAAAGTGGGCTTGTATGAAGTACTTATCCACAGTCAGTGTATTGATACAGGAGATGGTGGTTCCCAGTTTGGGAAGGCAGCAGCACTGGCAGAAGCAAAACAATAAGTACTGCTGTGGACGAGGGCCGCAGTAAAACGGTTTCTGCCCAGCAGCATTAAACACTGACTTCAGGCCGTATAGAAGAATTCACTAAGTGCATGTTCATGTGGGCCAAGTGGACTCATCTGCATGAGCTACAGGAGGGTCGGCAGATTATTGGCCCGGCCAATTATCGGGGCTGATATTTGGCATTTTGCTAATTATCTGTATCAGTGTTTCATTGAAATGATTGCCAATAAAATTAATTAATGAAAAACTGTGCGTATTACACTCAACCAACATAGGAAAGGCAGTCTGCAATACATAAAAAGAGTGTCAGCATGGGAGAACTTTTACTTTTCATTAAACTTTATTAAAAAAAAAAGTTGCAGGGACTTTGCTGTAAATTATGTTGAAAGTTTCAGATTTGATTAAACATTTTCTAATGCCATTTAAATATTATATTCCAAAATCTAAATTTTCGACAGAAAAATGTATTTCATTTTATTGTAAATGCACATTGCTTGCAAATATCGGTTATTGGTCTTATTAAGTACTTATGCTCAGTATCGACCCTGAAAAAAACAATATCAGTCGACCCCTTGGCTAGAGTCGACGTAACCTGAGGATAACTTTGTAACTTTGAGTTGCATATAAAATATTCAAAGTAACTGACATTGCAGACATGATTTCATGTCCAAATGGTCTTGTGTTATTCAGATATCTTCCTATTAACCAGCAGTGGGAATCTTTACTTCACCCACCAGACAGACAGAAGGAGTGTGGATCTCTGCAGTGGCTGCCACTGAAGGACTTTTTCACACAACTGAGACACAAAACAGCAAACAGCACACCACAGAGCAGCACAATATGACACACAACAGCACTGCACAGCATTAAACACCAAACCAAATCAAACCAAACCAAACAGTGCAACGCGTTCCTGCATGCAGGCTAACTGGGTTTGGGAAGGTGGGAAGGTGGGAAGGTGGTGTGATTGGTAAGAAGAGGAGAAGCTGTGAGGCTGACCGTCACTTCTCTTCCTCTGCCACCAAACACACACACACACACACACACACACACACACACACACACACACACACACACATGCTCACACAGAAAGAGAGGGGAAAAGAGAAAAACAAAGAAAAAGAGAGAGAAAAAGAGAAGGATCCACAGGCTACCTTCCATCTAAAAGAAACATCCCAAAGCCAGTATCCTAGCAACATAAAACCACACCAGTGGCTGGTTTAATATCCACCTCCACTACAAACATACCAACTCAACCAACCACTAACAGATGTGTATCTGGACAAACATTTTCACGTGTCGCAACCCACAATTTTTCCCCATTTTAGCATCTACATGCCACTAAAAGTGATCACTACAAGTTACCAACCACTGAATAAGTTTTTAACCCGTCTGCCTGACAGCTCATGTCAGACTGAGTTTAAAAGCTGTGTTACCACTAAATTGTCAAGTAAATTTTAAGCAAATTTTTGAAATATATTGCAAAACAAAGAAGAAAAAAAAAGAAAATAATTATATGCGTTTCTATCAACAGATTTTGCGCCTTTTTAAAAAAAAAAAAAACTAGGGTCCACAAAGTGTAGTTTCGTCATAAATTGGAAGTATAAGCTACACTTTGCCAGTAAACAGCAAGAAGCAAGATGTTGCCAACTGCAAATAAAGCAACAATTGTCCATGATTTTTTCAAATTAATGTAGTGATTCTAATGCACGGGAAGAGAGCAACAGCAGAAACAGCCAGTCATTCAGTGAAATGATTTCTATGTCAGAATTTATTCTGCAAAGATGTGCATATGATCTCTTTTTTCAACAAAACAAAAGAACATTTCAAGCAAGCATGGAAACCTTTTGGTGCAATTGAGGAAGTTTTGGCTTTTTTTGTGTTTCCATACAGCTTTTCTAATGCAATTCTTCAAAATGTAATGTGCTTATGGAATCACAGCTCTTGGGATGACTGACTTTTGTGGCTTGAAATGCCTCTATCAGTAGTTGTTTCTGTTTCTGTTTTATATAAATTATTAATAAATCATGTAAACCAATTATCTGAGGAGTGGGGCACAATGTAATGCTTTATGGAAATATCCAAATAAGTTTGAATGGAGACATTTTAACATAATTTTAAAATGATAATTTAAAATAAACAGGCAGAAAAGCTGTTGCTGCGTAACCTTCGATGCAAAAGGTACAAACTGTAAGAACAAAAAAAAAAACAACCCAACAACAACCAAAAAAAAAAAAGTCACAAGAAACCACGCGTCAACCAATAAACATCACATGACACGAGGTCGGAGTTCACTCATCCACTCAGACAGCCGATAAGAGTGCCAACCTGGGCAAAACACTGGTCAAAAAAACACAACAAAATCCACACTTTGACATGTCTTCTATTTTTAAGCTGCCTGTGCAAATGCAATTAAAATTTGTACACTGCTATCCAAACTTTGTAATTACAAAAAATATCACTCCATCCCAAACCTGGAAAGACAAGACGAACCTCTGGAAAGTAGATAGATATATAAAGGAATAAATAGTAAAGTTAGCAGAGCGTGAACATGAGAAATTACCCACCAATAATTTAAGACACCTTTATCATTCTTTCTAAATGCAATTAATTAACTGGATGGCACAAGTCGCATGGTAATAAGGTTCACTAATATACTGCAGCATCAAAAGTTAGTTTAGAGTTTAAGTAGAAGACATGGCAATCAGATAATCAGAAGATCCACCAACTCCTAAAGTCTGACTATAAATAAACAGATTGATAATTACTAAAATGATCTGCAGAATTGCTGATATATAAGAAGAGTTGATCTTTCTGTAACTATTGCAGTGTTCATGAATTGCAAAGTATAATGAAATGTAGTGCAGCATGAGTCCAAAACACTTTTCAGTCTAAATGGAGTTTTGCCCAGGTCAGCACATCAGAAAGCAGCAAAAAAGGTCAGACACAAGAGGACCTCGCTAACAACAGGCAAAGACCAGACTACATTCACACATGCAGTGCAGCAGGACTTGAAATGTCAACAGCAGGGTTTAAATCAGAAATACTTTGTGTCATGTTGTTAGCTGGATTCACAGACCAGGCTGGGACTGAATACACTGTTTTCCAATGACAAAAACGACCTTCTACAACAAATTCAGTCTGAAATTAAAAACTGTTTGATAAGTGTCAGTGAGCTCAGCTGACATTAAGACAACCTGGGTTGTAAAGTAAAATCCTATCGATCAATAGATGGAAATTAGGCACTGACAGCTGGATGGCAAATATATACAGAATATAAGGAATCAGATAGTCCAAAGCTTTATTCATAACGTTGACTTTGCATGTATCAATTCTTCAGTTATGGGCAAAAACATGTTTTATGATGTCACTGTGACCTTGACCTTTGACCACCAGAATTTGATCAGTTCATTCTTGTGGCCAGCTGTAATTTGTGCCAAATTTGAGGAAATTCCCTCAAAGCCATCATCTGATATTGTGTTCAGGACAATGAGCCGGTAGCAAAGTTGACGACCTTGACCTTCGAACACCTAATTCTAATCAGCTCATCATTGAGTGTAAGTTAATGTTTGTGTCAAAATTTGAAGAAATTCTCTCAAGGCGTTCTTGAGTTATCACTTTCACAACAACGAGACAGACGAGGTGACAGGGACCATGACCTTTGACCACCAAAATCTAATCAGTAAATCCTTGAGTGTAAGTGGATGTTTGTGAAAATTTGAAAAAACTCCCTCATGTTCTATCGTTGGCACGGAGGCATATAAATCTATTTTGGCTCTAACACAATTATATCAAAAAGGCTAACTCATTTAATGCGATATATCATTTTATCAAACGGAGGATTTTTTTTAAAGATTTTTTTTTTTTTAATGAATGATACAATGAAATCTCAATAGCTTCATTGCAGCCTTAATAAAAAGTATTTACAAGCAATTCAAATATCGCAGAAAAAAACTGAATTTGGGCAGTAAAACATCGAACATCGAAGAGCTGACTTACTATTTCCTTTTTATGAGCATTTGTGGTGACCTGTAAGTAACGGCTTATTCACCTTCACAAAAGCTTGCACTATTATGATATGCCATGACTTCTATTTGGGGAGGGGTTACTTGTTTTGCCCAGAATATCGTCTTACATACAGACACTGAAGGTTGGCCATCTGCAGCCTCAGTTATTAAATTTTATTGTTTTGTGTACTCTGCTGCATTAAACTCTGAGATAAGGTAGTGCATGAAGCAGATTGAAAATTTACTTTGCACACAACCTTATTATTTGAACAAGCCATCCATGGTTAACGATCCATAAAGTCAGTCTGTCCATTGATTAACCTGCTGCCTCTCGTTTATTTTTATCTGTGTTCATTTGGCTACATCTGTCTCTTTGTACTGAGTATATCTCTATGAAGCCCTGCTGTGACCATCTCAAGCTCTGTAGCATTTCTCTTCACTCCATCGCAAGGTTTCTTTTTTTTTTTGTCCAGTTTCCCCCTTTTTTTTTCCTTAAAAAAGAGCTAAGAGTCCAAAGGGCTGGTTAGTTGGTTGGTCAGCAGACCAGGAAGAGGAACACCGACATACCTGGGCAATGTTCAGAGTCTAGAGAGCGCATGGCAGAGAGACAGACACAACACACAACCAGAGGACAAAAAAAGAGAGAGAGAGAGAGAGAGAAACAAAGAAAGAAGGAGAAAGAAACGGAAAGGGGAAAAAGGGAGAGACAGAAAGAGAAAGTGGTGACTAAGGAGCTAGGCTGTTCGCTGTCGGTCCAGCACAGTTAGAATCAACTCAGCCAATTCAGACACACAAACTGGACTCTGAGTTTTATGTCCAATATATGTGAAATAATTAAAATAATTCTGGTTATGAGTATTGCTTTATGATTAAGAAAAACCGAGCATGGCTGAGTTGAAACTGCATGAACCGAACAGGGAAAACTAACACCAGTGCATTATGGGTCAAGCTCACAGCATTGGCTTGCTTTATAAATGGATTTATATAGCTGTGTTAACAGGACAAAAAGATAGGAGATTGGAGAAAGGTGGGGAGGAGAAACAAAAAATAAAAAAAGAGAGGAGTATGAAGAAAAGGAGCAGGTAAAAACAAACAAAAGAAAGAAAGAGTTAAAGAATAAGACTGAAAAAAATGAGAATAAGGGATAAAGGAACAGCGGGAGCAGGAAGGGGAAAAAGGGAGCAGAGAGAGTGGGGTGGCAAAAATTAAGGAGAAGAGTCAAAGTGAAAGTGAAAGGAACGGTGAGTGCAGGTGGTACAGAAGTAAAGGAACATAGAGCAGAGGAAAAGTTTGTCTTACCTGCTTGTTGAGTCCCAACATGTTGCACACCATTTCTCTTGAGTATGGCTGTTCTAACACATAACGCAGCAAGCCCGTCTGCGGCTCAAACAGGTCCTACATTACAAAAATAAAAATGAAAATAAAAAAATTATTGCTGCTTTTGTGTTTGTGTATGTGTGTGTGTGTCTGTAGTAGTGGAAGAAGTATGCAGCTCCCTAGCTCTTTCCCTACGTACTAATATCACACTATAAATATTCTGTTCTGTATTTCTAAGTCAAAGAAAGTAAGTGTATTCAGGAAAAGGTGCTTAAGGTATTAAATAAATTAAATCCTATGCAGAAAAACCTAAAAAAAAAACCAACAAAAAACAAAAAACAAAAAACACACCCCTAAAAAATGCTCAAAAATTTTCAAAAAAAGAACAAAAATGACTTTGAAACAGTTGTTCAATTAATTATTTCAGCTGTATTTGTATAAACTGTTTGGTAATTTAAAACAGAAAATATTAACTCTTCTTGAGATCTTACGCAAAATTCTTAATTTACGAAGTAAGTCGTGACTAAAGCTGTTAAATAAACATACTGAAGTTAACAGTACAATGTTTCCCTCTGAAATATACTCCAGTAAGGTACAAGTACCACAAATTTGTACTTGAGTACAATACTTTAGTAAATGTACAAAGTTACATTCCTCTGTGTGTGTGTGTGTGTGTGTGAATGCCTGTGTCGTGTACGTGTTAATGTGATACCTTGTCAAACGGGAGCATGCCTCTCAGAGGGAAGCGCAGAGTAGTGGGGTCTAACTTCCAGGAGTTGCAGATGGCCCCGCTGTTATTCACCACCGGTAACAAACTGCACCGTCCTGTGGACACATTCACACACTGACTGACTAAACAGACAACCTGCACATTTAACCCCAGTTTAAAACATGTTGGGACGGTGTGTAAAAAAAAGGAGGAAAGGAAAATATTCATATTTTTTCTCCTTTAGATCATGTTTCCCTTTTGGTAATATTTCGGTTTCAAAAAGTAATGGACTTCAACAAAGCCTCAGCAAAGAAGAGTTTGCCAAAAAACAAGAACCCTCGAAAGCAACACACACTTCAAACTTTATGTAGCGGAGCAATATTTTTTTGTGTTTATGAGTCTCTTACCACAGATCGAGTTGATTCTGGCTGTGGGTCTGAAACTGTCCACAAAGTCTGATATCAAACTGCCAAGAAGCTACAAACAAAAACAGAATAAAAGAGAGAAAATGCAACCGAAAGATTTGTCATATGAGAATGAGAAAGCTCTGAACATACTCAAGAAACCTGCTCTTACCCAGTGTGACAGCTGTCCCTCTGGGTACAACTTTCTGATTTCTGTGACGGCAAAGTAGGCTGGCAGGAGGCACGCATTTCTGTCTAGGATATACTCTACCACCTGGAGTACACACAGCGTGAGACACTTAAGTTATAGATTTGGTATGCTTACAGATAATCATTCAAAACAAGCCGTCAGTGAAAGACAAATCACATATAATTGCATTTATTAAGTGGAAGATAGAAGGAAAAATACCTCTCTGGCAGCAAGAAGCTGCTGAACTATCGCTGAGCTCACAGTGGTGGGAATGGTTTGAATTTTATCCAGTACAGCTTTTAACAGGTCTCGAACACCCTAAAACACACACACTTTAGATCAGAACATATCATATATATAAGAGATAGTATTTGTAAAATTTTATGATACCCAAATGGAAATATTTAAGAGCTTCTTATCAGTGAGCTTGCTGATGTATTGTCTCAGCTGTACTTGTGTGTGTGAGTGTGTGTGAGACCTTGTAGTCCACCCCTCCAATGATCTTGCGAATCAGTCTGAAAGTTAAGGCCCACAGCTGAGTCCTCTCCCATTCCAAACTGTCCGAGCTTATCAGAGCGACACACACCATCCTTCAGACAGACAGAGATTCATTAGATGTACGACTAAGACAAAAACAGACATAACAGATAAGAGTGCTAAAAATTTGCTTTATTTATGTCACAGCTTTCAACAGATTAAAGGGTAAGTTGTTTTTTTTTAACTAAGAGCCCATTTTCCTGTGTTTTTTTGTTAAAGTAACTAATCGGAAAAACTTTTTTTTTTTAATTGGTCCAGTATTGAGCCAGAGGGCTGCAGCCAGCATCCACAAAACAGGCTGCAGCATCTCATTTTTGACAATGGAAGGCAATGAGCATGCAAACACATTGACCAGTTTGTTAGTAAATAACCTAAAAATATGACCCTTTAGATAATAATTAGACACCGACTAAAAGAAAACTTGTGCATTTTTCAACTCGGACCATATTTCCCATGTTTTTGTGTCTTAGTGACGAATGGGAACAACAGTTTCTGAAATAGGTCCAGTGTTGAGTGAGACTCATGCAGCGGAGAGGAAGGCTGCAATGTAACCACTCGGAGCATGTTTCTATCATCAACGTACGTTCAATAAAAGTGTTTGTTTATGCCTCCAACAAGCTCAGATTATTATTTAGAACGTATGAAAAAGATCGCTACAGAAATAAACTTTTTTGTTTAAGAGTAAGATCCTTTTTGTTTAACCAGAAACAGCCCTGAAATCACGCCAAAGCCACCAGACTCAATTTAAATAAACAGGTAATTTTTAAGTGTATAGATCCAGCCTTTTTTGCATCTAACTGGGTGAATTAAGGATTTATTTGGATCAAACCAGAGTTGGTGGTTGTTGGAACAATGGAAAGATGAGCCAGGAGGGCTTTTGTAAGTGTTAATTTGTTTTTTATTGACTTTGAATTCAGTTTGTTTTAAGATGATAAATTACTGTTTATTTAAATGGAGTCTGGTGGCTTTGGTGATTAGTGATTTTAAGGCTTTTTTTGGTAATTAAAAAGGATCTTACTATTTCTGTAGAAATCCTTTATCTAATGATGTCAAACACTTAGGATAAAAATCTAAGTCTGTAATTGGCAAAAGCAAGAACTTTTAGTGAATGAAAACTGTGTGCACATGCCTAGAGTTGTTACATGGCAGCTGCAGCGCTCTTATTCAAAACTGTTAAAAAATTGTTGTTCCTTTTTTTTCACTTAGACAAAAAAAAAAAACCAAAAACATGCAAAAATAGGGTCCAGGTTAAAAAATACCAAACTTAACCATAATACTTTCAGTATAGTATAATCATAAACCATAAGGATGATTAGTCTATTCTAATTATATCTAAAGGCCATCACTGACAATGATAATGTAGCCTAAATCAACAGGATAACATCGGACTCAAAGTGTCAGTTCATGCATGCTGCAAACCTTTGTGTGTACGAGGGTGTGTGTGTGTACCTGGGTGGTAACAGACTGGTTTCCACAGCCATCGCTAGACAGTCGTGGAGAAAGGAGATCCTTTTGGGACTGTGCTGGCTGTGTATGAACCGCACTATCCACTGCACACATTGTTCATGAGACTCCTGCAAAAAAGGGAGGGTATTGAAAAAATGATCCAGCCATTTATTTATCATTTTATGTGCGAGTGTGTGTCTGTGAGCGTGTATTTAGACACCTGTGGTAGCGTCCCCCAGTACTGTCTGAAAGCTCCGAGACAACTGATCAGTTTAGTCCTCTCGTCCTCTGGAGTGTCCATGAACATCCTGAAAAAACAAAACAATATTTTAGCTTGCAGCAGTTTATTTTACATTTTATTATTGTAATGTATTTTGGTTTTTTTTAATTAACATAACATGTCTAACAAATCAACATCACACCTTTTACTGTGCAAATACTCAGACCTGCTTTAACCACATAATTACAAAACAACAGGAGGTGTGTTTGGAGTCATCTTACCCAGCAAAGGCCTCCTCTATCATCTCCGTTTTCTGTGAAGAGGGAGAGAAAAATTAAATTAGGGAAAATTATGGGGGAGGACATGACAGGGTTTTTTTTTTTTTTTTAAATTTCTCTTCTACACAAGGTTTCCGCAGATCCTTAAATAGTCTTTAAAGGCTCAGAATTCATTAATTTAAAAAAAGGCCTTAACTTGTATTAAAATATCAATTAAAAGTCTTAAAAATGCTAAACCATGAGTAGTATTTTGTGATTTTTTTGCTGATATTCCATTCTAATATCTCATAATGATTGGTAACATATGGTTTTGTTAGAATAAATTATCGATAAGCTGTAAAAACTGTATAGTTACAACTAACAGCTTTCTGTTTCTTTCTTAGTCATAATAATCTCAATGATAATAATTCTCTCCTCCGTTGCCTCAGTAAATAGTGAGTATTTCAGAATTTGCTACAAAGCAAAACTGATGCTGGTGGAGATTAAGGTGAGTTTATCTTATTCAAACATTGTTGGATCTGAAATCCATCTTCTCTTATCTAGTGTTATTCCTCACCCTAAAAGCCTCTAACACTATCAACAGGAAAATGAACCTCCAGAAAAACTTGTAAATTTGAATCAACGTCGCCATTAATAGCACGAAAAAATCGCAGTTAGTTAAAAATCAAAACAGCTTTTACAATAAGGCAATCCGTAACTTTAAGGTACATTGTAAAAGTGAGTAAGTAAGTCTGCGTACTGAAAAAAGTGCAACGAATTAGCAATAAAGTACGTGAACACAAAACGCTAAATCTAAAACATCCGATTTATTTAAATACTAACGTTACGTTAGCAATGAAAACGTGCAACTCGTAGCTGTTAGTTTACATGTGTATGCTATGTTATTACGTATTTGTATGTGAAAGCTAACAGCATCTAGCTGTTGTTGTTGTTGTTGTAGTCATTCATTTGCACAGCAGGTTTCTGGTTGGACACATAAAGGCTAATGTTGTCTGACATGCTAACTAATGTTAGCTTTAAACCCGGTTAATAAAGATGCAAATTACCACAACATCTTCAAAGATGCTCTGGAGCTGCGTTTCCATCGAAAGCGCCATGTTTGCATCAAAAAGGTGTCGGTTTTTAAACAAACATCACACAAATCAACTCATTTCAGCAGGAGCAAACGATGCTACCGACAAGCTACATGCTAATAGGCACTGGAATCAAAACGCCGCCAGACGTGCAACTGCAAAAAGAGTCCGGAGAGACACCGGAGACACAAGATGCAAAGTTCCGCCTTGTTTTGTCAACAGTAAGGGTAACCGCTGTAATGATAACACATGCTAAGTATAATATACTTTTATAAAAAAAACCCAAAACAAATAATACCATACCAGTCGACAGATCTTTTTTATAAAATAATTTTAATTACCATACCAATTAAATTACCAATTTTTATAGTATATAGGCTAATTAATTATCTGACCTCCTAATGTGAATTTTCAAATAAAAAATAGGCTACACGAAGACACTGAGATGTTTTGCCTACAGTCCATGATACAGACACACCCTTAGGGACTGTTTGTCAGTTATGAAGGGGAAGGGGGTGGTGCAAAATGGGGGAAGCATGTCAAATGTATATATTTTTTAGCACTGGATAGGGACTTTTGTTTTTATTTATCATATTCCATTTATCATAGCCCTAAACTCTAAAAATGGGAATTATTGTTGAATTTTAAAATTTTCCATGGTCTTTGTACGCTTCTGTCAGAAAAAAAACATGACTAAATCTGTGCTTAAAATAGTGATATTTCATCAAAATAAAAAACAAATGCGAAAAATAAACCTTTTGTTCTAAATAACCAGCATGCACGACAACAGTGGAAAAACCACTGCTTTTTTCAGCTTCAGGATTTCATCTTCAGGTATAAACTTAAACATTAAAGGGTTCGTTTTTAAAATCTAGCAACCAATTGACGGCGGGGGGTTCATGCATTTTCCCTGGGTCACTCAGGAAGGCTCAAATGTTTTAATTTGGTGATGTAGCCTACTTTTAACAAGAGAAGGCTAGGCTTAGTCATTTGTGATGCAGGAGATTTAACCAATTGAAACCAGGGCATATTGGCTTTTTTTTTTTATGAACATAGGAAGAAGGCAATAATCAACTTCAGGAGAAATCATCCAGAAATTAGTAAAAAAAAAAAAAAAAAAAAAAAGCACAAGAAAATTATCTGGAAATGATCACAAACAAACAATTGCAAAAAAAAAAAAAAAAAAAAAATCAATAAACGGGAAAGTAAAAAATAAAATAAACAAAATACAGAAATGCTCTGAAAAAATGCTATTTTTAAAAAATATATATATAATAATGATAATTATACATATATTTCACATTTTCCCGAGCTTTAAAAAAAAAAATCTTAATCTACTAACTCTTGCCAAATTGCTTTTTCCCCAATGTTTTTGAAAGAAATCAAACCAGTCTGCTTTCGGTTTAAATGTTTGTGAAAGTGAATACAGCACAATAAAAGTGATGTCGATTCAAGTTTCAAAGGGTTAAAGAACATTTAAATGAGTTAGTTCTTTTACCCAGTAGGCCAGGATCAGATAACATTTTCCACCAATAGGAGCAGGTCTTAGTAATATGTTGTAACACACACACACACACACACACACACACACACACGCACACACACACACACACACACACACGCACGCACACACACGTGTACGGGTGTGTCAGGTGCACAAACAAGTGCGGTCACATTCCTTCCTCATTCACGGAAACGCAGGTGCTGTTTGCTAGAAGGTGGCTGAGGTGTTTCTGGTTACACTGACATATAACCATTCGGACCCTGATATACTTCCTCCTTGGTCATGTGTTTTCATTAGTTCATTTATTATTTAATCGCGTGGAGAAACATCGGGCCGGTGACGCGTGTTGTGTCGGAGGAGCTGAGCTGCTGCCGGAAGGCTGGAAATGTTGGTGTTTCTTGGGAAATTATGAAAACATGACCGCTCCGTGCAGAGATGTGGACAGTGGTGTTTTTTCTGAACCTGGTGACTCTACATTGTACAGGTATGGCAGCATTAAACTTACATTATGAGTATTTTCCTTCTTTATTTACTCATTCTTTACCTCCTTACCTATAAGACCCTGTAACTACATGCAGCAACTAACGTCGAATCAAGCATGTAGCCTATTACATTATTATAAAGTTACTTTACTTTGAATATGAGAACAAGTGAAACATTGTGCAGATTTATTGCACCATACTGATACCGATCTGAATCTGATTTATAGGGCTCTCTTATTGTCCAGGTAGTTTTATGGTGTTTACCCAAATTTAATCTCACACTGTTTCATCATTACAACCCGCTTTACTCAAACAAAGAAGCAAACAAATGAATTCATGGTGTCTTTTTTACACCCATCCTATAAAGTTATAGTTGCATGCTTGACACACTAATAATAAATGCCATAAAAACTTATTTTATACATACGAAAATTAAAAAATCAAGACTCAGAATTGCAATTGTTTCTAAGCATTTAGCGTTTCTAAGTATTTAAACATTTGACCCCTAACTAAATTGTTTTTTTCTTGAGTTTTTCCCCCCAAAAAACATGGGGAAAAGGCAATGAGCAACTTCGTAAGAATTGTTTCATAAATTGAAGAGAAAAAAAGAAGCAGATTTACAAAATGACTTTTTAAACAGCTATGGAAAAAATGTACAGGTAAAAAAAAAGCTTGAGAAAAAGTGTATTTCTAATTGTCATAATTACATATTTAAAACTTTGTTACAGAATCATTGTACTTTTAGCACTTTCTTGAGCTGCATTCAGACACCTTTCACAAGCATTTAACCCTTTGCAAATTGGTGTGATTTTTTTAAACATGAAAAAAAAAAAAAATAAATCAAGCAGCTTTTCTAGGGTTTCAAAGGGTTAGTAATAAATAACAATAAACACTCAATTTAGGCATATTAAATAAACATCAAGTATCAAAATGGCAACTATTACTATGCACACAGCAGTCAAGGCTTACTTGACTTACTTTGTGCTTGTGTGTCATGAGTTTATAAGGTAGGGCAGACCGTGGGTCACTGAGCTGTTATTTGGGTGTGTGCGAAACATGGGATTAAAATGAATAATGTGTGGAATTTAAATTCAACTCTCAGAACTACAAAACTGGTTCTCAATATGAAGATGACTTTTGTCAGTGTGTGGTTCATGCACCTTTTTTTTATGACATGTCATATACACAGAGAGATTAAATTTGTTAAATTCAAATGCTGCAATGTAAGGGAATTAACAAGGAAAATACAGCTGTAAAGTACAAGTGAAAGTTAAAGAGTCAATCAACCACTCTGGAAAAAACAGTTTCAAAAATAGTGTTGCATGACATGAACAGAAACTGGTAAAAAAACACATGTTGCGTCATTCTCGATCTCTTTCCCCTCAGTCTCGTCCTCTCCTCCCAGCCCAATCAACGTGATCTTCACCTCAGTCAACCTGAGGAATGTGCTGCAGTGGTTTCCTGGAGGTGGCACTCCGAATGACACACTCTTTACAGTGCAGTACGCCATGTAAGTGAAGATTTTAGAGTTCAAAGGTGCAGCTTGTAGGATTTTTGGGGGATGTGTTGGCAAGAACCGAATACAGACTATTTTTTCTTTGGTGTATAATCACCTGAAAATAAAAAATATTTAGTTACATTAGAACGAGCTGTGTTATCTCTACAAAGAGCGCAGGCCCTTGATTTGTTTTTTGTTTCTTTGAACAGAACATAATGCAGAAAATAATAATAATAATAATAATAATAATAATAATAATAATAATAAATAATAATAATAATAATAATATAGCACCTATAAAAAACAGTTGTTTACAAAGTGTTTTGGCAGACAAAGCAAAAGCAGGAACTCAGGGAAAAATACAAATAGACGTCAACAATCAAGCCAAACAGAGAAAGCAACAAGAATAAAGCAAATTTTTAGAAGTTTTTTAGAAAATATAAAAATAAATGCAATGAAAGACGATAAAAGAGGAAATCTAACAAGACAAGAAAGAAGAGATGATTAGTTATTTGTAATGATTAATTCCCAGTTAAATTCATTTTTGTTGATTAAGATTAGTTAAACTATAAATTATCTTGCCTCCATTATATATGTGTTTTTAGTAGTATTTGATAACCATATCTGAGGGTTAATTGCATTGCAATTGGATAATTAAATATTAGCATCAGCCACAAAATCCAGCATCAGTCAGCCTCAATTTTTTTAGTGTTTTCACTGGTTTTAGTCACCTGGTCTGTTTTTTTTGGAGAGAAAGAAATCTCTGCAGACAATTCAAAACCTCCTGAACAATGAACACTGAGGGAATTTTAACCAGCAGAAATTTAAGATTTAAGTGCAATCCTGCTGCTGGATGTCACTAAATCCCTGTAAATTGTACACGTGGTTCCTTTAAATTTTACGAAGATAGTAATAAAATGTGTGCATTTAACCAAACGAGCTGCAAATAATTCTAGCTGCAAAATTTCTATTTTTCCTTCTTCTTTGTTGGTACTGGTGGACTTTCCTGGTTAAAGGTAAGGTTATAAAGGGCTTATCTTCAGCAGGTCTCAGAGGATTTACCGATGAAAAGAAGACAGAAAAAAAGGGGAGGAAAAACAAAAGAAACACGTAACTAGATCTAATGTAAAGATTGTGTAAGCTTTTGCTTTAGGGGGAATTGCAAAAGAAAAGGAGTGCATTTTGAGCTCATTTCCTGCGTTGTTATTATCCCAGCTTGTGAGAAAACTGAGTCCTCCTCTGATCTGTGTGTGTCTCCTCTGTGTTTCCACCCTGCTGGGACGGACAGGATAGGATGTCCCCTATAATTAACCCCACCTGTGTATATTGTTTGTGACACTGCCAGAATAAAAACTGACGAAGGGTCTCACCTCAAACATCTGGATTAAAAAGTCAAATTGGAGTGTTGTCCTCATCTTTACTTTATTTCTGTCCTCTGTGTTTCCCAGCTATGGGGACAGTGTTGAGGACAGCAGAGGAAGACGGGTGCAGTGGAGGGCGGTACGGCGGTGCACAGAAATAGTGCGGAGCTGGTGTGATCTGAGCAATGAGACGTGGGATCTGGAGCACGGATACTATGGCAGGGTTCGTGCTGTGAGCCAGAGAGCGTCCTCCAAATGGGCTCTGACAGGGAGTAGATTCGATCCAAAGACGGACAGTAAGTTGAAGTGACATTCTCAGGAAGAAGGCCGATAACCTTGATGACATAGTTGATACTCTTACTTTACTTCATCTTTAGATGTTTAAAATCTACTCCTTTGTCTATCTGTATAGCTACTTTTGGCCCTCCACTGGTTTCTGTGGAAGTAGAGGACAACAATGCTGTCATCACTATGAAGGGGACCAATGAGACATCAGCCTAACAACCACACCCCAGCGGTGTCCATGGCAACACTCTACCCCCAGATGACTTACAACCTCTCCATCTACAACACCGATCAAGGCCAGACGGTGAGTATATATATATATATATATATATATATATGCCTGGATCGACATTAGTTTACATGTGCAGCGTTTCAGACACTTAAACCACAGAAAATTTGATTTCTTTTTAAAAACATGGAGAAAAATGTCAATGAGCAACTGGCAAGAAATGTACCACAAATTGAAGAAAAACAAAAAAACAAAAACAAAAAGGAGACAAGAAAATGATTTTAAAATTAGGTGTGGGGGATTATTAAATATTATTTCAAAAATACAGAAAAATGTCCAGGAAACCATAACTCTATGTAACAGAACAAATACAAATAAAATATATGTATATGTTTTTATTTTTAGCATTTTCTTATGGTTGTTTTTTGTTTTTGTTTTGTTTTTAGGTAATTTTGTTGTATCTTTTACTAATTCCTTGCTAATTTTTGGACCATCTCTTAAGAAGTTACTCATTACCTTCTTCCCATGTTTTTGAAAGAAATCCTGCTGATTTGCTTCTTCTTGAAAGATTTCTCTCAATCAAGCACAGCTGAGTATCCTCCTATACAACTGATTAATCAAAATATGTGCCTGATTTTTAGCACCATTTCCCCGTGGTCTCCAGTTACAAATATCGCCTAATGGACTACAATACGAAGTATTGCTTCTCTGCCAAGACCAGTTTCGTGTCCATGCCAGCCGTGTGCCAGTCCTCAGAATGGCACTGCATAACAACGCCTCAAGGTACATTCACATTACATGTGTGGGAAAGAATATTGTGCTCCCCAGTTTCACGAGCAGAAAGGAATGTGACTAAACGTGAAATGAAAGAGAGGCGAGAATAGTTTGTGCCTGAGACGTCTTCTATTGTTTGTGTATGAGTTGTCAAGTAAGAAAAAGAGCCTTGTTTTCATTTTGTTGTGGTTTGGTGTTCACACAGTGTTCACTGTATGCACTTGTATGCACATGCTTGTATGTATTTAAGAGATAGTTTGGATCTTTTGAAGTGTGGTTGTATGAGGTGTTTAACCAAAGTCAGGGTGTTAAACACAGTAGATGTCAGTCAGCATCGCTCCAGTCTGGAGAAGCAGGCTGAAGCACCGACACTGAGGTTAAGAAATGTACTGCTGTGGATGGGAGCAGCAGCAAAAATATATTTGATCTGACAAAAACAGTGATTTTCTTCGATAACATGGGGGGAAAAAAGCCAAGACCAGTTTGGCATGAAATGACCCACAAATTACAAGAAATTAGTAAAATGTGACAAGAAAGTTAACAAAAAAATAGATTTTTTAAAAAGGGGAGGATTATTAGAAAATTATCCCAAAAAACAGAAAAATGTCCTGAAAACTATATTTATCACAATTTTATATTTAAAATTGTTACTGAAAAAACATATAACAAAATGTATAAAATAAGTACACTTTTTTTTAATTTTTTTCTAGCACTTTTTAGGTCATTTTATGTTTTTTTGTCTTTTTATTTTTTTCCTGCATATTCTTAGGCAATTTTTAAGCAATTTTTACTCATTTTTTGCTAACCTTTGCACTATGTTCTTGCTAAGCTACTTGTTGCCTCCTCCCCATGTATTTGAAAGAAATCAAACCAATTTGTTGACTTTGGTGTTTTAAAAGATTGGTTCAAACTAGTGTCCTGACTGACATCTACTGTTTGTAATACACTGACTATGGATAATAACCTGATAATAACCCAACTTCAATGAATCCAAACTATCCCTATAATGTCCCTGATCCCTGTCTTCCTCTAGACCCTGTGATTGACCAGCTGCGGTGGATGGTGTTGTGTTGTAGTTCCAACTGTGTGCATCTCTGTGCTGGTGGTGGTTGGCTACCTTCTCTATCGCTACGTGTCGGGAAAAGAACAGAAGAGCCCATATTTTCTGGTAACCGACTCTCTAATATACTGGTACTTACATGGCACTGAGCCTGTGGCAACCCTGATATCAGATATGCTGATAGATTATAACTCATTTGGCTGATAACCGATACCGATATCAATATATCCACTTTTTCCTGTCTAATTTTATCTGTTTGTAATATCAACAAAAAATAGGCATGTTGGCTGATTCCAATATTTCATTTTAAAGCTAATATCTGCCAATATTATGGTGCATCCTGAGTTATTACCATCTCTAGTGATGAATAAATAATAGTTTCTACTATTGCATGATAATATTATGTTAATTTCCAAACTGTTTAAATAACTTATGGTCACTCTTTTACTGATACACTCTTTCTACTTCAAACACTAGAACCCGCCTGCTTTTCATCCGCCACCTTTGACGCTCCCACCTGAGAGACCCAACATCATCCTCATCACCGTCCTCAAAGACCTACCACCAGAAAGTGGCCAATCAGATCCTGCAAACGCCAAGCAGCCGTGTCATGTCGCACTACCTCCACCAGGATACTCCTCCCAGAGGCCTGAAAAACCCCCCCCCCCCCCCCCCCCCCACACTGCCACAGCTCGAGGAACCCCTGGATGATCTGTCTGTCGACTATGCGTTTGTTGCTCCTAAAGTTGATATCAGCAGAAAAGATGTGACTAATCAGATATGTGGACAACAAAAAAATGCACAGCAGGAGAAAGTTACGAGAAGAAAGAGTGGAGAGTTGAGGACGGGCACTTTGTCGGACACACGCAGACGGATATGAACACACTTTTACAAGCGCATGCATGGTCACAGCCAGTGTTACCACCATCACTGTCTCTGCAGGGAACATGTGCAGGAGAGATGAGTAAAACTGAGGAGGATAGAGACTTTCCAGGTTTATTTCTGAACACAACCCCACAATCTAGCCTCTTTG
This sequence comes from Plectropomus leopardus, assembly GCF_008729295.1. Lineage (NCBI taxonomy): Eukaryota > Metazoa > Chordata > Actinopteri > Perciformes > Serranidae > Plectropomus > Plectropomus leopardus. The sequence continues at coordinate 7,739,319 of NC_056478.1, read as the reverse complement.
GTATTTCTTTAAATCTAAAAACAAATGAGGGAGCAGGGGAGGAAGAGGTGCATGGAAGGTTAAGAAAATTTGGAGAGATAGATGTAAGTGTGGAGGAAGAACGTGAAAGTGAGGAACTTCCCCTTCTTTCTGCTTACACCTGTCAGAACATCACGGCCACGCCGACCTCCTACGCTGACCAATCAGATGTCTTACCAGACGACTATGGTGTTCTGAGAGTGGCTGCAGCACATAACATAGAGGGGGATGATGAAGAGGAGCAAGAGGGAACTATTTGCATCAACTGGGATCCCCAGACCAGGAAACTAGTGTTGCCAGAGATGGCATTGGAGTACAGCGAGAAGGGAGGGTTGGATGAGTTGATGCAGGGAGATAAAGGGAGGGAGAAGAGGATGGGAGGAGGAGAAGAGGAGGGGTACTGCATGAAGGGCGAGCTGAGGTTAGAAAATGTGTTTGTAAGACAAGGGTCCGAAGAAAGGGCGGAGGCAGAGAGGGAGGGAGAGAAGGAGAGAGCAGGGGGAGCAGGGTGGGAGGCAGGCGGATGATTTGTTGACCAAATGGAATTTGGTTATCTCGATGGACGAGTAGATGATATTCATCACTATATTTACCCCCAATATTACGCAAAACGCTCCTTTTCTGTACTTACAATATGCACTTAATCCTTTAAGGTCCTCACTAAATAAAAATAAATAAATAAATAAATAAATAAATATATATATATATATATATATAATTTCTTTGGGGCAATAACAACAAAAGTCACTTTTTTTCTTCAAACAGACCCTATAGTTTAAAAAATAAATTAAAAAGCCCTCTACCAAACAGTTGAGACGTCCCTTCATGGTATTTGTAAAAAAAACATTTAAAAAATTAAAAATTACAGACCATTACAATGCTTGTAATTAGTTAGTATAAGTTAATATGTATTTTTTAAAAATTGCAAATTTATTTTATCTTAGCATCACTACCTTTTAGCACGACTTAGACGGTAAAAAAAATAATCACAATTACGAAAATCATTTCAGTATTGATATGAGGATAATATAATTAACTTTTTCTTTATTCTTAATCTGTTTTGTTAATTTCAAAAGGACAATCAACTGTTTGGCAGAACATCTTTTTAAGAAATTTGACCCATATTAGATTTTTATTTTTTGTACAACGTTACATTAATCTGTTCTTCAAGACTTCTGAAACTGTAAAATATCGACAAAATATGCCTACTTTTGAAAAATGAGATACCTCAATGGATTTGTAATACAGTTCGACACATTTTTCATGAAGGTATAGTAATTTAAAATGTGTTGTACCAAATGGCTGAGGTTATGATAGACAAAAAAAATCAGAAAAATATCATTATACAATATAAAAATACATTATACGTGATGATATCAGATTCTTAGAAGCACTTTTTACTGTAGTCGGGCTACTTTCATACCTGTGAATGCTGCTGCTTTATTATGAATATCAAGCCTAACTATTACACGAATCAATGTGAATACTTATGAAGAAATCACACTGTGATAACTCTGAAGGAAATTAACTGTGTTAACTGTAATATTTTATCAAGATATACTACACTAATGAGTGTTTTCTGTATTTATTTGTGCTCGATATGAAGTCAGAGAGCTTCTCAGAGATAACCAGAGGTACGGGACTCGAGTCACATGACTTGAGTCAGACTCGAGTTGCAAATTTGAGGACTTGAGATTTGCTTGACTAACATCAATGAAAGAATCAATGTTGACGTTGACTTGGTACTTGTGACATGAGACTGAAGCTGAAGACTTTGATAGTCTAGTACTGTTAATAACTTTATTAATTTATTCACAGTATTTACATGAACTTTAAGTAAATTTGGTAAATTCTATGAACTTTAGTTTATAAATTCTCATAGTCTATTCTTTTTGGTGTTATTTGATTTAATTACATAAATGACATTTTTTTGGCTTACATTAAAATAACTTAACTCAACTGGATGGAAATGTTATATTTAACGGAAATATGTAAACCTGACAAAAAAGACCAAATAATTACTTTGAGTGTTGAACAGCTAGGGCAATCTGGTAACTTCTGAAAATTACATCACTGTACTCTAATGCAGCCTTTAAATTGGGAAAAGACTATTACAGTATCCAAAATCTAAGACGATATCCAGTCTCATATCACAATATTGATATAATATCAATACATTGCCGAGCCCTACTTTGGTGTTTCCTTTTAGTTTTGCGGTATGTTTTTTTTGGTATTCTGTGTAACAATGGTTTACTGTGGATATTCCATGACTCTTTATTTCCATGTTTACTTGATAACACTGTCTAGCCCTCGTAGTTGTGAGTAGTTTTGGGGGGTTTCAGCATCAGTCTGTTTCTGTTTTTGTTCCAGGTGAAGCACGTAAACAGTTCTTGTTTAAACATCTTGGGACAGTGTTTCTTTGTACTTTGTGTTTGTGGTAAACTGTGCTGAATCATAATGTAATTAATTCCTCATTTTCTCAGTCAGATATTGCAGCATTCATTTTTGATACAAATCCACCCTTGCTAAATATGTTATAGGAAGGAAATACTGATATTTAAAGTAAAATGACATGTATTTTAGTGAATAATGTGTTCATATGTGATGGAGTCAAAAGCACTTCACTCTTTATAATTTTTTTCTACTCAGTGTAGAGATTTTATAAATAATGAAGCTGCTTGACCTATGGTTTGTGTCAGTTATATATGTGTTTTTATTATTAGTATTATTTAATTTATACCACAGAAAAAAATCAACATTATTTTTGCAATCAACTTAATTTTTTTCTGCAAACAAATAACTGTCTGCAGTGCAATTTTACAACACTTTCTCTTTGTTCTTGTCAGCTACATTTTGTGTGTATTTGAGCTGAGATCTTCAAAAACTTGTTTTATGCTGTCTTATCTACAAGTTATGATGTACTTCTGGATTCCATCTACCTGAGCTTTGTTTGTTATTTAGATGAATGCTTTATAGATTATGCGTCATTAAGTAACAATAGAGGAAACCATATTTGTGTGATAGTTGTTCCTCCATTCTCTGTTTGTTTTACAATGTCATATGAAGGAAGCTTTGATCTTCACTGTATTGACACAGTTACCGGTATTGTCTTTTCGCATGGACACATTTGGGGACTTTCGGGCAGTGAATTATTGGAAAATCTCTTCCTGGACAGTGGACAGTATCCAAAGCCATGTGAGAATTATGAAAGTCTACAGGTGCATTTAGTTTCAGATTCATGTAATTACACAGCTCAGGTTATCTGCGACGTGCTGAGAAGTTTGGTGCATGAAGTTTTTTTCATTTTGTTTAAATGTTTTTACTATGGGAAAACAGTTTGTGATATTTTTGTTATAGTTTTGTATGTTGCAAGACAGAATTATTGTATATTTGAAAAAAAAAAGATAATAAAGTAAACTTGTTGACTATTTCCTTTTCTCACCAGAAGTGTTTTACTGTGTTTACCAGCTTTGACAGATTCTCGTGAAGAGACTACAGCTTCAGAGCTCTAGCATATTTGGGGAAATGTACACAGTGCATGGTTAAACTTTAACTTTTGTCGCACACCTGCCTTGACAAGAAGAGAGTGAATAGAGACATCTACTGGTCAAACTGCAAACAGCCACCATTATATTTCCCTTTAAAAGCAGAGCTGGGACAGTTATTTTCACATCCATATTAACTTTTCTCCCTCCTTTTCCATGCATCTGATATCATCTGCTCAAAAAATGTCCTCAGACATTTACAAATAATGATTATTGATACTGTGACTGCCAGTGTACGTGCTATCACTGCTACAAAAATCAACAATATCAAAACACATGAAGCCCTGTATTGAAAATATGACCTAGGTAAAAGTTTACAAATATTATAATCCAAAGTATCAAAAGTAAAAGTACTTGTTATGCTGGAAAAATGACCCCTGTGAACAGTGTTTAAAAAGGTGTTACACCACAGATACTGAATACATGCCTGAATATGAAATGTCATTAGTAACATAATCCATTCACATTACTCAAACTATGTCATCTAAATAAATCTACTGGATTACTTTTGGAATACTTCAATAATGAACTCATTTGTCTGGATCTCACATTTCTATGCTGAAAACACACAACAAGGTCCTGTTGTGAATCTTCTCTACCATTTGTCTCTGATATTGAATGAATTTTAAGTAAATGTTGCACAAAATGGAAATACAGAAAGTACAGTTTTAGAATAAAAAATATACTTAAATTATCAAAAGTATAAGGAATCAATATGCAGAATATCCCATTTCAGAATAACCTATTATAAAGTTGGATTATAAATACTGGTGCATTGTTATTATTTATTATTGTCTTTTTTGGTGCTCGCGGTTTCAGTGAAATTAGCTGAATAATTGAATTGACTCTTGCCAAGCTAATGATGTGTGCAGCATGTCCATATTGTCCATATTTAGTATATATACATACATGTATATATATATATGTAGTAGATAACAAACATAATAATAATAATAATAATAATAATAATAATAATAATAATAAAATGAATTTAGAGGGAGAAAAAAGAAAGGGGGGTGGGGGTTGTCTCTCTATATAGAATTGATTTTTTTATTTTTTTTAATTCCTCTGACTGAAATGTTGGTTGACATTGAAACCCGTATCTACCTTTAGGTGGCGCGCTGCGGTTTAACGGCGAGCTCTCCTCCTCCATCATGGCGTCGCCCTGCCCTGCTTCAGCTCCAGCATCACTGGGCGGGACCTCGGTGAGTCTGGCAGCCAGGCGTTGGGCACTTCCGCCGGGGTCGGGTTTCCTTCAACTCGGCATTTAAATTGAGCTGCAGGACATCAGCTGCTGCTACATTCAGCTCCGCGCTGTGACAGAAAATAACCCTCAGCACGCGCAAAACAGGCCACTCTTATTTTCTGTCAGAAAAGCGGCGCAAACATCTGCGCGTCCGGAACAGGTCCGGGTTTGTTTGGAGGGCAGTGGAGCGCGAGCGGCTGAACAATAACGGGCTCGGCGCATCATTTTTGGGATTCCTCTCCTCTCGGATAGCGGTAACGTGACGTTGTGCATGAGCGGAATGATTTAGGCTTTTTCTGGGTAGTGTTTGTTTACTGAAATAGACTGGTAAACAAAAACAAACCCACTGAATGCGCTGTTTATTAGGCCCTGGTGCACAAGTGGCCTGGACTTGGGAGGACCGATGGACTGGGTGATGAGAGTGCATCTGAAGGGTCAGGTTTGAATTCTGATCATAACATACAACAATTTGGATTTTTTTATGTTGTTGTGGACATTAACATACATAAAATATACTCAAAATATATAGATTTTACTGGGCCAGATATAACATTAGACTAAACCTCAATATTATTAACAACAGTCACCACCCAGTTATTGTGGCAGGACAGACTGACTGATATTTCAGTTTATTCATTTTTTTGTCTTGAGACTTAGATAAAATATCTTACATATAACTTTTTGTTCTAATAGTTTTTAAGAATATTTGCAGTAAAATATAACCTGCAGAAAACAACTGTTTTCAGAGAGTTTACGCCACTAAACATTGCTTTGTTTAGATTTAAAAGTGGATCTTAAGTTATTTTCTTAAATTCAATTAGAGCTTCATGTGACTTTTTCAAACTTTGGAGCTCTTCTTGTCTTATATGTGAGGAAATCATCATCACAACCTTGAGACAGGCATCCATCCTTCAAGGACATACCAAAATTATAAATATTTCAGCATAGAGCAAGTAAACAAAACCTGCCACAAATAACAAACAGCATCTTTGACCAGTTAAAACTTCACTAGTCTACACAATAAGCAACCAGCAGCCATGTTCAGCTGGCTTGGAACCGACGACCGGAGGAAGAAGGAGCCAGAAGTCTTTCAGACCGTCAGTGACGGACTGAAGAAGCTCTACAAAACCAAACTCCTGCCGCTGGAGGAGAGCTACAAGTTCCACGAGTTCCACTCTCCGGCTCTGGAGGATGCAGATTTTGACAACAAGCCCATGGTCCTCCTGGTGGGACAGTACTCCACCGGCAAGACGAGCTTCATACGGTGAGAAAAGCAGATTTCACATGCTCGAACACACGTATGAAGAGGTTCATATGGAAACAGGAGTCACAGATAAACACATGAGGCCACCAGAAAGACAGAGGGAGAGGCTGACACACCCAAACTGACTCTCCGCTCTCAGAGCTTCACCAGTGAAGCCGTTTTTAAGAGAGCGTTTATGGGACAGAAAACAACTATGAAAAGAAAAAGAAGTACAAAAACACCAACAGCCTAACTGCAAAAAGCCACACCTCTGCAAGATTTATTAAATCCACAAAATGTTTATGTGACAGCCAACATAAAACACACATGCATAACGTGGAGGCAGCGCTGTGTGGCACTGCAGCCCTCCCTAACAAGATGTGTGTATATCTACTTTTCGTGTGTGTGAATGGATGATAAGACAGATCAGGGTTTGCAATTTGGACCTAGTTCATAAAAAATCATCTGGTGGAGATAAGAACTAGCTCTTTTAAATGTACAGGGACAGTTATTATCTATTATCAGAAATGCATATTTTGACTCTGAGTGTTGGAGATATCAGCCGTAGAGATGTCTGCCTTCTCTCCAGTGTAATAAAACTAGATGGCACTCGACTTATGGTGCTAAAAGCACAAAAAAAGTTTTAAAAAATTGGGAAAACAATGAAGAAAAAAATAAAATTGAGAAATGAAAAAAGAACAATTCAACAGCAATATCTCAAGATAAGTCAAGATAATCCACAGACCTTGTTGTTTTCACAGTTTAATGATGGAACTATTTTCTGTCTCCTGAACTAAACTGCCAACCGTAAGTATGAATCTACTCGTGCTCATGACGGAGCAAGATGTAAACATTAATGACGTCCATTACAGCTGAGCCGTAATGTGTGTTAGCTCAGCAGTGCTAGGTGAATTATCAGTAGATGCACACTTCCTCCTTCACGTTGATACAATTAGTGGGTGTAGTTCAGTGAAAAGAAAATAGGTCCAACATGAAACAGCAGTATACACGTTCCAAGGTATATTATGGTATGAAGATTAGGGGCTATCATACTGTGTACATTTGCTCATCAATGGTATTGAAAAAAATGCATCTAGACAGAGAATCTCGCCTTTATTATTTTGTTTTTCTTATTCAAAAGGGAGACTTTTTACATATATATTACATGTACACAGCATTAAATAAGCTTTCAAACTTCTGTTATAGTAATAAAATGCTTGTTCAACCAGAAATGACCTCTCCATCTCATTCTTTTAAGGGTCATCCTGGCTGATAGTAATAACAATTCTGTAATACCGTGAAACCAAAATATTTTCGTCGTCCTACTGTGAAAATCAAATACTGCTGCAACCCTACATTAAACTGCTCACAACAAGGTCTGATCTTAAGTTACCGGGTCAAGATTTCTGGAAAGAGACGTTGCTGTTGAGGTTTTCATGGGTTTTTTTTGGCACTTTGAGCACCACAAGCTGAGTGCCATCTAGTTCTGTTATACTGGGAGAAGGCAGACATCTCTATAGCAGATATCACACTCAGCAACTCACCAAAACAATATAAACTGATAAACAGCACTGCAGGTAAGAGGAAAAAAATGTTTTTTTGATTTTTGAGTGAACTTTCCCTATAATACAACTGTTAAAAAGCAGTGTTTGCTTGCTTATTACTCACTACAGAACTCCTTATTACAAGGGTATGACTGATCAGTCATTTAACCCTTTAAAACCTGAAGTGACATAACTTTTCTTTTGCTGCTTTCAGAAGCCCTTCACAAGTATTTAAATATTTGAATCATGAGCAAATTTGTCTTATTTCTTTCTAAAACACGGGAGGAAAAAGGCATGAGCAAATTGGAGCAAAAAAGAAATTAATAGATTTAGTGATTTTTTTTAAAGAGCTAGGGAAAAATGTTTGATTATAATAATCCTAATTACATATTTTAAATTATGTTACACAATTATTATATTTTTGAGTACTTTTTCCAGGTATGGTTTACCTATTTTTTTGTTTGTTTACTTTCTTTTAATTTATTTTTTTTGTTCTTGTTGTTTTTCTTTTTTCAGATTTTCAGGTAAATTTCTTGCTAATTTTTGGTTCACTTCTTTTGTTGCTCATTGCCTTCTTTCCATGTTTTTGAAAGAAATTAAGCAAATTTGCTCAGGTTTCAAAGGGTTAAAATAATTCTAGAGAAGGGTGCTACATACATGCGTTATTGTTAGAAATTCAGATTTAGTATAAAAATCTGCATATTCAGAGTTGTGTGCTCTGGTGTTGGTATATGTGTGTGTGACAGCGGGAGATATTAGCAGCTGGGTGTTGGGCCTCTTGAACCGCAGGACTGCTGCTAATGACCTGCCCCTCAGACACACACACAAACACACACATAAACACACTGGCTTGCAGAGCATAGTGGGTAATTAGTGGGGTAAGACTTTGAAAGCCAGAGAGAGGATGCTGTTAGTGACTTCCTGCTATAAGACAGGACAGCGTAGACATCTTTTTCCTCTTCTGTCTCTCAGTGATACTGTCTTTCCCTGTCCTTTTTGTCACTCTTTCATCCAACGACAACACCCACGAGTCAGCAGCCTGACCCCACAACACCGACATTGTAGCAGTAAGATGCAGAATGTACAAACTGCTGAGTAACCCTCGGTCAGCAGCTCTTTCATTTCATATCACAGGGTGCCAGACTTTCAGTGTGGGAGCAGTGCAGGTAGAAATGTTACATTAAAAGCCTTTTTTAAGTCATATTTGGCTTGATTTGAAAACGAAAAAGTCTTGTGAATAATTGTCTGACAAAGAAAGAGAAAGTAGATGGATGAAAAGGTGGTGGTGGAGGGTAATGTAGTCTCTTGTCTTTCGCGGTTATTCAGAGGTCAGTAATCTGAGCCTGGCTTCAGTTTAGGGTTGAAATTTATTGATTTTCTAATTTTGCTCCAAATTTTGCTTGTCTTTCAAAGAGCAAATTGTCCATAGAACCCACATTTTCCTTCAAGGTGACCGGAAACATTTGCCACTGCAGACATTAAGCATAACGTCTAGTTGTAGTCTTCTATTCTCTTTGCTCACAGGTAGATTTTTAACATGCTCTAAACCTCCTAAACTGGAACTGTGAGGTTATTTGTTGGTGGAGTTGGTTTTCTACCATTTGTTCCCTGTTAAAGTTTTTTTTTAGTTATAGTTAGTTTTTTTTTTTTCACTGCAAAAACTACTGCCAACGGCCAACTAGCATATACACTCTGTGCTTATATGAGAGGAAATAACTCTCTACACCAGCAGGTGGTGAAAGACTGTTCTTCATTGAAAAAGGAAACCGTAAGAATGTCAGGACAAACTCAAGATACAAGATACTAGTTAATTGCTAGTTAACTGACAACACAGCCCAATGTTAAAAGAACAAATGATATTTACTTCGCACGTAAATGGACACAAACAGTTAAGAACTATTCCTGCTAAAGAGCAAAAGATAAGATATCTAATATTACAAGTTCGTTTTGATCTCACGCCCTCTAGACTTTAAGCGTTCGTTTGCTGTCTTAAGTATGTTTCTCATCTCGTGTTCTGCTAATCAGTAATTTGTCTCATTGACAGACTCCACCGGCTCAGCCAATGATTCAGCATGCTGAATCAGTTGAAAAACAGCCGACGAGGGCCAATGGTGCGGGATACACCGCAAAAACTAGGGAAACAGACAATCAATGTTAAGTCAGCCTGACATTAACCAGCAGCTAACCGCTGGCTTGGTGTGTCAGGACCTTGAGCCAGAAAATGCACCAATGCACATGCAGCTTTGTCTGATTCTGGTCTGACTGTAACTGTCATATTTAAATATCGCTAATGCAACAGTAATAAAAATGTATTTATTTTTTGGTGCACATTTTGTTTGCTGTCCCTGTTTTATTATGTTAAAAAGTGAGAAGGCCAAGAATTGGTTTCCAGTTTCTCAAAATAGTTGCAAATGGCAATCTGGAAACTATCACTGTCCAGCTCTGATAAATGAAATGGTAAAACATGAGCTGATAAGTGAATTGCATGCACACATAGTATGTATCAAACATGCAGTTGTACACATGCTTTGCACAACCTCTCTGCACAGAGAGATGGCTCTACCAGGCACTGCTAACTCCTCTGACAAGGTGTGTGTGTGTGTTTGATGAGAAGATGTATAAGTGAAGCATCTCTACATCTGTTAGCAGTTAAAAAGCATACACATCCCACACTCACGCTTTAAATTTATGGGCCTTTTAGCTATAAATCTTTTGCCTAAATCTCCTTTTTATGGCCAGCAAGCACATTGCTGGGATTGTGAAACTCGACAGAAACACACTAATCTTCAGTGTGACGTCACTGAATTAACAGATAAGGATTCAAACTTTCACACCTCAAACATATGAGATGTAAGTCAGCTGTGTTGCCATGGCAGCAGTAACAGACGAGGTCAAAAGTTTGCATCAGTGGTAAGTTTCAGCAAAACATATTCACGGTGTTCTTAGGGGAATTTATTAAAGGTCGCCTAAAAAATGTGCCCAGTCAAAACCATACATGCATAAACTTTAATGGTAGGTTGTCCGTCTTGTCTTAACCTTTTTCACCTCATTCAGCTGTTTTTCATCATCAGTTAGCAAAACAAGGGCACGACAGGGTCCTAAATTTGACCACTCTTCTCGCCCGTAAACTCAATCTAATTCTTGTGCAGATTTGTCTTTTTTGTCCAGTTTGAATATTCGTAATTTTAGTAACTCCAAAACTAGGTTTGGTGCGTTTTAGGTTGCTGGCTATGCTTTCGTCTTTATTGTTATTGTCCACTTTTATCAGTTTGCAGCTTGTCGGTGCCAGAGTCAGACACGGTCATCACCACTGACAGTGCTCACCACGCTCTTTGTGTTAAATGCATTACTATCTCGCTTTCAAACATTTTTTTTTGCTCATTTAACACCACTTTTGACCAAATACTTCCATGTATTTCGCCACAAAACCACAAAACAAAAAAACTTTACTTTATGCTGCTGAGTTTGGAGCCCTAACTTGGCTTACTTTGTGCTCAGCAGCCCTTGATGATGTCAAATTCCCCTAATTTCTGTTCCAGCAGCTTCTAATTCAAGGCAGACCTGGTTTCTGTTGAATATTGAATAGCTTCTTACCATCCAGACCAAAAGGCCTGACAGCATTTCTTTCAGATTAGAGCCTGCATATGTGACGCACATCTGCCCTGATGCTCTCAGTTCACCTTGGGGAGTCAGTCAACTCATTGGAATGATATAACTGATAAAAGGCCAACACGCAGTTGTGTAAGTGGAGAATTACCCCTTGTTGACTCAGAAACCCATGTCTGAAACTTGTATATATTCTCTGTCACAAATGCTGAACACATTTACATAATTTTCCTTATGGGGGGGTTCAGAAGACCATTTTTGGGACTTAAAAGCTTTAGCAATAATCATTAGTGAATATTCAAAGGTTCATTGTGACACAAAGCTTATCAGTGACCGACTTCGGCAGAACTTAGCACCGCTTTGTGTGTGTGTGTGTGTGTGTGTATGTGAGAGAGAGAAAATGATAGAAAGAGGGAAGAGAGGGTGGAAAGTGGACTACTGTATGAAATGTTTCTATAGGTTATCAATAACTTGAACACATCACTAGATGCAAAGAAAGTACTTCACTACAGTTGCCAGCTGTGGCTTAACATCCTCAATTATTCTTACCTGTTCCTTTTTTTTTCTTCGAACAACCAATTTAAAGCTTGAAGCAGGAACTGCACTGAAGACAGTGGCCTCATCCGTGTTTGACACTTTCCACTTCCTTTCGGCTCTCTCCATCAGTTAACTATTGAAAAAACAAAACAAAAAGAAATTATTCAAAGACTGATTAAAACATCAATTACCATGGAGAAGGTAGAAGCTTCGAAGTCCTATTTTAAACCCAGACAAAAACTCAAATTCCATCTCCAGACACATTTTAAAGTATGTAAAAATACCGTGCTTTTCCAATGCTGTTGTTAGCTCCCTGTACCAACTCTGTTCTGCGCTGGAGGTTTCAAGTTTTTTTGCTGTTGTTTTGACGTCTGTCCCTCTGTTGATATGTGCTTCCTGTATTAGACAACAATTAGCTTTGGTAGTGGTGACGTACATAATCTATCTTGCCCAGCGAACATTTGAATCTCAGATTTTAGGGAATTGTGCAGATACCTCTCAAGTGAACTGCACAGATTCAAGTCAGTATAGTCAAGGTCAGACATTTTAGAGGATATAAACAGAAGGAAAAAACACATTTTTGAGTGGCCGGAGGAAAAGTTGATATAATACTTACACTAATGTCATATTACTTCATATTATATACCTTCTTCTAATGTCACCTGAGAGTATGCTGGCTACACATTCTCTTTTTTGTCACTATCAAAAACATCTCTTGGCTTGTTTTGTGTAACACTATGCCACACTATCTCACCTACAGCTACCTGTTGGAGCAGGATTTTCCCGGTATGCGGATCGGCCCTGAACCCACCACAGATTCCTTCATCGCGGTGATGCACGGCGACATAGAAGGAGTCGTCCCGGGCAATGCTTTGGTGGTTGACCCCAAGAAACCTTTCAGGAAGCTGAACGCATTTGGAAACGCGTTCCTCAACAGGTAAACACACTTTTGCAAAGGTGACATGCTGATAGCTGCAGGTATCTTTGGAGGTGTGTGTACTGAAAATACAGAGTACCAAGGTGAAGTATGTGGGCGCAGGGGGAAAAGATTGGAAACTAAAGGGAGAGTGAGAATCCACGCCACAGCTCTACATTCCTGTGTGATTGAATTTCCCTCTGCTCACTGGTCAGGCTTTTCTCTTTTAATGGCGGTCTGTGTGTGTGAGAGACAGAGAGAGAGACAGCCAGTCATCTTTGCAGAGTCATGCTTCTGGAAAAGGAAAAAGTGCCAAAAACGCTTTACTCTTGCGGTAATGTCCTTGCTGTGAGGGCCCACAACTGCTGAAAGGAGACAGAAGAAACGCTGACTGTCAGTGGGGATGAGGGGGGTTCAGAGTGAACCTAACCAGTTAGTATTTATACAGCTGGAGACGGAGCGATAGAGGAGAAGGAGGAGAAAGAGAGGTCTGGAGGACAATGTTTGTTGTTAAGACATTTTACACTTCTGTCCAGTTTCTTTTAACTCTCTTTTCCTTGTGTGTGTGTGTGTGTGTGACAGGTTTGTGTGCGCCCAGCTGCCTAACCCAGTGCTGGAAAGCATCAGTGTGATTGACACACCAGGGATTCTGTCAGGAGAGAAACAGAGAATCAGTCGAGGTAAGACACACACTCTTTTATCCTCCTCTATTTATGTTAATGAGTGTGTGTCCGTGTGTGTGTGTGTGTGTGTGTGTGTGTGTGTGTGTGTGTGTGTGTGTGTGTGTGTGTGTGTGTGTGTGTGTGTGTGTGTGTGTGTGTTCGTTCACTGGATCCATTCAGCTGCAGCCCCCCTCGTCCCACTGAACTCTGAACCACAAAGTCAGCATTTCCTTTGGATGTGTATGGCTGTGTGTTTATTTTAGCTTTTAGCTATCAGGAGGATTATGCTTCATTCATTTCAAAGAACAGGAAGCAGCGACAGAAAGATGAGCTTTGAGTGTGTTCTCTCTTACACACACACACACACACACACACACACACACACAAAACACACACACTTATATTTTAAACTTGGCTAAAGCAGGCTGGAGTATCGACAGGAGCTAAGCAATGCAAGCATTATTTAAGACACCTAAAAAGTGTATGCTATACTCATATTTTTACTGCTTTACCTTTCTTTCACAAAGCCTTTTCCGACAGTGAGGCTGTTAACACAGCGGTACATTTTTTAGCTTTCGTGGCGATACTCCAGCCTTCTTCTCGGAACTGCTTTCGTGTTGACTGACATTTACTGTATGTGATACACTGACTACAGATAAGTACCTCATACAACTAACTAACACAAATCTGGACTATCATTTTAAACCCTTATGGTCAACAAACAGTGCTCCAAACTTAAAAGAACTTATCATTTATTTTCTTTATTCATTGTTCCTTCTCTTATTTTTTTCTGGACTAAGGGGTGAAATAATATTTTCTGTAGTGGTATCTATAAATGTATTCATTTATTATTATTATTATTATTATTATTATTATTATTATTATTATTAACAATTTATTTTTGAATTTATTAATTTTTTATTTTCCCTTTCTTTTTTAATTTATTCATTGACAATTTAGAATCGGTGTTCTGTGGTTGGCTGTGGGTATCTGTGAGTTTGATAGTGTTTTGATGGGATCAATGTGTTGTTATGCAGGTAAATGTCATTTGGGGTTTCTTTTGTTGTTAATTTAATATTGTCAATGAATAAAAAAACATTATTAAACACAAAGCTTTAGCTTTGGGAAGGAATAAAAATTCGGCATTTGCGACAGCTAATTTCAAAGTTATATCTGAACACAAAATGCAACCAGAGAACCATTAAATCGCTCAAAGGACTCTATTTATACTTCATCCCATAGTGAGTTTTACTGTGGTGGTGCGGCTACAACATAAAAACTTGGACAGTTTTGTTGTGAAAACACTGTGGTCTCTGAGACATTTAAAATGATCACATTGGAAGACAAACTTCTTTTAAAACTAACTTTACAAAATGTTGGAAAAAGATACCAGATTAATCCGATGCATGTGTGCAATTATTGCACTATTTCAGATAAATACAGATGTTTTTAATGACTTCTGATTCTCATGACTTGTAACAAACGTTCTTTTAAGTCTAGTTCTCTCAAATAGATGAAAATATAAGAAGCAGCACGCCAAGGGCCGATTGAAATAAATCCTGAAGAGTGTCACATGGCCATTTAATTTAATTATGACTTTTTTTTCTTGATTCATCCCATCTGTTTACACAAAAACCCATTCATCTCAATTGCATGCTACTCTCTGCTTATCTATTGGTGTTTTTATATCTTAACACCCAGGACAGCTCCTGGACATTTTCTTGCAAATTAAACTATTTTTCAAAGTAAAGCCCCCACATTTCAATCCAATCTCTACATTTTGGGATGAGTTAACTAGCTGTGGACAGATCCCAGCCATGGTGTTGAACCGAGTGCAGAAACTACAGTTTGAAGAGAAATTTAGGTGTGAATGGCCTCCAAGAATTCCCCTCGGCTTTCTTACAGTGTGATGTGTGTCTTGCACGGCTGGCATTCCCAACGCTAAACAGAGGTATTACCATACCAACCGCTAACATGAACAAAAGAGCTTGGATAATAAAGGACAGCGATAATTTAGTTCACCCACTCTTCCACTGTCCATTTTTTCTTCCTCTGTGATTCTGTCTGTCCAATTTCTCCTGTTGTTTGTATTCGAGTGTTAATTTTGCACAGTTTAAAGTTTTCTAATGCCAAGTGGGGCCCATACTCACTGTCTCATCTACCCACACTGTTGATATTTGTAATATTGTCCGTTATGCCCCAAAGCTATGGAACACACACTAGCAGCTCACAAAATATTTTTTTTAAGAAAGCTGAAAACATATCTGTTCGCTCCAGACTTTAACTAGCTTTGACTTTCTGATACAGGTCCAAAACTCTTTCTTTTTGCACTTAACACTGCTGCGATTCTTTGAAAATGCTGTTTCTTACTTGATTTTATGATTTACGGTTTATGATTTTAAGATTTATGATTTTGCTGTCACATAATGGTTGTTTTAAACTGTTTATATTATTAGCGGTTGTCATCACAACACATTAATTAGTGAATGCTGACAGTGTGACAAAAAAGAAAGTGGGTTTTGTATGTTGAATAATTCAAAGGGGATCTATTAAGCCTTTTCTTATTCTCTGTCATATAGTACAATGTTAGTGTCACAAGTTCATGTTAAATGTGACCAAAGTTTAAAATAACGAGGTCATCGTATGTAAAAGTAATTCCTTGAAAAACCTCAGGCTTCAGACCATTCTGAATACTCATTTTCCAGTGTTTTTTCTACTTTCGAGACAAGCTGATGATGATGATGGTCATCTGCTCCAGGCACACTACTGCAAGTGTTTCCATCATCTATACTATAACATGTAGCTACATGCTAACATCAGAGAAAAAAGTGTCTGTGCTTATGTTAATTTCCCCGATGTCAGATCATATTCTTGCTGGAAACATGTCTAGTTGTGAAGATTTTGGTGTGCATGCTTTTATTGATGATTTTTCACAGCAGAGTGATGCTGTTCTCCATTATGGTCATTCTGGCTGCAACTACACTGTTATACATGTAGTCTTGGCTGCCGATTTTATTTAGATCTCCCTGATTTCAGGTCAAATTCCTGCTGTAACATGTTGTTTAACGGTGATTTTTCATCATAGTTTTTGCTGCTACACTATGTCACAGTCATCTCCACAGCTGCATTGACACTGCAGATATGCCAAAATATGAACGTCTTAGAAACACTGACCAATCAGAGTAGACTGGGCGAATAAATGTGCTCCAGCACAAGACAGTGTGAGGCAAATAAAGTGTTTTATGAACACTAAAGCATGTTAACATGTTCCCCCAAAATACACATATAAACCTAAAAGTGAGCATAACAGGTCCTTTTTGAGCAACACAAAGTAAAAAATAGGGGTATTAATGCCATTACAATTATCCCACTTCTGAACACCAAATATGTTGTGTTGTAATTATGCTTTTGTTAATACACAATACTGTAGCAGTATCAATAGATAAATACTGAATGTAGAGCAGATCCTGGTTCAATAGAAACCCTTTTTGCTTTTTTATTGTATTCATTTATCTGCACTCAAAAGAGATTATACTTACAGATGAGTTCAGGTGTGAACTCCATTATGGGCTCCTTTTTATTATGATAAATGAAGATGATTTCTCCTGCTTTGATAATGAGGCAGTATTTCTTTTGTTGTCCCAAAATGACAGTAATGTTGTGTTGATGTGATAAAATATAAAGGCCTGCTTATACAGTTCCAAAGACTAAATAAGTAAAAGGAGCATATTGTGGTCATTGAGTTCAGCACATTACTTCATAGCAGGGTTGGGTCTGGATTAATGTTTGTCATGAGAACTTCTCTGTGCAGCTTTTCTGTTGAGAAACTGAACGCTCTGTCAGCACCGACAGAATATCAGACTTTGTTTACAATCTGAAGTAGTTTAATTAAAGCAGACCCACATCATCTCTGTTCTACTTTCTGTTTTTTCGGTCAAAGTGTCCCGCCAACGTGTTGTCAAACCAAATAAACGGCACAGTGAGATGTGACCCTGCTGTTGTGTGTTGGATATAAAAAAATACAGGTTGGATCTGTCTGAGTCAGCACAGCTGTGTTTTCTCTGGGGACAGAGTGTGTGTGCAGCTTTTGTTTGTGTGTGTGTGTTCATTTTACTTTCAGTTCCATCCATTTGTTTTGTGCATGTTATGTTAACATGTGTATGTTTATCTGTATGTTGTGTCTCATTTTTATACTTTTCTTTCACCCTGTTGCATTGTTTTCATCACCGTCTGTGTTTGTTTGTGTCCAGATGAGGAGTCAGGCTATAGCTGCCTACATAGATGTCCTTATGGAGGTATTGTAGATAATAAAACTGGGCATCAACAAGCTGTAAAAGGGCTAATTAAAGCAGTACTTTGAAGAATTTTTGGACTGTTACATGTTCTTCATCAGACTCTTGCCACATGGTTTTGGGGGAAAACATGTCTATCCCTGAGTTTGCCTCGTTGGGTTGCTGGAAATTTTTGTCAGATTCGTCATATGTTTTCTTTCAGGGTTTTCCTCAGCAAGATAATTCAACAGTTACTTTTCAAGATACTGTGAGGTTAATTTTAATGATCAGTAAAAGAGCTCACTCAGGCAGAGCAGCTGTAGGAAACACCTCGCTGATATTTCTTCTTGTGCCACCATCTGATTAATTACCCCTTAACTAACACATTTTTTTGATGATGAACTATCTTAAGAGCTAAAGGATGTACTGACATTTTTTGGGGGGCTGACACCTTTGTTACTTACTTTTGTAAGTTTTTTGCCAGAGCGTTCTGCCAACATTAAACCAATATTTCCAAAAACAAGTGCGAATTTAAAATAGCTACAACCATGTTCCCACATGCATCCACGCGATGCCCTTTCTGCAAGTTTGCAGAAACAGTTAATCAGCTGTCCTTTGGCCCACGACCAATCTTTCCACAAAATCTTTGGCCAATCTGTGCATGCATTTGGAAGTTATGTGCCTTTTTATTGTCGACCACTCCTATTACCATGCCCCCATCTAACCAGTTGACATGAACACAAACACTCACCTTCACATACACACATACTTGACCTCTGTGCCAAATTTCAGCCTCCCAGGGCAAAAACTGTGGCCACTAAAGGGTGGAGACATTTTTAGAGCCAACCAACCAAGAGCGAGCTGTAGAGCTGCGGGTTGAAGCCAAAAATAATTATTTGGTAAACAAGTTGAACCAAATTTTCTTAGTCAGCCCTCACAGTTTGATGAACTTTAGACAATAATATTGACTCTAGTGTCATCTTCCAGCCCAAATATTAGCTTTTTTTGGGGGGGGCGGGCTATACTTTAATACACCACCATTGCCAGGACAAACTTCATATTTTTTCCACTTTTTTCTGTATAAAGACAGAACAAAGGAAAGACAAAGAAAGGAAGAAAAACTTTTCAGCTGCAGTGTAATGAACATTGCAGGATCTAGGTTGCAATAGAGGAGCATTAGACTTTCAATCTTGTTTTCCCCACATCATGTGAAAAGTGCTTCCTGTGAAGAATAATGCACTAAAATTCAAAATACCAAGGTCTCTCTCTTTTAACCCTCTATAGCTTTGCTCAAGCAGCAGTCTTCTTTCAGCTGTGCTCATTCAAGATGGAAAGAAAACCAAATTTCATGTTTTACATACTTATTGCTACAGCAGCTAAACTTCTGCTCACATCCCAGTGAGGAATTACTGAGCACTCAACAACATTTGCTCTAAAAGATGGCTACAAAATACAAAATACATTTAAGCATCATGTCAGCAGTATCATTTAACATTAGAATACATATACATATGCAAATATACATAACCTTTGTGAAAATCATTTGCCTTGAATGTAAACTGTTCCTCTTCTGGGAGAAGCAGGAGTGCAGCCACAGTAGCAATATCAGCAGTTCAGCAAGTATGTGAAAATGGGATTTTTATCTCAGCTGTATAGTGACTCCACGTGAGTGCAGATTTAGATACATTTAAAGTGACAAAATGTTCAGCACTTGTAGATTTAGTTTCCACTTTGAGGGACTTTGAGTCTTTCACAAATATACCTCTTTAGTAAATCTACTTGACACCAAGTGTATTAACATAAAGCTTCTTCCTTCTATCAACTGACAGTAAAACTCCTTTTATCCCCTAACGTCAGCTGTAACAGGTTCACTCTTGACTCTGCATCTTTCATGTGTCCTTCAGTGTTGGTTGGAAACTTTAGCTCACTAATCCTTCCTTCTGTCCTTTTGTTCTTTGTTCTCCTCTCATATACTGTGGAATTTGTCCAGTTAAGAGTCAGTTTCGTCCTTGTGTAGGTCGGAAAGTCAAAGGAGGCAATGATGTACTCCTGCTGACAGCCTTAATCACTTATTCATTTATTCATGCATTATGTCGGCATTAACTCAATCACTCATGCATGCATTCATTACTGCCATGATTGCATTTTTTAAAATGCAGCCAAATAAGACAATAAAAAATCATTGTTTTTGGTTTTGCTTCTCATTATTTAGTTTTTAAAGGCCATTTAGTTGATCCCTGGCAGGAGCGCCTCCATCTGTAAACACACATTCTTTTCACTCAGCATGTTGTAATGCGGGCCTCCTTCTTATTGCCTCGTCTCTGACCTGCAGCCATTGCAATGGTTTCCTCTTGGGGAATATTGCAACATCAGAATTATGGTTCATTGCTCAGATCATGGATTATACAAAGTGTTGATCATCATAAAAACTCAAAAGTAGCATGAATCTGAAGGGACAGTTCACCACAAAACAAAAAATGCATACATTTTTCCTCTCACATGTAGTGCTCTTTATCATTTTATATTGTTTTGGTGTGAGTTGCATAGTGTTGGAGATATTGGCTGTAGAGATGTCTGCCTTCTTTCCAATATAACAGAACTAAATTAATGTTTACATCTCGCGCCGTCACATGAGTAGATGCATGCTTCCTTCTGCAAAGCAATACGGTTAGATGTATGGTAGAAAGAAAGTAGTTCCTATATGAAAACTGCTCGAGTAATCGGGTCATGACTTCTGGAAAGAGACATTGCTGTTAAGTTTTTCAATTGTTTTTTTGTTTTTTTTTTGGCACTTTCTGCACCACAAGCTGAGTGCCATCTAGTTCTCATATATATGAGAGAAGGCAGACATCTCTACAGATGATATTTTCAGCACTCTGCAACTCAAACCAAAACAATGTAGACTAATAAGTAGCACTACAAGTAAGAGTAAAAATATGTATTTTTGATTTTGGGGTGAACTGTCCCTTTAAGCGCCTCTATTTAATACTATTCTGACACTATTATGGGATGGGAGCAAAGAAACAGGAAGTGAAAGGATACAAAATTAATTATCTCTTTTTTTCTCACACTGTTTTTATCTTAACCCTGCCCTCCCTTATGTGAAATCTTAATTTACATTTACTATTATTTTACACCCCAACCACCATTGTGGATCCTCCTCCTCCTCCCCCTCCTCCTCCTCTTTCTCCCTCTATTCTTAGGCTATGACTTTGCGGCTGTCTTGGAGTGGTTTGCGGAGCGAGTGGACAGGATCATACTACTGTTTGACGCACACAAACTGGACATCTCTGATGAGTTCTCAGAGGTGATAAAAGCCCTGAAGAACCATGAGGACAAGATCAGGTACTGTGGGGCTGTTTGACGTTTAGACATGTCCAATTCTGGACAACAGAGGGGTGAATAGTTCTTGTTAGCAGCTCTTTGCATTCACACAATTCAGTCAACATCAACACTGATCTCTTGTGTAATTTTTGCCAGAGTTGTGCTTAACAAGGCTGACCAGATCGAGACCCAGCAGCTGATGAGAGTGTACGGTGCCCTGATGTGGTCACTGGGGAAAATAGTCAACACTCCTGAGGTATAGTAAACACAAGGAGTCTTGACTGGTGTTTGTTGTCAGATATCCAGTTTTTGGCAAAAGGTCAGAGGCTGAGCATGTGCCAAGTTTCAGCATTATACTGGTCATCCACCACTTGTTGTGGATAGTATGGATCATACTCTTTAACCAAAATTTCTACCTCTGTAGGCATAATTTCGATAATGTTGTCAGACACTTATGATAACAATCTGATCCTGTTAGTGGCAAAAACAAGCACTTTTAGTGGATGTAAATTGACGGTGCACAAATGCCCGGCTTGGTTACACTGCAGTCTGTTTCATGGCTGCCAGCTGCAGCAGTTTTGCTCAATACTGAACCAGTTTTTTTTAAAAAAAGTTGTTCCCATTAGTCACAAAACCATGGGAAAATAGGGTCAAAGTTAAAAAAAGAAAAGTTCACCTTTTAAACAAAATGTGTTTTTTTTTTTTAAGATTATTTTTCGGGGCTTTTATTGCCTTTAATCAAGAGGACAGTGTGAGTGTGAGAGGGGAAAAGAGAAAGGGGGAGACATGCAGCAAAGGGCTGAGACCAGATTTGAACCCCTGGCCGCTGCGGCGAGGACACAGCCTCTGCACATGCGGTGCCGCTCTATCCACTGAGCCACCAGGCACCCAAAGAGTTTTTTTTTTACTTGGTGTCTAGTTTTCATCCTATTGTCAAACATTAGATGCTGTTAGTTGACTTCCTCTCTTGTCTCCCTCACTAACAGGTGATCCGCGTCTACATCGGGTCATTTTGGTCCCACCCTCTTTTGATTCCAGACAACAGGAAGCTGTTTGAAGCAGAGGAGCAGGACTTATTTAAAGACATTCAGTCTTTACCGAGGAACGCGGCGCTTAGAAAACTCAACGATCTGATCAAAAGGGCCAGACTAGCCAAGGTAAGACACAATAAGTGAAACATAAATACTCCCTGATGGAGAATCTGCTTATTGGACAGCTGTAACTGACAGGAGCAAGAGAGGATTCTTTGTCTCAGGATGTTATTTGACAGTGACGTTTAGGTTTTCAGCACAGGTGTGTGTGTGTGTGTGTGTGTGTGTGTGTGTGTGTGTGTGTTTCCTATTTATTCTTCCCACCACTCACTTGCTCTCCCCACCCTGTCCATCTGTTAACCTTGACAGAAAAATCTTGTCGCTGTCACAGAACCAATAGAGCTAGACAAATGTGGCCATTCTCCTCTGAGTGAATTGCTTCTTGTTTCCTCTCTGGAGAGGAAGTCAGGTACGAGAGACGACAGGCGCTGTCCATTGTAGTTCGAGGAAAGGCAGAGGATGTATGCTGCACGCACTCAAACACACACAGATTTATCAAACTGTGAGTTGAACGCAGTTTTCCTGTTTGACGGCTGATAGGGTGTGTGTGTGTTTCGTGATGAGCTTCAAGGACACGAGGTTGATTCAGGGAAACACACACTTATCACCACAGTAACACAATAAATATGGGTTTTCCCATTACTTTTGAATTTGTGTTGAATATTAAAAACAAATGCCAATAAAGGTAATCTGGGAGATTTACTGTATGACTAATCTGGTTAAAGGAGTGTTTCATGTCCCAAGACTCCAGGGTTGCAACAGTCTGCTGCTTATGACATTGCATGTGAACCATTTATCAAAAGCTTTTATCCAAAATAAATGAAAAAAAACAGAGAGGGAGAATCATGAGAGGAGTTTAAGAACAGGACAGACATAAAACACAAAGAACCTTAGTTCATTTAAGGATTTTCTCTACATTATTTGTTGAAGAAATCATGTTTTTTAGATTAAAAATTTGAAAAATGGTTAGTGCAGATATGTGATTGCCTGCTAGTATGTTGTAGTCCAAACATTGTTTATAATTCAGGGTCCAATTTTAATCCATTTCTGTAAAATATTGAATAAACAGCATGTGTAATTTATCTTTCTCCCATTACATATGTGTCCCATGAGACCGAATGGGTGAACTTTTTTTTTGTCTTGTGTTTTTGTCTCACGAGGAGTGAACAGTTAAGCCACGTCAAGGTTATCATAACGAAACATTAAGAGATTCTTACACGAGCATTACAGGTAGTCAAAAACTCAACTGCCTCATTTCATTCACAAAATGACCTGTTTTGGATTCAAAACAGCAATAGACAAGTTTGCTCCCCCTCCATGCACATGCACAAGGAAATCACAGGAAATTATTCATGCATGTGCTGGCTGAAAATTAGAAACATATTTGCGTGGGTACAAGCATAGCTACACAAACACAAAACATAGTATTTATGATATAAACGGTTACACATGCTCTTTTCGAGAATTTGAACTTTAAATACTAAAAATATAGAGACAAACTTGCTGTCCCAGTTAATTTTTAATGACTGAGCTTTCACTCTCACACCGCAGGTCCATGCCTACATCATCAGCGCACTGAAGAAAGAGATGCCCTCTGTGTTTGGGAAAGAGAACAAGAAGAAAGAACTGATCGCCAGTCTGGGAGATATTTACAAACGCATAGAGCGAGAGCATCAGATATCACCTGGAGATTTTCCTAATCTGAAGAAGATGCAGGTAAACGGGAAAGAGCAAAGGAATGTAGATTTTAAGATAGATGTTTTGAAAGATGAGACCTAAACTTGTTTTTTTCTCTCCCAGGACCAACTCCAAGCTCAGGATCTCAACAAATTCCAGCCTCTGAAACCCAAACTCCTGGAGGCAGTGGACGACATGCTGGCCCACGACATTGCAAGCTTAATGGTCCTGGTTCGCCAAGAAGAAACACAGCGTCCCAACCCGGTTGTGAAGGGCGGTGCGTTTGATGGCACCTTGGATGGTCCGTTTGGCCATGGGTACGGCGAAGGAGCCGGTGAAGGTATTGACGAAGCAGAGTGGGTTGTCGCACGTGACAAACCTGCTTACGATGAGATTTTCTACACATTGTCTCCCGTCAATGGGAAGGTGACGGGAGCCAACGCCAAGAAGGAGATGGTGAAGTCAAAACTGCCCAATACGGTGCTGGGAAAGATCTGGAAGCTGGCAGACATCGATAAGGATGGGATGCTTGATGATGAGGAGTTTGCGTTGGCCAATCATCTGATAAAAGTGAAACTGGAGGGACATGAACTGCCAGCAGAGCTACCTGCACACCTGGTGCCTCCATCCAAGAGGAAAATACCAGAGTAAATGTAAGATTACATCATCCCCTGTCCTCAAAACCTTTAAGTAGACCCACCTCATTCGCCCAGAGAAAAATATCCCATTTAAACAGGAATATTCCTGTAGCATTATAGCAAGAAAACTACAAGTGAGGAAAAATTGAACAAAATTAGATCCCATTTCCCAACTCCACTCTGTTGCTACCATTCAATATCTGCAGTCTTTTCTTAGTTTCAAGATGCAAATATTAGAACAAAATATTGATTTGCTTTGAAATAAAAATAAACAAAGATAATGCTGCTTGTTTGTTAGCATGTGGATTGAAATGCTACATTTCTGCAGTGCTGAAATGGCCTTTACCAGAGTAAAAAAAAAAAATCTGAATCTTTATGAGTCCTCTTGCAGCGAAGACTTTAGCCAAGTGTCCTCTTTTGTCTTTAAAGGTATAGTTCAGATTTTTTGAAGTAGGATTGAATGAGGTTCTTATCCATGTGTCTGTTGGCATGCCCTCAGTTTGGAGAAACGACAGGAGTGCTGACATGGAAGTTAAGCAGCATATTGCTGGGAGTGGGGGCAACAGCAAAATGGGTTTTAGCCACTAAAAGAAATCCCACCATAAAACATCAGTAACAGTTTAAGTGTACGCCACACTTGAAGTATTTTCAGTGCTTTACTATTCATCTTAGAGCCTGTTCCAACAGGAAATCCATTAACGGCTTCAGTTCCCCATCTATGCTCTCGTCAAAGTCACTAGACTCCACTGAGAAAAACACATATTTTAACTTGCTGAACATGGGAGCTGCTGGTCGACCTCTGCCTCCATTGGTTAGCTTATTTGGGTTATTATGTGACTTTAGTGGATCTGAACAAACCCTTTCCAACAACAAAGTCACACAATAACACAAAGTAACTAATTGATCAAGGCAGGAGTAGACAAGAAGCTCCTGTGTTCAGTGACATTAAATCACTGTTTTTCTCAGTGGAGTCTGGCTTTGAAGAGAACGATATAACGGCTTTATTTCCCCATCGTAAATTCCTGACCAACAGCAAATATAGCGGACATTTAAACTGTTATTGGTCTTTTTAGGTAGTTAAAACACATTTTGTTGCTGCCTTGTCCACAGCAGTACACTGTTTGGCTTCTGTACCAGTACTCCTGCCTGCTTCTTCACACTGAGGGCGTGCTGACGGACATATGCTGTTTGTAATATACTGACTATGGATAAGTAACCCCTATAACCCTACTTTGAGGCTGATATTTTAGGAGATGGTAGGTAGAACAGGTGTTAGACATGTTAGCACAGCAGATATGGTGATTAGTAGAGAAAAACATAAAAAAATCTAAAATAAGAAGCACTGTAATAGAGAAAAAATGCAATTAAATCCAAACTACTGGAATCAAAAAGCAGAGATGCAACAATGTGAAGACAAAAAAAAAGATTTTGTCGCAAGTATCATTATGGGAGAAGTACGAATACAAAATATTATTGTATTACTATCTGTAATTAATTCAGCCAGCTCATGTTTGACTGCAGTATTCCACACGGCCAACAAAAACATGTCACAGTTCTTTCATCTTGAGGTCCTGTGTTATTTTTGGTCTCCTGGCACAGCTCAGGATTCTGGTTTTGTTTCATGGCGACATATTAAACAGCTACAAGGATTTCCTGATGAGTGGCTTGAGAATACACACAGAGAAATGTGTAAAAGCACACATACAAACACAATCCTGGTTGTATGGTTTGTAATCAGAGGAGTGTTACACCTCCGATTATTATAAAGAAAATAACCTACAGCAACATTTTTAAAAAATTAAATAGTATGTGCAGATGTTGGTATTTGTTTAAATGACTTTGCCATCATTTGCTGTAGCACCTGGACTGACATACTGCAAAGAAGAAGGAAAATGTTTCTCTGATGGGAAACAAGAAGGGGGAATCTCAAGATGACAAGTGCTTTGTCTCTTTTATTTTTACATCGTTCTTAATTTTATTAAAGGAATACTTTACCCTTAAAATTACCATTTGTATGTTAATTACTCATCCCGTGTTAAGTTGAATTGTTGATTTTTTTTCCTTGCATCCCTCCAGTGAACAAAGAATGCAACTGAGAAAATTCTTGATGAATTCAAGTAAAAGGTGTCTGCATTTATCACATATGCTCAGTACTTCCCAAACAGGCAGCCCTCTCCCACAGGAGACTGAACCAAAAGTGAAACTGATCTTCAAAGCCAGACTCCATTTACAAAATCAGTAATTTTACCTCACTGAATACAGGAGCTGCTGGTCTATTTACCTCAATCAATTAGTTTATTTGTGTTATTGTGTGATTTTGGTGGTTAATAAGTTAGGTCTGATTCACCAAAGTCACACAATAACACAAACGCACTCAGTGATTGAGGTAGTGGTAGATTAGCAGCTCCCGCGTTCAGTGAGGTAAAATTACTATTTTTGTCATTGGAGTCTGGCTTTGAAAATAGATTTCACTTTCAGTTGAGTCTCCTGTCAGAAAAGGTTGTCTGTCTGGGAAGTATTAAGCATATGGCTGAAATAAATAAAACTTAGATTTTGCTGCATGAGTTGTGTGAGGGTTTGTAAAAATGTGTTTTGATATAGTTTTGGAGTTTTAATGCAGATATCCAGTTTTTGGTTTCCTTGATCACAGGAGGCATGCGAGAAAAACATTCCCTTCACTGATTCGGCAATTTATTAATATACAAAATGATCATTTTGGTGGTTAAGTATTCCTTTAACATGTTTGGAAATACTGTGACTATAATATGGAACTATATAACGAGTATTGTTTGGACACACGAGTGTGCGGACATTCTCAGTATAAATGTATTTTATGGACTTTGAATGTTGAATGTGCAGACGTTCACGGTTCTGTGTGGGCACATCCTGACTATTGTATGTATTCATATGACCACATGTATCAGTGTTATTATTTGTAACATATATGTATCAAGTCTTAATCATCTCACAGGCGACTGAGTCAGTGGATGAATGGATGAATCAGTTATTGTTCACCTTGTGAAAGTGATCTAATCTAACCTAACCTGGCAGTCCAGAGAGTGAACATGCAGCCGTTTGCTTATTTTGTGATGATAACAAAATACTAATCGACATATTTTCAAAGAAAGTTTGGCGTTCCATTTCATGTGTTTAAATTGTATACATGTAATAAATGTAATCTGATTAACTGTAGCAATATGCCAGTATGTATGTATATACACGTTAGGACCCTGTTTGTGGTTGATAAGTCTCAATTATAAGATTAAACACCAAACAAATGAATTTGGGTTCCCATATAAGAAATGTTCGCTTTATGAGTGAGACAGTATGCATAATACAAAATTGACTCAACTGAAATATTCCCATGTTTCCCTCCCCGTGTGTCTCTGTGCTGTTACTGTGAATCTACTGTACATAAAAAAGACTGTTTGCATTCCATGAACAAAGTTTGCGAAATCATCCACATCATCTTGAGTGCTTTATGCATCACTTGCTCACATTTAACAGACGAGCCAGATCAGATCAACAGAGTAAATATTTTAAAAAATGAAATAAAAGAAAGGATGCTTGTTGACTGTGGTGTTCTCTGCAAAACAAAGTCCTTGAAGTTGTTTTCATACCCTGACAGATTGCAACATGAAGTCCTGTGTACTGGTGAACAGATTTAAGTGGAAACACTGGCGTTATGGTATTTTTCATGTTTTCTGTTTTAAGATGGTTATGCATTGCTAAATCTTTACTTCACTGCTTTTCCGTTGACATAAACAACTGTCCAAAAGTGTAATAAAAATTCATTTACTCAACTTTTTTATTGCCCTGGTTTGTTTATTCTGAGCTATCAAAGAGGTCAGTGGCTCTAATTTCAAATGGAAAAGTTATACATTTGTATATAAAGCCGACTTCCTTTATCCTGATCCGCCACGCGTACTAATACTACTAAATGCAGTAAATTTTCTTTGATTAAATTGTTAGAAAAAGAAACATTCTGCACTTAAATACAGCGAAGTAGATCTCAGGATGAATAGTTTGTGTCTTCCACTCTAATATGATATCTTGAGTGACATAAAAAAGTAACTCAGTTATGACAGAACGCTTTTAATATTAGATCATATAGTAAAATATTTTTAAAAAACATACTATACAGAATTATTGGTCAATGTCTGTAAACACACTTGCCAGCGAAAGTAAAAGTAAAAGCTTTTTGGAATTATCTCAGCCACTCCTAAACAGATGTTGTCAACAGGTGTTTTGTGCTTTAATTGTTTTAAAAGTATCAGTTCAGGCACAGTTTTGGCATTGGTACCACTTTGAAAGTATTGTTGTAGCACCTCTTTTAGAAATAAAAATAAATAAAAAAAATACCCTATCCTAGTCATCATGCTAAATTCTACCAGAATAGCAGCCTACTAAATATGCTAAATCCCATCTGTAGCTGTTTTTGGATTATTTTACAGCAAAATTAGCAGCTACATTCACAATCTCAGTCATGATCTGATGGCTGGCCAAACAGTTGTGGTTTAAGCATGAGTTTTCTGGTTTAAAAAAATACAATTTTAAAAGCGGGACACACAAAAACAGAATTTTAAAGATTTTCTCCAGTGTGTCTTTAAATAAAACTAAAACACGCAATAACAACTGCCAGACAGACTTAATAGGAAATCAAACACTTTCTTTTTTCTGTTTTTCTTAATTTTCAGGGATGTATCACTGATATTACACTCAAGAGAGTCTATGAATTGCAAAGACATGGAGTATTCAGCTCCAACTATAAAAAAACAGGATGTATCTTGAAGGAAAAAAAACGTCTTCATATCAACGCGTTAACCAAAGGCGTTTCTCTATTAATGCTCCAGTGAGTTGAATACATTATGAATGTGTTGTGCAATGGCCTTTAAAATGCTCTGTTATGTATTTCCATGAGGAGCAGTTTCCATATTATTAGCAAGAGTCACTGACATTGACCATAACATGACAAGAGGTTAAAAAATGACAGGAAACATACCATGAAGTAATGAAATATTAGTCATTATTGTACTATCTGGGGACTTCCTTATGTGTGTGTATGTATGTGACAGGAAGTCAAAGCATCCCCTTGGACTGTGAGACCCTTTAAATATGTACAGATACACACACACACATACACACACACACACACACACACACACACACACACACACACAGAAGATGCAGCACTCTCTCCTCTCACACAGGAAGTTCTGTTCTTGTTTTCCACTTCCTGTCTGTCCTACCTTGACCCTCACCGACACGCACATGCACCAAGCACACATATACACATATTTACTGCATATTTACTGCATTTGCAGTATTGCAAAAGTGTAGTTTCATTTACATCCTAGAGGCCACTTGACAGAAAGTACCTAAAGGAATTAATGTTTTGGAAGTAGATTTAAAGGATGCAGAAAGTGAAAATCAAGCTGAACTTGCAGCTGTAAATTATGCAGAAGCAACATTATTCTTAATTTTTTCAGATTTTTTCATTTAAAATAGTGATAAGAAAGTGTACACGCAGCTATGTTTTGATGATATGTGCGTGTGAGTGTTGGAATTGCAGTGGTGAGTGTTCAGGAACTATTCCTAAACCATAAAACTAAAATAAGCAATAGGAAAAAATCCAATAGTAAATAGGAAAAAGTAGCAGGACAACTATTTTAGGTAGAGTATTGTAGTCTTTCCTGGAAACTGCGGAGAGATGAAACAGAACGATGGAGAGAGACTGGAAACAGACAGCGAGGAGGAAGAATTTGGAGTCAGCTGCAACGTGTTTGTCTCTGGTTTTTGTGGGTATCTTATCTTCTCAGGAGGAAACCCAGACTGTCTTGAACTGGTTTGTCAGTGGTAATATATGTGTGGACGTCGGTCAACAGTGATATATGAGGGTTTATGTGTGTTTGCGTGCAGTGAATGTATATGATAGATGTGTGTGTTTGTCTAGTGGAGAAACACGCATGAGGAAGCTATACATCAGGATTAAACGTATACGCCCAGACACACGAGGGAACTGCTGTCTGAGAATAACTGGGTGGGGATGATGCTCTCAAGCATACACACCCAAATACACACAACATGTCACTGTCATGAGTCTGTTGTAAACATAAGCTAACATCACCCGACAGCTACGGGGTAGAAAAGATTAAAAAATGCAGAATAATCTCAACTTAAAGTCCAGTTATTGGCTTTTTTTCACTTGTTGTTACTTGCAAAATGAGTATAAGGTGTAATGGAGGAGAGGAGAAGAGAAAGTTGTGGATAAATTAACACCCTACATAATGGACACACAGGTCACACCTCTTCATTGGTTTTTAGTGCTTTTTCTATTCTATCAATATGCTGACTCATTTGTTTTTTTCCTGAATCTCATTAAGGTTACATGACTCTGCTGCTTTTGATCTATTAATTGAAAATGTTGTGTGGTGTTGGTGTGTGATGTAACGCAGAGGTAGACTGTGCAGTGGGTGTGATGGTGATCTCTGTAAAAATGTTTTTAGGTGGTATTTCAGGCGATTTGAAAAACCATATTCCGCAAAACTGCAATGGAAACACATTGGTCGCATGATTCTATGGTTATGCGCTTGTCAGTAGGAACTGGCTCCCTCGGGCATGATGCAGCAGGCGCCACAGGAGGCGTTACTGCATCGCATCACTCTTTAAAAGTTGAGTGGATCGTCTGAAAGTTTTGAATAACAATTTCTCTGTGAATCTGTAGACTATCACCTCCCAGAAATCCCTCATACGTGGCCACTCCCACGTATAAGGGGCTTGCCTTTCCATTATCACTCGCATGACACGCCTACGTCGTCTTCAATTAGAAATAATGAAGTCTAGTGTGAAGGCTGCAATAGAAATAAACCTGCTAATGTTTTCAGCATCCATAGCCATGTTTCTTGAAATGTTATTGCCAGAAAAGTTGCATAACATCACTCAGCAGAAACACAGTCATCGTGTTTTATCAACATTTTGAAAAACTTTTTGCGCAAATCTGTAATGGAAAGTCCCCTACTATCTTTTTTAAGTTGATCTGTTTGTTTTTATAATTAATTTAAACTTTGGTACCAGTCCAATAAAGTCTATACCTCTTGAACCCTTGACATTAAAGGCATTAAAATGCATGGTAGAGTAAGAAAGATGTTTTGCTTTTTTGAGACAGCTTTTTTGTTTGAAAACAAGAATTTAAAAGTTAAATGTGGCTTTTCCCCGGGTTTTCTTCATTTTTGAAAAATTCCAGTTCTGTTCATTTCCAAGCCACTGCAGTCCGACCTGAGACGGCCTGCTGGCAGACAGACATATTCTACCTCTGACAGTTACTGCGGTCAGCTGCTTCTTGTCACCTGCCAGACCTGAGCTTCACCAGGAGGACGTTTACTTGTGTTAACTTCACACAATCCCCCCAGATTTATCCCCTCTGTGCAGACAGCTCGACCAACCAATCAGAATCAATAGTGCAGCAACAAGGACACGATCCTTCACCAGCTTCCCATCAACAAACAGAGACAATTTTGTTTGAACACACGAACACATCAAACCGAGGAGGTCCCTCGGCCGGGGAATGAACCTGGCTCAAACACAGTATCTGAGTACACTGACACATCCCCTTGTGACTCTCTGAGTCACGACACATCGCTGCTTCAAAGAGTGCGTGCGTGGTTGAGGGCGGAGTGGTCACGAGGTTGGCCGGGCAGTGACAACCTACTGTTAATTGCTCCCCTGTTGCTATGGTGACAAAAGTGTGAGCAAGGCACGATAACAAAACAAAATACAAATCTATTAGAGTCACAATTCACTCTGTGCAGCTGACAGTACTAAGAATTCGACAAGAATATAATTGTTCCTGTTAACTGTCTACCAGGGTTTATTCATATTAACTATTCATTTAGTCACATCATGAAGTGGATTAAAAAAAGAAAATTAAGATGAAAGTGTTGTTACAAGTATGAACTAGGAATAACAATTAATTGACGACCGATTAATTGGTTGTTAAGTATTACATAGAACGTGTAAGATTTAATCGATCACTCGATAGGCTACACAATCTGTCAAAGTATTTGCAATATGTTTCTGTGAGCTTTGATTGAGGAAAAAACGTATATGGTATTATTAGAAATAAGCAAGGTTTTTATGTTGTTTTTTTATTCCAAACAACGATGAATCGATTAATAGCTTGTTCATTTTACCAATAATAGATGGTGCCACAAAAAGCGATGGTATTTTCACCAAGCATCACTGCATTCCAGGGAAAAGGCAAGGAAAAGCAGTTTCTTATTCAGACATTACTTAGTTTCCTGCCAGGAATAGTGCCACAACAAAAAAGACATCCTTGTGTTTCCTGCAAGGACATTGCAGGATAACGTTTTTTATGCCCAAACATGATCTTTTCCTGACCATAGTCAAGTGGTTTTTGTGTATAAAAGTTTCAACGTACCTGCACCATGATAACGTACAAAAGGAAATTAATGTTTTGCAGAACGTATAATGTCCACATTTTTTCTGGTGATTCGGTTGCCTGGGTGATGGTTTTCGAGCAGAACTTCACCTACCACCAGGGAGGACAGAGAAAGGAAATAGATCAGACGAGGTCAAAGCTCCAGCAACATTTGTAGTTTTAGTAACAGCTTTACTGCAATAAGCTGTTTCTAATACTAAAAGTGTTGCTGGAGCTTCGACCTCTTTCGGCTGGGTTGCCTGGTCAAGGCGGGCAGCAGCAAATATAAACAAAATTGCAGACGTTGCAACAACAATAAAGTATCCTGTGAAGTAAACTGGTGCCAAATATTAATTATAAATACAAAGAATGATATTTGAATTGGTGTCAGGTCAGCTGTTTCTGCAGTGTTTGTGTCCTGTGGCTGAAGGAAGTAACAATTGTGTGTTTTAAAAGTAACCCCAAGTCCTTGTGGCCATTCCTTGAACCTCTTCCTGGCTAAAACTGAGGCCACAGAGGTGTCCACATCCTGACACACACACACACACACACACACACACACACACACACACACACACACACACACACACACACACACACACACACACACACACACACACACACACACACACTGTACTAGCTCATTTTTTAGATGCTACAATGTTCGTCCATTTCAAGCTGTTCACGTTTGAGAAAATCTCTTGTGGCTTTTTTTTGCCAAACAAGTCTAAACTTTGACCTTTAAAATAACAAGCATCATTGTTCAGCAACCAGGAAACATTTCAGAAATACACCACCTTTTGACCGAGAGTAAATTTAACCATTCAGGTAACGCACTGCAAACTTTTTATTTTTACTTCATACTGTGAACTTTTGTACCTCCCCTTGACAAAATCCTGCACATTTCTGCTTCTTCGAAAACTTTTTTTGACAGATATTTTGCACATAAATTTATGCCTTTTTTTCATTTTGTATTTTGTTCTATTCTATATTTATGTGTCTTGACTTTTGCAGTACTTGTTTTTATTTTACTTACTCTCATGCTTGTATGTTTGTTGTTGTGCTACAATAAACCTTTGCAGTAAACCTCATTCTCATCTTACTTCAGACTCTGAGTGGACAATACAGGTAATTGTGTTAAGTTAACAATTTCTTTTGTAAATGTTATGTCTAAAAATAATGCTTAGTCTTGTGTCAGTTCTGACTGTTACTGGTAAGTCTGGTTTTTGTCTTAATCACTTGTTTTAGTTGTTGCCCATACAGTCTCATACCTGTATGGGCAACACAAGGATACTTCACATTCTTGTTACACAGTACGATAAGACATCATATCACTCTATTGTGATTAAACATTTCCTCGTATAAATTATAGTTTCCACCCAAGAGGCGTGGCAGTTGACCTTTAGGAAGTTGCCTTATGAGAACTCCAGATAAAATGTCGAGCTTATTTTTTTTACATTATTGATTTCTTTGTAAAACAAGACACAACTCAGATATTCTACATCCTCATGAAGCCGTTTCTCCTCCTACGGCGCCAGACAAACACGCATTCAAGAAGTTGATTTTAATGTCAATGTTAATCAGTTTTTGGACTGTGTCTGTTAAAGAAACTGTAGGGGGAATTCCATTAAATTGAAGTCAAGTTTTTACGCTCGAATTGTGTGGTACATTTAGGGGGATTTAGTGGCATCATTTGGTGAGGATTGCAGCTCACAACCAGCTGAAACTTTCCCTTGTTAGAATTCCTTCACAGATCATTGTTGAGGAAGTTTTTAGCGGAAGCCGAAT
Source organism: Plectropomus leopardus (assembly GCF_008729295.1). Lineage (NCBI taxonomy): Eukaryota > Metazoa > Chordata > Actinopteri > Perciformes > Serranidae > Plectropomus > Plectropomus leopardus. The sequence goes on along the minus strand of NC_056478.1, from coordinate 7,704,776 downwards.
AATCTGCAGAGGTCTCTACCTATCCAAAAACAAACAACAGGTGATTAAAACACTGTAAAAAGCTGTTTCACATTAAAAAAAAAAATTAAAAATCTGTGATTTTTCAATGTTCCCGTCATGGAGGAGTTGCGTCTACATCCTGTCTACATCCAGTGTTTGGTGTGTCTGTTTGGGGCTGCTGTAAAAAAACATGGTAGTCTACATAAACAAGGACCTGCTCCCTTATACAGACAGCTCATTCTAAAATAACAAAAATGTAACCATTCTCATCCTCCGCACTGGACCTTTAAGTCAGTCACCTAATGTTCCTATGAAAAGTATTTTCTTTTGTTCAGTTTGTGCCAAATTTGGTGATTTTCCTGTAAACCTGCGCCTGTTTGTCTGCGTGTGCATGCATGTGAGTGGATGCACGACATGTAGGAACGGGAGTTTTCATCATTATTATGTAAGAGTTGTCCGAATGCGGAACTCTCCGATACGTTATCAAGGGGAACATGATGTTTTTAGGGAGCAGGCACCAGACTGACTCAGCTGAGACAACTCTATTTTGACTTGTTCAGGCTGAACGGTAACCAGCCATCACTACTATTGTTACTGATTAATATGAGAACAGGGTGTTCATGATACAAATCTGAGTACATTTAAAATCAGTATTATACTGTTATACTGCAGATTTTACACATCAAGTTTTGACATCATTTTTTTTTTTTTTTTTACAAATTTAAGGCTTTTGTAGTTGCAACATTTAAAACATGTATGTTTTCCAGGGAAAGAGAGTCCAATGAAAAGTGCTATTAAGCTGCATTATGGGAAGTGTAGTATTTCAGTTTTAGTTTTAGTTTTCAGAGCTCAAGTCATACTTAAAATTAGAATATCTCTATTTTTACCTATCTTGTTTTAATTTGTCTCTTCTGAGTTCCCCATCTTAGAGCTGGGGCAAGCAGTTTTATTTTGGCATCATCGGGCAAAAATCCCATAATAAACTTTGAGCATTTTGCAATTCAGAAAAATAGAGTTGTGCACTTCCTGTTGGCTCTGTTTTAAGGCTTTAGGAAATCTAAGCCTAGACGGGAGACTTTGGCCAATAACAGATCATTTCAGAGGTGATGTAGTGGTCTGTATTATATGTATTAGCCTAATTAGTGAATTTTCTGTGACTGCCATTACACAAATTAGGCCCAGTGCTGCCACTGGCCACCTACCCACCGTGACGGGGCGACGGGAACGTGAGGTGGTTAACAAGCTAATTTTTGTCTCATATGTGGCCTGAGACACAGAGAGTGAGGGAGCAGGGCAAGGAGGGGCTGAGCAAATGTGTTATTTCACAATGAAATAAGAATTAATATGTTAATGCATGGGAGACACTGGGTTACTGTATGAACCATGCATATACGCCCGTGATCGTCTGGTGGGAGGGGCACAGGATAGAGAGAGAAGAGCTGCAGGAAGAGGATGTATTTTCAAATTATGCTCTTTTTTCAACCCTTTCCAGATTTCTGCCTACACTAACTTTAAAGGGATAGTTCGGGATATTTGAGGTGGAGCTGTATGAGACACTTATGTATAGTCAGTGTATTACATACAGTTGCTGGCAGTCGGCTACTGGTTTGCGGGTACCCCACAGGGGTTGATAACAAAACATATTTTAGCCACTTTAAAAAAAGCCTAAAAATCAATATCAGTCTCAGTGAATGCTATATTTAGAGTATTTTCACTGCTTTACTTTGCTGTCACACAGCCTTATCCTTTGACACTACATTTCTCATCTCTCGCTGGTCAGCTGTTTGGGTCAGAAAGTGCTGTTAGCGGCTGTTACTGACTTAAACAAAACTTCACATTAAAAACACTCAATGCATCATCCATTAGACTGATATTGCATTGCTAAAACACGTTCTGATATCAACACCTCTATACAGCATGGTGATGCTGAGCTGTGGGGTGTGTGCCCCGCCTGTTTCTGCAAACTGGGAGCATGCCGACCGCCAGTTACCGTAGGTAACACACTGACTATATATAAGTATTTTAGACAGCGCCACTTAAACAAAAATCCTGAACTATCACTTTGACAGACGTACTAAATCACTGGAATACTTTCACCTTTTTCAACAACTGAGAAAACTTTCTCCACTGGTTTTCGGATTGGTTTTTACTGTCAGTATTTTATTCTAAAGTCCACATTAGACCCACAGTCACTTCGCACCATCAGTTCTTGCCCCAACTGTTCTTTAATTCTGCTTTCATCAAGACTTTTATAGCCTGATATATGGACATGTTGTGCTTTAATTGTCTAATTTTGCTCTGTTGTCTGTTTAGGGCTGAGCATTTTTCCCGGCAGGCAGGGTAGTCGTCCCGGAGAGCGAGCACGCTGACTGAAAACGGAGGGAACAGTGTATCACTTGATGAATGAGCGTCTGTTATCTGAACTGGTCAAGGGCCAGGATGAGGAGAGAGGATGTGCAGAGAGGAGACGGTGGTTATTGTTTGCTAAACATTTTCCTCTTTAACAGACAGACAGGATGGATTCTCAGAAATACTAAACTGGAATATAAACACACACAGTGGTAATAAAAGCCTGACGGTATTTTTGAGTACAATCAAAAAAATGACAGAAGAAACGTCACACTCAGTGGCATCTCTTCATTATTATGAAAATACAGAAATAAGTTCCCATCCATTCCAAATATCCAAAGAGACAAAATTTGACACACTTTAAAAAAAAAAAAATCCGAGCTCAACTCTCTACTTAGATAACCCTCATTTCTCAGTCTTTCTGGTGTTAACCCTTTGAAACCTGAGCAAATTGGCTCAGCAAATTCCCAAAACATGGGAAGAAAGCATTAAGCAAAGACAGAAGAAAGGACCCAAAAATTACCAAGACATTAGTAAAACATACAAGAAAAGTACCTGAAATTAGTTTTTTAAAAAAGAAAGAGAAAGTGAAGAAAATGTGCTTAATATAATCATTTTGTAACATGTGATTGAAATAAATAACAAGAAGAGACATGGCAAAGACTCCTCTCATCACGCCTGCTCTCTACATCTCTGCTGCCTCCCAGTGCTCATTTTGACACTGTCACAATTCAACCGTCATGTTCAAAATCTAAAAATTTAGGTTGTGTGGTTTTTAGAGCAGATGGAGGTAAATGTAGTTTACATCAAATACCAAAATCAATGAATCTCTTTAGTTACATGTACTGTTTATTCCTTTATTCAGTTTATTTTCATCAATAAAGAGAAATACCTAAAATAATTGAGGCTCTGGCTCAGTGTAGTCCTCTTAAAACAAGTAGAAACTCTTGTTATATATCTTCACTGGAATCCTGATACATGTTTACTGAGAGATTTAAAATGTCTATTCAAATGTCCTTTTGAACCAACTGCTAGTTCTTTTTGCATTAACCATGTTGTTGTTGTGTCCTCCTTTTATTCTGCTAACTGTAGCTGCCCTGTTTGTGAGGCTCGTCACCCAGCTGAGGTGTTTTCACTGCTCTTTTAGACTAACACCAAAGCTGCAACTTCCGGACCTGAAAAATGAAGCCAACACAAAGTGCCAAAAATTGCAGCTCATCAAATGTCTAATTGAGGCTGGCTCCAAAACTGAGTAAAACCCTACAGACCTCCATGTGAAAATACCCAACTTCACAGCCGAAATAAATATGTTTGCTGCCTGGTACAAAAAAACTGTTTGGGTCTATAGCTAAGTTCATTCACGACAACTGTACAGGGAGTTAGTTTATATAACTCACCTGGTTATATCTTATTAAGGCTTAAAGTTACACATATTTAAGGACAGCACTTCTTGAGTGACAGATTGTCTGTGAGGCGTCGCCACAGTGTGCGAATCAGATCCACCCCTCGCTTTTCCACAGCCCAAACCTCTACCTCCAAATATGGTCACCTCTGGCTCCAAAAAAACCAAGACGGTGGCAACAAAAATGCCAAACTCGAGGCTTCACGACAGCAGTCCACAAACAAATTGTTGATGTCAATGTTGCTATATCCATTATTCATACTGTCTGTGGCTCTAAAAAACTACGATGGCGACGGCCAAAATGCCAAACTCAAGACTTCAAAATGGGAGTCCACAAACCAGTGGATGACAGCATAGTGGTTACATCCATATTTTTGTACGGTCTATAATCAACATCTAAGGATAGGATGATGATTTTGGGTTATCAGCTTATTGGCTTTCTTAATGAGAGTTTATCTCTAAGACGATTTCAACAAATGTCCGCAGCATGTGAAATATAAGGTTACAGCCAGCAGCCAGTTAGCTTAGTGTAGCATCTAAATTTAGAAAATACTTCCATTATTATTAGTCATTAGTTAGTTAGTTAGTTAGTTAGTTAGTTTATTTGCACATTAAAAGAAGGAAATAACAATACAAATACGATTAAAATAAAACGTTGTGCAGAGGAGGTTAGAAACCTCAACAGGCTTATAAGAATACCTCCCTTCAGACAATAACGAGTTTTAGGCAGCAACACAAGTTAGATAAAATAGAATTATATATTTTCAATAGCAAAATAATTTCTGATTCATTCGAGAAGTGTTACAAACATTTGTTAAATGAGTGACCTTTTCAAGTGTTTTTTAAATAATACCTCAACTATTGTTATGCACATGACTGTTATTGCCACATACATAAACTACAATACATGCATGTAATATACATAATATCATAAACAACATTTATCAATATTCATATGTCTATTACTATTGTTATATGTTATGTTATTGTTACTTATAATTGTTGCTGGGCATCTCTACCCCTCTCTCTCTCTATCTCTCTTTTCTACGTATCATTTTGTCATCTACTGTAATTAACATCTATTACACATCTGTCCATCCTAGAAGAGGGATCCCTCCTTTGTTGCTCTTCCTGTGGTTTATACCATTTTTCTTAGTAATCCTATGTGGGGGGGGGGGGGGTTTCCTTCATCACTGTGAGGGTCCGGGGACAGAGGGATGTTGTATGCTGTAAAGCTCTCTGAGGAAAATTGTGATTTGTGATAATGGGCTTTATAAGTACAATTGACTTGACTTGACTGGAGACTGGAAACACGGCGTAACAGCGAGCCTGGCTCTTCAATTGTCTGATTGGTCATTATGTGACACACTTGAGATAAGAACCAAACTCGCAACCTGAGTACGACTGCATCCAAAGGGCCTGCTGCTTTGTCATTTTCAACACGCTTCTCTTAGGCCAATTAGTTCTTCTCTCTGATAAACTTAGATTGAATTTTTCTTGGAGTTAGTTTAAGTCACAAAAATCCGAAAAGAAGGCAAGAAGCTAAGATAAGCTAGTTTGCAAGGAGCCTCAATCGATCTGCCACGCTGGCAAATAACACCGCCTTCTCCCGACCATCGTCCCCACAACACCACCCCAATTTGTGAGGCAGACTTTCCATTTCAAACTTTCCAACCAAACCTCAATTTACTCAGGTGATGTCATTTATCTCCAATTATTGGCACCTTTCTTTCCAGAGCTGCAGAAAGCTTTATAATAGTGTTTTGCACAATAAAATTGGATTCTTCTTTGAGATTATTTGGTGGGGTTGAATCTGATCTGTTTTCTATTCGTGTTAAACATAATCTGAGTTCACGAGGTCCTGCTTGTAGTTATTTTGCTAAAGATTTTTAGGCTTGTATCTAGAGGACATCAAACAATTGTCTAAAATATGTCCGTGCGAATCTAAGTCAATACTAGGTCAAATTTGCTTGCTGAAGAAGATTTTTAACTCTACTGGTTTTTACACGTCCACCATGTAAGCGTGCTGCTGTTGTTGCATTACACCCCTTCCTCTGTTACAAACCACAAGTTTCCGTTTAAGTAGTCAGGGGGGTGAATTTCTGCACCCTTTGCTGTTTTGTGTTTGTGTGTCTTGCTGTTGTAGTAATCTGTATGTTTCCCTTGATCTCTATCTATACCGATGACTTGAAAGAAAATGTGTTTAGATTTTTTTCAAACAACAGTAACAAACAACACACAATGACAAAATTTTCTCGTGAGAATATGATTTCTCTTCATATGACCTACTTTGTGGTAAGTTATGTATGCTATTGTATGTGGTAAAGATAAATGATTTTAATAGAGCACACTCGATTCTACGTGTGTGTCTCACACCATATTACAATGGTGTAGGGTTTTTTTGTCAACACGGATGGTCATGCATATGAAATGGGTGGTTTGGTTTCCCTAATGAAATTTGATATGTCAAAATTTTAACTTCCTGCATTCGGGTAAATTTGTATGCACCAATGTGCCTTTTCTGCATGAACTTATGTTGAAAATGACAGGTTTTATTAAAATAAAAGTCCTCTGTTACTTTCGTATTTTTATTGGGGGGGACAAATGAACATGGTCTAAATACTAAGGGGGACATGTCCCCTCTGTCCCCCCCAAAACCTTCACCTATGCTGAATTAGAATATAACGGGGGCACAGGTGAGGCTAACGGGTTACAGTGCTGATCATGAAGTGCACCACCCCCGGTTCAAGTCTAGCTAGGTGCCTTCCCCACCTCCACCCCTTATTCTCTTTCCTCTCTCGACTGTCAAAAATCTCTAGGGTGATCACTACAATTTTTAATACAAGAAACAACAACATATAAAATATTTATAATCGCATGCTCGGGTTCCAACAGCTTAAGAAAAGTGGGATTCTACTTTCCATCTGTTACAACTTTACGACTTTTAAAGGATTAAATCAAGACATGTTAATACCAATTTAGGCCTTATTTTGTGATTAATTATTTCAATGCCTTCTAAGACTGTTTAAGGATCTGCAGGAACCCTGAAATGGATACAAACTATTTGGACCATCAAAATACAGCTATTCCAATGTATTCTAACTTATCCCAATATCTGTCAGTGTTAATTTAGCACCAATATAGTCAAAAATGTCTTTATTAAATGTCTTTATCATCATATAATAACTGAGATTCATGCAGAAATTAAACTTTTGTCCCACAGATGATCTTTTTTTCCAGGCCACAAAAGTCATCAAAAGTCACAAAGCAGAACTCAGACTTGTTTGTTGTTTTAAAAATAAAACCAACAGAAGTTTAGTTCTTAACCTATGTGCTGAATGCTGTGCATTGACAGGCCTGTCAGATTTTGACTTCTTAAACAGTTGTTTTTGCTTTGTTTAAGTAACCTTATCTTATTAAAACTTTATACTCATTACTCAGATTAAAGCTGATATTTCCTTTATTATGTTTAATTATTTTATACCATATCTGTTATACAACCACACGAACCAGCGGGAAGTAATGCAACTCAAATTTTAAACCACAGTGCATCTGCAAACTGCACACTCACACACATGCTAAAATTACAGAGGGACAGATATATTTTCTATTTTGTAGAATCTGCTTTCACCCACAGTTTTCTCTCCTTCAACCCTGACTCTTTTACCCCCGAATGTCTTTACTGAGAAGTATTCACCACAAGACCACACTTGGTTTCTTTTTATTTTTTAACTGTGTCATGGAACTTGCTACCTGCAGCACCCCACCCCCCCAACCCCCCACCCACCATCCACACACACACACACACACACACACACACACACACACACACACACACACACATACATACACACACACACAGCATAATAAAGGTTGAGGGGCTATGAGTGAAGCGGACAGAAAGAGGACGGACGCATTCAAGATAACAAGATAAACGGGCAGACCAGCTAGACAACAGAATCTGATCAAGATGATGATGATGATAAAAAACCCCGTCACTCTGCTGACTTTAGCTTTGCTTTTGTCATCTCTTACTGTCCTGGCATATCAAGGTAAACCATTTACATTCCACTTTTTTTTTTGGAGGTCATGTAATAATGTCTAAATTTATCTCTTGGGGACCAATTAAGTTTTCTCTTATTTGATACAAAGCAGTAATTATAACATCTATTTGGTAGATATTCAACTATGCTAAAAAATAAATACATTTACAAAAAAAGAATTTATTATTCTACAACAGACAGGCAGCCACACACCACTGTCCAAAATGATAATTAGCAAATGTTATCATAATCATAAATACATTTTAAGGTTGTTTTTTTTTTAAGGTTTTTAAAGTTTTCGTTACCTATTTTAATATTACAGTGTGCTAGTTTCTTCAAGTGCTGTCGTCGTAACCCAGCAGAAAACGGCTCACGGGCAAATATAACAAACGTTGATGTCTTATTCTGTCATATTTGACAAAAAGCCCACATAAAGTTTGAGTAAAATGTCAATTATTTATGTTGCTCTGCATGTGTAATTTATGTAGACAGTAGCTTCACTAAATATTTACACTATAAACTGTATAGTTTTACTTGCTTGTGATAAATAATATAATGTATTAGGAAATTAGTTTTCAAATTTTGAGATTTACCCCCTGATGTTTTTATAACTACTGCTTATAGTATTACGTTTACTGCAGTTCTGAGTGGGGTTTGCATTGCCACACCCCAGCAGAAGCCGTTGCTTGACACATCAGGCAACATCAGTGTCAAATGCTGTACTGTCTCTATTTCATAACATCCACGTGTATTAAAAAGTGGAACACTATAGTAACGTAGAGTTATCACTGTCAATTACAGTTTTAAGTATGTAAAAAACAAACAAAAAAAGTCATGAAAAATGTTTTACTATGTCATAAAGAAAGTTAAAAAAAAACAGAGTCAGTGTGTGCACTTTTCCTGTGCAGCCCTCAGTCACAGTTTGCCTCCCAAAACTGGTGCTCAGTAATTTAAACTTTGAGAATTCCTGGTCTAAGATTTTTGTTTCAAAATGCTCTAAAATAGTAAGTTTCTAAAAAATTTACGAGGGAATTCACCCCAGACTCCCCTCAAGGGTTGGGTACAGAGGGTGTTGATTGGAAATGAGATGTTGCCTTGGCTCTTCCTGGGTCTTTATAAAAAATAAACAAATAAAAATAAAAAAGTTATGGTTTTGTATTGAATAGAGTCTTTTTAGGTCCATAACATTTTTATTTTTGTTTGTTTTTTCAGGCGGCTTTGGTCCGAACGAGTGCTGTTTTGACTTTATCTCCACACGGCTGCGTAAGGACAGGGTGTTGAACTTCACATACACAGACAAGCGGTGTTCAATGGAGGGCGTGCTGTAAGTGTCTCATCTCCTGCTGTTAAACTTCAACTTCACATGCCAAGAATCACAATCATAATCCAACTAACTGGCCTCATATACCTGAATATTCCAAAAAACAACTACAACAAAAACTTTTGCAATGCTAGAACATGTTCACATTGAACATTTATGCAAACCACCGATACAGTTAAAGACAGATTCACATATAAACAACAAATAGTAGCAAATGTAGAGTAAAGCCTGTGTATAAGTTTAAATGTTAATAAAATGTATTGCAAATCTAAAATGTGTAATAGAAAACACCACACTGCTGTCACTGAAAACAATCTTTGTCTCTGTTTTAGCTTTAAGATGATGAACGGTGCTGAAATCTGCGCCGACCCGACTGCGCATTGGGTCAAGACTCTCATCAAGGCCAAAGAGAAAGTCAAGACCAACTGACCCAATTTGTGTTTTAACGCCACACTTAAAAGCTCATGGAGCTGACCAGAAGCAATGGTGTAATGATAATCTATCTTCACAGCTTTCTTTTTCTATACACAATTTTTTTACTGTACACTCAAAAGCAAAATAACTCCTCAAATGGCTGCTTTTTTATCACCTGTTCTTTTGTCAGTTTTAACGTGGTTTCAGGTGATGTATCAAAGGATTGTTTTCTGACATAATGATTAAAAAAATGCATATTATACAATTTATTTTCTCTTTGTTTTAATTCACCATGCAGGCCAAACTTTGATCAAAGGTAATTATGTTCCATGTTACTACATTCAACTTATACATGCCATCTACATTATACTGAAGAGAAGCCAGACATCTCTACGGCCGATATCTCCCAACACTCAGCAACTCACGCCAAAACAATCTGGACTCATATCTGCAGCACAGTTAAGAGAAACAATTTGTGTTTTTGATTGAACTATCCCTTTAAACAACAGTGACACATCAAAGTTGATATGGTTTCTTGCAGAAAAGCCACAGGAAATTCAGATCTGCACCACAATGGCTTGGCACAAACAATCAGATTTAACTCTTTAGCTCATCTCTCTCAGTTGGTGTGTGGTTTAATGTGTAATGTACCTTTGTAACCAGCAGGTGTCACTCCTTTCTATAGGTAAAAGCAAATGTTTCACATTAGTTTCCAAAGTCAGGCTTTATTGCTCTGTGTCAACTGCAGCAGAAATGAGGAATTGTTTAATCTAATTTTTAATTGGACTCTTGAGAGCGGCTCAGTGAGATGGTGTTTGAAGCATCTAGACTCTGTTTCTCATCAGCTAAACCAACATTTATTCAGTTAAGGAGTTTAGCACTGAGTCACATGTGACAACTTAAAGCCCCCTCAGACAGCCTCTGTCTGAGCGCAGTGCTAAAATGATAGACTTGAGGGAAAACAATGTAGGTGACAAGCGTTATAAACCAGACAGTGGGCGGCAAATTTCACTCCCAGTGCTTACTTTGTTAGACTTCCTTGACATTTTTTGACAAACTGACCTGAAAATCTCCTCCTGCCCCAGAACGACACCTCAAATGACGTCTATGCGGTGACATCATCACCCAGCTTTTCTTGAAATAGTGTCAGACCCAGATTTGTATTTTTATAGCTGCTACTCTACATGCGACTTCATATGTGTTTGTGCATACAAAATGATATGAGCGCATTTATGCAATAAAAGCTCATGTCAGAAGGCTTTAGACTCACACCGCAGGTGACCCATTATACAAGATGGTCTGATTAGGTCTTTGGAGGACTTGCTGCATAGATTTACATGTTAATAAGGGAGAAAATCAGGACAGCTTGAGTGCTGGCAATTGTGGAGATCATCAGCAATCATTTTAATAAATAAAAATGATTAAAGGTCACCATATCTCACTTAAATGCTTTGGATTTGCTGTCTGATGGGTGAAAATGCTCATTAATGAGACGACGAAGGGAGTCTTGGAGATGTCCTATTAAATTAGCATATAAGCATGTCTGTCAATGTGACCTACCTGTAGCCGAATGAAATGAGGACACGAGCAAACAGCCTGCGGTTTTTACAGTCACCAGTGATGGAAGAAGTATTAAGATTCTTTACTTAGGTAAAAGTACCAATACAGTAGTGTACTAATACACTGTAAAGTAAAATCTCTTCATTAAATTCCAATTTCAGTAAAAGTATATCAGAAAAATGTAGTTTAAATATCATAAGTAAAATTGCTCATTGTGTGAGTGATATCATTACAGTGCATATATATGGCATTTAAACCTCTGAAACCTGAGAAAACGGGTTTGATTTCTTTTAAAAAATACTGGATAAAAAATAACAAGCAACTTGGCAAGAAATGTCCAACTGCAAAAAATGTGTATAAGGTAACAAGGAAATGATCTGAAAGTTAGCTGAGAGGAGGGTTATAGATATTTTTTTTTTTTTTTAAAAAAAAGGTTAAATTACCAAAAAACTATATCTAAAGTTCTCTTAATTATATATTGAAAATTATGTTACAGATTTCTTTTTTTTTAGCACTTTCTTGAATTCATGTTGTTTTTTTGTTTTTGTTTTTTGCTTATTTTCACAAAATTTTCTTACTATTTTTTTAAGCCATTTCTTGTTGGGTTCCTTGTCAGTCTGTTAACACAAGTTTAACATACTTTCATGTTTTGTTCCACGGCATAAAATACATAAGTAAATACCCCACTTGCAAACTTTGAAACTTTTATGTGTCTTTAAAAAGATGGTTGCGATAAAGTGGCAAAATGAGACTATAGAATGTCGTCAAGCTGGCTTACTGCCTCAAAGTGTTGGCAACGTGACAGTAGTGTAGTTTGTTGTAGTTTGGCATTAGCTTTTTATTTCTGGCGACTGCATTTAAGCTTCAAAAATCCTGAAAGTGGTGTAAATTTGTGACGAGTATCTTGCTGAACAAAACACGTAAGTATCATAAACACTTGTTTTTCCCCATGCTTATTTTTCTGCAATGATTCAAAATCCAACGGAGAAATCCCATGGGTTTTCTGACGAGGAAACCAGGACAGCATTAGCTTACAGGTTTGCCTACAGAAAAACATCATCCCTGGGGTACTTTATAATCATAAATAATTCAAAATTAACTTAATAAATGCGCCTTTGGTTGACATGTTACAAAACGTCATGTGGACTGCAAAAATAATAACACGTCAGTTTTCAATTGACAAAAAGTCTAAAAACAATATCTGCTCCTCAAGTTATAATCTTGTCCTTATAACACTTGCAGCTATTTCACAATAAACTGTGTGTGCACATGCTCTAAAGAATTAGTGAGGTGGAGACATTCTCACTGCACATTTTTATGTTATAAATGCCAGTTTATGTGGACATGGTTTTTGTATGTACATATCATCTATGCATCTGGCCCCTGAAGTATCAGCTTAAGCTAAAGAAATCACCACTATTTCCTGTATGAGAAGAAAGAACGTTTGTGTCACATACATTGTACATGTGGTATCTTTTCAGATGTAGTGATACATAAACACATGTAAGTCACAAAATAATGACTCAGTGTCCTTGAACTGTAAAAACCTCCAATGTTTGTGAGCACAACAGTGTTTCTGTCTTTCCAGCATGTTCCAGCCGCTTAATCCAAACAACAAAATAGCGCTTGTCCCTTTAAAAAAAAAAAAGCTTAATGAAAACGGTATCAGCTATGATAAAATCGCTTGGGGAATTTTTGTGCCATCACGAGAGAAAATGAAGAGAAGGAAGAAACAGAAAAGCCAGCAAAAGTCAGCTGATAGTCTGAAAGAAGAAAGGCGAGAGAAAAACAGTGTGTGTGAACAGTACAGTCATTGTGGTGATGATCCAGGCAGGGTGAGGGACTCAAATGGATGCCATCAGGAGCATGCGCACACACACACACACACACACACACACACACACACACACACACATATACATGACCACACATTAGGTTAAGTGCAGAAGGAGAAATGAAACTGTAAATCTAACAAACCCAACAGATGTGCATTTCTGAGTCAGTGGTTTTACTCTAAGAACCCAAATGTCACTTTAAGACAGCTGGCATATAACTTTTCTTATCAGGTTGTCATGGTAATAAGCATCAGCACATGACACTGCATGCCTTTCGCTGAATAGTCCAATGATGACTGAGTTCAGCAGTCCAGATCTTTCCAGTCCTTCACTGTCAGACACACGATAATGCTGCTTTGCATGACAAAGAGACGTAAAAACCACCTTCTACAGCTGCAGCAACGATCATTCGTGTTTCAAAAGAAGATTAAAAAGGAAATTAAAAGTGGGAATTGAACAGAAATTAGGAGACAGGGAGAAAGAGAGATCAATATCTTCTGTATAATTACCTACAGCTTCCTGGGTTGCTAGGATACTAAATAGAGATGAGAGAGAGGGGAACGAGACAGACAGAGAGAGGGACACTCACGGAGGCTGAGAATGATTTCAGGGTTGCACTGATTTTTCTTTGTGTTTTTTTGCCACTTGAATTGAAGTAGAGCTCGCGCCGCTGACAGAGTGAAGAGAGGAAAAGGAGAGAAGGTGAAAAAGTGAGATAGAGGGAATTAAACGAAAGTCAGACACGAGGGAAGGAGGGTGGGTGGTTGAGGGGACAGAAAGATATGTCTGGTCTTTAGGGGATTTGGTTGCATGAATAATTGCTGAGATATTGATACCGCCTTCAACTCTCCCTCCTCCTCCCCAGTGTTTTCTGTCATCCATCATCCTGACCGCCCTCCGTTTTTATCATTTATAATCCCTCGACCACTACCTCCTAGCGTCCCGTCACTCTTCTCCTTGTCCTGATTTGTGTCTCTTTTGTCTCTTTGAATGTTTTCTGCCTTCTTTCCATTCTTATTTCTTCTCTGTCTCCCATGCTGCCTTTCTTTGTTAACATTAGGGATGGGCATTTTAAGTTCATTTCCATATTTGAGTTCTTGCATTAAATTATTATAGAGTACTCAAGTATTCACCAAAAAAATAAATTAATGTAAAGATAGGAATGAAAATTATCCAACAATAGAAAACAAGTGCAATTTTAAATTCATTCATTTAACAATCAAGCTTCAATTAGCCTATTTGACTGTAAATTGAAAGTAAATATAAGAAAAATCAACAAACTTTTTTTGTGGCTGCTGTTAATGTGACGGGTTAAAGGCAGGACTGAAGGACTGTCTCCTGAGCCACTCTCTCGCCAAGTCAGTTCACCATTTACCCGTCACGAGCTAACACGGCAGCAGTGGCTAACGCTCTGCAAACTCTCACCAACACCAAAACAAGTCGATTCTGTCATTAAACTCCTTAATAACCGTTAGCCATGTGATGCTGACAGTAAGACCTGTTGGTGTGTGTGCGTGTGTGTGCATGCAGGCAGAGTGTCACCATCTGCTCCCCGGTGTGGAGGTCAGACTCCGGTAGCATTGGTATTATTGATAAACAGAAGCCCTTTTTACACAGAGATCTTGCTATAGGACCACAACCAAGTCCCTTCTTTATGCCTCCTTTGCATTTCTACACAGAACCAAACGGGATAATGAGGCAAGGGAGCACTGAGAGAAGCAATACATTGCATGCCGCTTTACTTTAAAATAAAATCCTACCTTGTAAAAAAAAAAAAGAAAAAATGAAAGTACGTTGAATTAACACTAATGTCCAAATAAATGAGAACTTGTGCACTCATGCCCATCCCTTGTTAATACTTGTGTTTAAAGCTATAAATTTGGTTATATATTGACAGGGTTGAGAAACAATTAGATGTGAAAACATGCTTTACAATATCTACTACAGTATTAGAACAGACTGAGAACACTTGCAATTGTTTCTTTTCTCTAAGTCATTCCTGTCTGCTTTCTTCAGAGAGAGTGAATGAATTAAATAAATTAAAATAAACCAAACGCTAATCTACTAGCGCAGAAAGCATTCTCAAATATTTATTTTTGAGTTTGTTCTGTACAAAAGATTATGTGAATGAGAGGTGAACGCATGTATGCCTTTAATCACTTCAGATGCAGTGAATGAAGGCTTGAATGTGAGTGGTAGCATGAGATTGGTGCACTGTTCCTTTAAATGGAGGGAGAGGATGGGGAGAGAGAGAGAGAGAGAGAGAGAGAAGAAGAGAGGGAGTGAGAGGGGAGACGTAGTAGAAAAGGGGGGTTGTTGTGTGCACTTTCTCTTTGTCCTGGAGAGGTGTGTGGGTTGAGCGGGATTTGACCGAAAGAAGGAAAGTGACTTCAGAGGAAATTGCTAAAAAGATCTGCACATCTTTTGAGGATTTTTCTTCTTCCAATATTTTTAAGGACGAACTGTCACTGACTCAACATGTTGGATATGGAAACAACTGCCCAATCTCACTGATCTCTGATGCTCACTTTAAAAGGACTTAAAGGGATTTAAATGAGGAGAAGTCAACAGTCTTGAGGAGATTTTCTACAAGAAAAAAAAAGTCTTGTTTTACTTCTGACTGTTTCTTGGTGGGACTTCAACAGCTGGATCAGTCTGACGCTTTTTAAAGTTGACTCCAGGAAAATATCACAGGATATTTCATTGAGTTAATAGTTGCTATTGGCATTTTTTGATGTTGCAAATTCACCATAGCTTTACACTTCTCTGGACAACTTGTTGATGTTATTTATTTGCCAGTGAATGACACACTGCAGGTGGTGACTTGTGAGGCAACTGTGAGATGTACTGCTGAATATTTGATGTAATTCTCAAAGGATATAATCAATCAATCAGCAGTGTTTTTGCCTTGGTCGAGAGGGAGATTGACTGAGAGGAAAAATCATTAAGAAAGCTACCTCAAATACCAGCTATTTACAGTCTTAAACCAGAAAGAGGAAAAGAGATGGCACAGACAGAAGGAGGAAAAGAGCAGGGGCGTGTCAAGACCGGGGACCAGCTTGGGGCCAAAACTGCTGCTGGAGCCCCGATAGCAGGCGGAGGAGTGGTGGTGGAGGTCAGGGAGAAAAAGGGACCTCTGCGGGCTGCAATTCCCACAATGCCTTTCCCTCTGGCTGTCATCTGTCTGTTTCTGAACACCTTCATACCTGGACTCGGTAAGTTGTGAATCACACTTTCCTCCGCTTCCCATCTGCAAATTAATTTGAATTTCTGTTTGTAAAAGTAAGAGGAGTTGAGAAACAGACAGAGTCCCACATGCACAAAGTTAAAGGAAGAATTAATGCACAAAATGATCATTTGATTATTAAATTCAACCCCTTTTTTTAACCTTGTATTTGTTAAAAAAAAAAAGTTTGTTTTTCTCGTATGCCTCCACAGTGATCAAAGAATCCAAAATCAGAAACTATATCAAAACATCTCATTACAAATTGTCGCACAACTTATGCAGGACAATCCAAGTCTCATTTATCCGGTCATATGCTCAGTAATTTCAATTTATTGTTAAAACTTTAGTATTTAAAACTGAACTCAAAATGAAATTCACCTACAGTCTCTTCAAAGCCAGACTCCATTGACAAAAACAGTAATTTTACCTTTACGAAAACAAGAGCGTCTGGTTTACTGCTGCCTAAACCAGCAAGTCTGGTTGTGTTAATGTGTGACTTTGGGGTTTTAAAGGGTTAGTTCGGATTCACCAAAGTCACACAATAACACAAACATACTACCGATCAGGGCAGCAGTAGACCAGCAGTTCCCATGTTCAGCGAAGTAAAATTAATCTATTTTCCGTGAGATCTGGCTTTGGAGAAAGCATAAATAACTTTCACTTTCTGTTCAGTTTTAAATAGTAAGATTTAGAGAAAATGCATCTGTTTAGAAACTGCGGAGCATATGACTGGATAAATGAGACCTGGATTAAACTGCACGAGTTGTGTAAGAGTTTGTAAACAGATGTTTGGATATAATTTTGCTAACGTTAAAAACGGACTCTTTTGATCTCAGTTCATCAAGACTTTTCCTTGTTTTTGAATTTTTTTTGTTCCCAGTGGAGGCATGTAAGAAAAAAACAAACTTAAAAGGGTAAGAAATTGACAGAAATGGTAATTTGGGAAGTGAGAAATAGTGACACAAGAGACAGAGTGGTCATGAAACTACGAGACCGTCACAGTCATGTTTACAATAACAAGATAAACAAACACGAGGGCAGTCAGAGAGGAATGTAGATTGACCATAAAAGTTACATGGAAAGTTTGCAGGGAGTGCCAAAATTTAGTTTGGAAAATAAAGCACAAGTCTCATCATTTTCACACACAACTAAAAGCTCTCTCTGTCTGTGCGTGTGTGTATATCTGTGTATTTCCTCCTGTGTGCATACATGTGTCAGAAAAAGTGCAAGAAAGATAGAGACCCCATTCACAGCTCGAGTTATAATAAGAGTGTCAGGCTGTAAACACACAGCTTCAGTCTGCCGAGTGCTAATGCACAGAGTGATGTGGTGAGGTGAAATTGCACAGCTCTGGGTATAAAAATCCATCACAGGTGTTATCATTATGGGCAGCGTCATCGTCGCTGTGGGCGGATACACCATCACAGCGGGTAGAGACATCTTCACTGTGAGCTAACTTAACATTTGTGCTGTTATCATGGGCAGAAATCTTTACACTTGTTTTCAGATGTGACTTTGGCAACAATTTAGCAACTAATTTTAGATGGTATTTAAACTGTATCAGGACAAGTATGTGTAATTTTATACACTGTGAATTCTGGCATGTTTGTTGGCTGTGAAATGATGATCAAACCAAGTCATTCAACCGGATCTTTTTTTTGGAAGCAAGGTCATAATTTTACAGCAAAATTAGCTCTTTATCTGGCAAAATGCAGGTTCATTTGGGCAGGTTGCTCACCCGACTCATCTCCATATCTAAGTTTTTATTTTTAAGATCATAATATGGAAGCATAAACTGCAAAAAAGTGGAATAGTCCCCATAATGTCATCCATTGGTTTGTAGAGTCGCGTTTTGAAGCCTTGAGTTTGGCATTCTGATCTTCACCATCTAGTTTTTTGGAGCCTGAGTGGATGGAGTTTGGGAAGAGTAAGAGGTGGACCTGATTGACGATAGGGTTGGGACCGTGTTAAAAATCGGTTTGATTTTAAGCCAAACACTGGACCAGTTTATCGAATTTTACCAGGTGTCCCACATGACGCAGCAGTCAATCCTGAATGGAGCATAATGACACCATGTCCCAACAGAAAGCGAGTGTCTTAGTATCATGTAGCATCGCATTACATTGGAGCTCTTTGCACACACTGAACCCATTAAATATGCACCTCTGTCACTTAATGTAAACAAATCACATAGCTATCAGCTGTGCGCTCAAGATCAAACCGGAGACTTAAACACTTATTCGCTATCTTCTTACATTTGTAATGTTACTTTTTAAAACAGAAAACACACCTTTTATATTGCGATATTTGCTGAAAATTACAAACATTAGCCAACAGCAAGAAGCAAGAAGCCTAATGTTAGGTTGCTCTCCTCATTTCAGCTTCACAAATCAACCGGTCCTCGTCCCCAGAGGCGCTTTCAAAGCCAGTGACAGGAATAAATAGAAACACAGCGTCCGTTGACTAAGGTTCAGCTCACAACAGTGCTTACAGCCAGTAAGGACAGCTCTTTTGTTGGCTTGAAATCAAAAATGTTGCTATATTGGCAAAGTTTTAGTTGTTTTAAGAGAACCACTCTGCTCCTCTCATTAGCCCAAAATCTAAACAAACACAGCAAGATGTTTCCTCTCCCTTTTAGTTAGTTTATCAATGATATTATATTAATTTGCTGTCATATTGTATTGCTAGTGCAATTTGAGTTGGATTTTGCACTGTGAATTACGCTTTTTTGACATTGAAAGGCTGTGCCTTGTTATGACAAGTCTGTTCAGTTGGTCTGCATAAATTAAACCGCTTTGCGGACCAGCAAAAATGGAAATCGACCCAACTCTACTTGTGGACATAGCTGTGGTAGAGACTTGTCAATCACAAGGTAGCCGCGGCCTAAAGCATCACCTGCTTTATTATCTTTTTTACTCTAAATGGAACCATGATTTACAACGTAAACATCACACTTGTGGAAGAACACTTGAAACTAGTGATTGAGACCATCAACTCGTTTCCTGGGGTAATTAATAAATAAAAAAAATAAATAAACAAACAAACAAAGAAGTAGAGTCATTTTCTCAAAGGCTTCTGTGTAACTGAACTAGTGGGGTTGCTTCCTGCTGGCCGTTATAAATAATGTAAGTATAAGGCACTTCAACACTATCTTCACTTTTCAGGCTCAGAGATGACCTCTTGGTAACACACCATAGTATTGGACAAATTTGGACAATAGAAGGAACTATGCACGGGCGATGTCATGGTATTACGGCATACCACGGTATTTAGAAATCCCTACGGTGTGATTTTAAACACCATCAAAGATACAGACCCTCATATTTCTATTAACTTCATACTGAAGAAGCTGCAATAAGGATGTTTTGAAAACTGTGCGCATCAGCGTGCCACGGGAGCGTAGCATGGTGCAACAGGCAGCTGAGCTGACCACGTGTGCTAAAGAGAATAAGCAGCCAGTCAACAACAGCCTGTGTTGTTCCCGCAACAAAAGAGAGAGACCACAGGGAAAACAGCTTATTTTCACACTTACCCCAATGAAGTAAGGGATTATATCGACCAAACAGAGTTGCTGATTGTCAGAACAGTGCAATAACTCACTAAATGACTAACAAGACTGATTAACACAGTTTTGGTGAGCTTTATTTGGTTCTGCTGTGTTTTAATAAAGTGTGTTTTACAATTTAACACAGTTGAACTAGTCTTTCGTTAAAGGAGTGAGACATTAATTCAAAATGTGTGTGGCTGTCTTTGTCTGTGTTATAAGAAAAATAAGTTTAAGCATATGAACTTTTGTTGACATCTTGTGAGTGTATTGTGTATCAAGTAAACTGAAAATGGCAAGACAGCCTGCAGAACACATTGAACTCGCTGGTTGGCAGTGTCAGGAGAGGGGGAATAGCGCTGCACTCTGATACCATCACATACCGTATACCTCGGTGTAATCCCAGGAGGGTATGAAAAAAAATAGATGCCGCCCATGCCTTGAAGAAATGTCAGGGGATCACCAAGGTTATTGCAATTAATTCTGTGGGGGAGCACATCTGTTAAAATGTTCATGGAAATCTGTACAATCAGACCAATATTCCTTGGACTTATGCTAATAATAGACAATTCCAAAAGACATGTCCAGCATGAAATATTTCTTCCGAAGTGGCCTCACTTTAATCTGGATGTAACCCATTGGTGTATTATTAGATCTGGATATCGGACCCCTAGATCCCTAGATGGCGCCTATTCAGTCCAATGGGAATTGCTCGCCTGGCGCGTAGCCCACCCCCGGTTGGTGGCCCGGTTTTAATTCAGTGGTGTGTAGCCCACTGAATATGTGTGATATGTTTCTCCCTCTGACCCCATCAACAAGTTCCCACTCTGCCTATCGACAACATCAGCAACATCAATTTTAAATCTTCTTGTCTCAAGGAAAGATTCACAAATATTAAACCTCTATGGATCCGACATTAAAAGATAAAAAAGAATCATAATTTAACCTTGCTTACAGTTTAAGGTAGATAGGTATTCAAAGCACATTTTCTGATGACATTTATTTTAAAATGTACAGCTGTTATCATTCAGGAAAAGATGTTGCAATAAGATTATTTAAATATTCATGAAACAAGTTTTTTATATATATATTTGGCCAAATTAATGGTTATATTAAGTGAGGAAAAAAACAACAACTTTAGAATAATGGATAAATTAGTTAGAGCACTTGACTAATCAACCGGGAAAAAAGGATCAATAGGTGCAGTCCTCAAAGACACTAATGTTTAGTTGTGATTGAAACAGTCAGAGAGGTTTTAACTGTTTGTAGTTTGCAGTGGTGTTGAACTGAACGCATTATATCGAGCACCTTTCTAATGTTTTGCTGTTTTGTTTATTAAGCTCTAAAAATGTCAAGATTGAGATCCTCTAACAAACTCATTCATTGTCTCGTTCTTTCACTGTGTGTATTTTAATGCAGATTAAGAGTATTTTCTATTGTTAGGATGCCTCTGTCCTCCTTCCGTCTAATTCCCAGTACTTAATCCTTCACTTGGATTAGCAAGTATTGTATTGTACTGCGTATTGTAAGATTATATAACAATATCTGGTGGCCAAACTCAAAGACAGGGACACTCATTCACTCTGGTTTAGTAAATTTTAAATACATAAACAAACACACACACACACACACACACACACACACACACACACACACACACACACACACACACACACGTTTACTGAGGTCACTTCATTGGAAATTACAGACTTACATTCTTTTCTGTAGTTTCCTGGAGACTTAAACTAAACCCAGACTTTATTAGTGACCGAAAAATCAGCTTTTTGCCCATTAGGGACATGGTTTATGAGCGACAGCAGAGCATCAGCCACATGGATATGTTGATCCTCACTTTATATATGACAAAGCCTGTGGAGACAGACTGACTCAAACACAAACACACAATGCACACATCCACTGTCACTAAGTGACACACGCAGACATTCACAAGGAGTCATTCATTAATCTAGATTAGCTCAGTGGTTCAGTTCAAAAGCAGCAGCACTTAAAATGATAATGTAGAGGAATATATTTTAAGAATAGAATACAATTGTGTAGCAGTTAATGAAGTAAAAATGTGCTAAAGATCAAACACTGTGTGAGGAGAAGACAGAGATAAAGAGGAGAAAATCCACACACGGAGATACTTCAGATGTTTTTCCCTTAAAGAATTAAAAGACTGGTGTCTCCATAGCAATCACTCAGATCTGACTCAAACACCAAAAAACCTATGATGTCTCCTCTCCACCCCTCGCCTCTGATCTGTTGGTCAAAGCTTTCTGGAGACTTATTATGTTTGTTTGTCATCTTGGTTATTTTCTCTCTCCGTTTCCTGCGGAAAAAAGCTTTAGATGCCAAATTTTGAATCTTTTCTCTTACTCATTCGCTCTTTTTCTCTCAATTTTACACACATTCAGAAAAGCCCTCTGCAGTAAATGTCCAATCACACTTGAAAATGTCACAAACAGATGTGTGAGAAAACAAGGTCAGAAAAAAAACACCATGACCCACATATTCAGTTTCTTCCCCTTTTGGTAGAAACGTCTCCCTGACACGTCGCCTCGATTGTCCCCAACATGTATGAAAAAGCATCAAGGCGACACCTCATTTAGGTGTGCGAGTGTGTATGTAGGCTGGCCTGAATGCCTTGACATTTCATTGAATAGCTGCGGCTAGTTGCCATGACAACGCTGACTGAAATGAACACAATGTATGCGTGTGTTTGTGAGTGTGTTTCAATGCCATTTGGGTCTAATTGACTGAAAACAGTGGCATTTTCTATTCAACTGTCTACAGCACTGTAAACTGACAAATAATATAGGACACTTATGCAGCACAACAGATGCATGAAGTCATTTCAGGACATTTTGTGCTTTATGTTTGCTGTTGTAACATCGCAGTGAAAAATAAGCTGTGTGATGCGAAACATTAACTGGATCACTTAAAAACTCACCTGCACTTGAATACTCAACGCACATCTTTTAATGATAAAACTGATACAATGGTACACATGTTGGGTATTTGTAATATCATATACTCATACATTTGTTCTCTATTATATGTAGCTGCACTGGATTAGACTACTTTACGTCTACTGTAAAAGCCAGTGTTATGAAGGTTACTTCTGAAATGTAATAGGTTACAGGTCATTGCCCTGTTAAAGATGTAATAAGAAATGTAACTATTTCAATTATTTCTTCAAAGTAATGTGACTGACAGATTTTATTAGTTTTCTATGTTTTAACCCTTTGTAACCTGAGTAAACTGGCTTTATCTCATGGGAAGAATTTACGAGTTACACAGAATTGCCTGAAATTTAGCCAAAGTTCAGATCCCATACTTCTATTTTACTAGATAATATAGCTGCACAGTGCACACTTCAAGAAGACTTTCGTAAGAGTTATCAAGCTGCTTTGGGAATCCGTAACTTGTTGATCATTTGAATCAGCAGCGTTAGAGCAAAGTGAGAGATTAAAAACTAATAACTTAAATTATTATTATTTATCTATTATTTTGAGAAATAAAGAATAAATTGATATATGAACAATCTCTAACTCTCTCTCCATCTCCTCACCTCTACAACTGTCTTCCTTTTCAAAACATCAAGGACTAACATTACGCATGAAAAATTAATGTTAGCTAGTTAACTTCCTTTTCATCTACAGTATGTGAAACTTACTTCAATATGCTTATGGAGACAGGAAAAAGAGACTCACTGTCATACACCAACAGAGAGGTAAAAAGTACAAGTTGCGGATGTGGGAGTTAAGTGCTGTAACTATTCCTTTGGTGAACAACAGCCAGGAGCAGACAGGAAACCAGAGGTACAGTACAGAGTTGTATGGGCGGACAGAAAAAACATTTGTTTGTCCGGGACTAGATTCTGCTAGGCTAAGCATATTTTTAAACTTCAGACAGAGTCAGACTACAGGGTTCCTTCATCTAAAGGCATGTTAGATTTAAGCCTTTTTAAGACATATTTAATGCTGCTTTGAATGAAATTTAAGACCCATTTTACAACAACCAAATTGACAATCAGTTGCTTCGGTACAATTTATCTATTATAACATAAAACATGACTTTTTTGGTAACGTTCATGCAAGGGGAATTCAGCAGATTTTATATAGTTAAAATAATAATGATTAAAAAAAATCCCATTTCCCATGTTTATATTGGCCCTGCGATGGTCTGGCGAACTGTCCAGGGTGTACCCCGCCTTCCGCCCGATGACAGCTGGGATTGGCTCCAGCAACCCCCCCCCCCGGCGACCCTCACGAGGACAAGCGGTTACAGAAAATGCAGAAAATGACTGACTGACTCATGTTTATATTAATTAATTTAATGTCTTTCAAGACTTTTTAAGGATCCGTGGGACTAGCTGTTTCCCTGTTTTCAGTCTTTTCGCTCAGATAAATCAACTCAGGTTTAGCATAACGCACTCCAATTATAACACCAATTCTGTGTGTTGAATTTGTTATAATTGGTATTGATTTTCTGACAGAAAGAAAATGTCAAATTATTCCTCTAAAATTACTTGATTATGGTTACAAATAGATGTAGGTTACAGTTAAAAGAAACAAATGTTGACTTCTGGTGTCAACTTCAGACTCTAGCAACCATTTCACATACAGTGTGACTGAGCCATTTAGAGGTGTTGTTTTCTGACATATTCAAATAATCAGGTTTGAATCTTTCTAAGTGAGCCTCAAATGTGAGAAAAAAAAGTGTGTATTTCCACATCATATAGCCTATATGAAGAGTGTATGTTCTACCTTTAGAGCTTTACAGCTAGCAGAAGATTCAATCCGACAACCTTCTACTCTCTGGTCAGCTTGTTTTAACGCTACATTAATCCTGCCTGAAGTCATGTTGCCAGCACCTTAGTTCACCCCTGCAATGTAATGAAAAACGAGTACCAGAGAAGCCGTTAGTCAGTGGAGTGTAAACAGATTAACGAGTTGTTAGCCTCTAAATAATTACAAATAGTTATTGTGAAAGAAACCACTGCTCAACGCTCTAGTTGTGTTTCGATTTTTGCCATAAGAGGTTTGGAAACTGTGAGGGTTTGACACAAACGGCTACAGTGAATAAATGATTTGACCCTCAGTGGTACTGTGTAGGTGGCAGAGGTCACGTGTGTGTGTGTGTGTGTGTGTGTGTGTCTGTCTGTGATTGATGGTATGTGATAGTGGAGACACTGCATCAGTGTACGCCGTCATGTTGAAATGTTGCCTCTGGATGTTTTTGAGTGTGTGTGTGTGTGTGTGTGTGTGTGTGTGTGTGTGTGTGTGTGTGTGAGTCTGTGTGTGCGCTTTAGGACTTCTGTTTTTATGAGGACAGAATGAGCTGAGCATGAGGATGAGGAAAATGCTGCTATGTGAGGGCATAATTGTTGGTCTTCTTTTCCTCAATTTTTTTAGGGTTATTAATAACTCTAACTTTAAAACTACTTAATGTTATGCTGGAAATCACCACCCTCGTAGTGTATTCTGACTCTGATGATTAGCAAAGTGACTTAAATCATAGGAAGTCAGTAGGTGCAGCTTTACTTGATTTCAGTTCAGCAATTAATGTTATTGTCTGTGTGTTTAAATGAATGTGTGTGGACCCCAGAGAAGAATAACCATTGCTTATGCTGGTACTAACATCCAAATAAAGAAAGGAAGATCAACACATCAGCTGCACATACAGTATTGTAAACGGTTGTCAAGCAGACGAAAGGCTCTATACTGCATGACAAGACCATACTGTTGATTTAATTGCTGCTGCTGAGGTGTTACCACAGATGCAATGGTGTACAAACATTTCATGGGATGGCAGGATGCTTTAGTGTCTTTTGTGACCTGCTGTGTAACATCTCTGTTGCGCTTGATGTTGTTTGTGCAAATGAAGGCCAGGGAAGTCAGTTGTTTCCTCTAAATCAAAGGCAGACTGCTCGTTAAATCAGAATGTCTTGTTTTCTATTTCCACACTTGCTAATTACAGAGGATGCATGGTTGTGAAGCAGTCCCCAGGAGCAACACTGGGCTCTCAGGCGGTCAAAAGATGTTTTAATCCACCTGTTTTTTTACCCATTTTCATGTGCGAATTAAAAACCTGAGTAGCAATGCCACAAATTCCCCAAAATATTTAATTTTTTTAAAAAAGTTTCTACGTTAGGGGGAGGTGGATCAATAAAAGATAAGTGCAGTGGAACTGATTCACAGAATAAGTTACGGTGTACAGTCATGTCGTACTGTCATTGTATGAGCCAGTGCAAACTCTCTTCATCATCTCTGGATGACTTTTATTATGCTTATGTATGCAAACAGTGCAGTTACTAGAACACTTTCAAGAGCACACAGTTGTTCAAAATGCTATTTTCATTGTCCAGAGTGCTCTCTACCACTATACACCCGGCTGTTGTCATGCAGTGTTCACACAATACCTACGAAATCTAATGCACCAGAATTCATTTATAACCCACCCCAAGCTGACAGGAGAAAAGAGGGAAGTGGTAAAGAGAGCGAGTGAAACCAAGTGAACTTTAATTATTATTTTTTGGGGGGATTTTTTTATGCTTTATTATATTAAGGAAGAACTTTGAGTAATTTTAAGGTTTGTCTTCACCATGTGTCTTTTTCTAAACCTGTCCTATGCAATTTTATTGTGAGTAGGTAACGCAACAACTCCCAACAACGTCTCTTTTCCTAACCCTATCCTTACTAACGCAATCTTCCAAGATCTCTTTACCAAAACTTTACATAAAGCATGCAACTTTACATTAAACACAATACCCAACCATATTTCTTTTCCAAAGCCCAACCTACGCAGTTTTACTTACCTAAACCTAACCTGTGTAGATTTACTTTCCTCACCCAAATCTACATAAATTTAGTAACCTAAACCTAAGCTACATAATTTTCTATTAAATACGAAATGTGACAATGCTCAACCATGTTTCTTTCATAAATCTTACCTGTGTAACTTTATTTGCCTAAACCTTATCTATGAAACTTTGCATAAAAGTTTGTAATTTTATGTGAAGTACAAAGCATGACAATGCCATTCATGGGGCACTTTATCATACAAAATCTTGTATGCGCTTTTTAGTGAAATATCATATGAGTCATTGTCTGAGGACACGTTGTATACAGCCATTGATTTCCTTAATTAAAGGTTTGACGGGCACTCTTACTTCTATCATCCCTCTTGTTCTGCACTGGCACCAGACTAAAGAAGTAGTGCCTCCTACTGCTTATCATGCACCAACTCCCAATATTTGCATAAGAGTAGTGGAAGAAAAAGTGCATAAATTTGCATTTTCAGTATCAGATTTTTTAAAATTTGATTAAAATGTGTGCTTAATTTAGATTTGGAAACGCACTTACTGTCGTTATTTCAGAATATGTGATATAAACCGGTCCGGAGCGCTTTTTTCACAGAACATTACAAAAGACACAACTGTGGCAAATACCCCCAAATGATTGTTACTCAGAATATGATCATTCTGGTCCAGCAAACTGCCCAATACCGATTTATGGCACACCTTTTTTTCTCCTTTGTCTTTTTTCTCTTTTCCTTCTCCCTCTGTTCTTCTCTCCCTATATGTCTCCTTCTCCTTCTCTTTCTGTCTTTCACACTCTTCCACTCCATCATTAACCTCCCACACTACCAGTGGGTGCTTTGTGGAGTTCTCTGTGTAATTATAGTCATTAGTCTGGGTAATATCTAGGCACACAGACATAGACACACACACATGCCCACACACACACACATCTCCCACATGTGACATACAGGGGATCCAAGAGCTTTTCACACATGCCGGATTGTTAGAGTAGACTTCTCAAACCGAGAAGATTGAAGAATTAATGAACCTTTATTATTGCGGTGGATGATAGTTGAGCATGTGTATATTCAATTTTTTATCTAACTGCACACATGCATAAGCTGTTTCCTTCATGGTTTGCTTTGTTAAGATCAATTAAACTGCAGTTTAAAAGGCGCTGTTTGAGGTCAGCAGCTACAAAGTGTGGAGCAGTGAGATTTTATACTTTTGATACTGTCCGTTGTTTTAGAATTAATATTTCATTAAAATAACATTTCCCTTTGAACGATTTGCGACATTTCCTGTAACATCCAACGGCTTCTGTGTTTAAAGCCATGAACTATTTTGTTTCATTTGCTTCTGCTCATGAAAAAAGGAGACATTGGTAGGATAACGAGAAAGCTAAGAAATTTGATACTGATCTCTTCGATGCCAACAACTAGAACAACAGCAGACCAGCTTTGCTCCTAGAAAGCCCCACTGTCCGACATATCAGGTGAATTTTCCCTCGGCATTAGAGCTAAAAGGTTTGGTTGACAGTGTATTAAAGATGCTTTCATCAATATTGGTATACCAACAATGGATCAAGTGACAACATGCACTGTGAAAGGAGTTACTGGTAACTGGAGGCAAGCAGGAAAACAGCAGAGTCATGTTTCATTATTGTGGATCAAACCTGGGCAACTTGTACAAGCGCCTGTATGTGCTATTAAAGCACCGTGCCAATCATTGTCTTCTCTCCCATACTCTGAGCCATATCTAAGTGGCGTATGGTCTATAGCAGCGGCCTTCAACATTTTTCAAGCCAAGGACGCCTTAGCTGAAACTGAGAAAGGACTGTGTGCGACATATGTTATATAAAATTGCATTGCATATTACAGGGCGGATGCAGGATGTCAGGCACAAGGCCATTTCAGCCTCAGGCTGCGATTTTGACCTGTATTTTTCTTTCAAGTAGGTCAGAGAGGAAACTCCACTTTCACAAAGACAAGTTGTTGCAAAAGGCAAAATGTCTCAAAATATGATTCATGTTAAGGTCTATATTTAGACATATTTTTGAAAAGAAAAACAAATCAAACATCTTTTAAACGGCCTGTGTAAGACCTATGGTCTAAAGTGCATTGTACAAGTGCATTTAGGGCGTACTTTGCTAGTTAAACAGTGCATAGTCTTGACATCAAGTAAGCCGCAAGGGGTAAAGGGCTTTTATTAATTCCCTTCATTAATAAAAGGTGTGTTTTGGGCGTAACATGAATTCAACCAATCAGACTGTCATCTTTCATCCCCTTTAACAGGGCGCCTGGTGCACTGCTTTTATATGCCGCATTCAGCAAATTAGTAGGCGAGCGTTGTTTTGCTGAGAGTAACGCAGTGAGAGCAGTGATATCAGTGCAGCTAATACTGTGAGACACTGATCTTTACAGCATCTGTAGTTTGTTTAATTGTTTTATGTTTTAGTATTTTATAGTAGTTGAGAGATATGTTGTATTTTACGATATAGCCTAAAAATATAGTGATATTAGCCCTACTAACATGTGAACATGCTAACAACTAAAAGGTGATAATATGTCAGGTGTTATGGATACAGCTTGTTTTTGCTGCCCCCAAGTGGCTAAATAATTGGTTATTAAGACATTTAAAAGCTGAAATATAAGTTATTTTTTGGTTATTATTTCTCTGATGTGTATATTTTTACATTTTCTTAAATGAACTATAAAACAAAACAAGCTATTTAAAAATGTCACTTTGGGCTTTGGGAAATTGTTTTTGCATTCTTGACATTTTATATATAATGAATAAAACTGTAAGCTGCAGCCCTAATTGAATTAAATGTTGATCATGTGAAGCACGTCCGACTAATACCAATTCCTTTTAACGCCGACGACAGAAACCTACTGTTAAGTGACATGTTAGAAACATGACTGGTATCTGACAAACACACCAGACCTTATGAATCCTGCCAATGGAAGTGATGTGTAACCATTTGGCCACCAGCATGCTGTCAATCATGGCTCATGTGTGGAGGTGGGCCGCTCCACCAGCAGCCAGAGCATCTGCTGGTGGGCGTGGCCTCTGTGACCTGAAAATGTTTCTGTCTGATCAGACCATATCGGCTTTGGGTGGAATCTCATTTTAGCCCACTGATGCTCGTTCTGTGAGATGCTTTGAAATAAGCATCGGTTAAAAGCTTTAAAGGAAAAGTGCATTCATTTTTTCTTTTCCACATGTAAACATTGCCTTTTTTTTTTTTTTTGTTACTTTGCTGGCCTGCATACTATTCTGGGATGTGCTTGTACCAAAGTTTGACTTTTGCAAACCATTCCAAATAAGGTCAGTGTAGGGCATGTGAAAGTAAATATTATGGTGTACATTTAGATTTGTCAGAGATTATGGGACGAGTTGAGTACATTTGGTATGTTTGTGTTTCTATAGCAAGAATCATTACGACAGATCTCCGTTTTTAGCTTGCCTGATAACTTAATCAAAGAGAGAGATATAAATAGAGATGCAGACAGAGAGAAAAACACACCGAGAGAGGAAAATTGATAAGAAACTTCAGCATGAGTCGATTTTGGCCTTTCTTCACTCCCAAGAAACAAGATGCAGCTGACAGACCAGCCGCTCTCTTCCTTCCCTGCCCCCAACTGCTCTGCTTGCTCTGTTACTTGAATTTCTCCAATGTGACAAGAAATGGAGCTAGCCTAAAGAGACGGACAAAGGCCATGATGCACACAACGCCCACTATGCATTTCTTGTGTGGCATTCAGTATTTGCAGCATTCAGTTTAGAATTTGCAAAGAAGTACAACAAGCCTGCAGCAGGAAATATCAGCTGATTCTGTAAATAATTTAGAAATTTGTTGAAATGAAAAAATGCCCTCGACTTAATGAAAAACACCTCACATTCAGACAGTTTTGCTTACAACAGTTTATACTCAATGAGACTTTGTGAATAAATGCTGACTAAAAAAAGCTTATGTCATATCCCGAGTGGAACCAAATGAAAGATTAATGTCTTATTAGTGACACTTTTATCCACGATAACTGCTGCAATACAGAATCCCACCAAGGCTGTTTTTTCAGTCTAAATTCAATCAATGTAAGCTGGCATGTTTGGGATAAAACTTTAACATGCTAAAAGACCGATGGATGTGAGGTAAAATAGAGTAAATATTACACAATTCTGTTGGCATATGGGGGGCTTTAAATGTGTTTGGGAACAAGATTTGTGAGCATCATTTGATGATAAATGGGATGAAATCTATAATCAATTCTGATGAACTGTTATATCTGTGGACGTCAAAAATGTGCAGTTTGTGGTCCATGTGTTTGACCTATAACCACCAAATTTTAATCAGTTTATTCTTGCAACCAAGTGGATGTTTATGCAAAATTTTGAGAAATTCCATAATGAGATAAGATACTGTGTCATGCTCACAAGAATGACACGGATGAATGATCACAGTGACCTTTCACCACTAAAATCTAATCAATGTATCTCTGAGTCCAAGTGAATGTTTGTGGCAAATTTGAAAAAAAATTCAAGGTGTTTTCGCAGATATCACGTTCACAAGAATGACACAGACGCAGTCACAGTGACCTTGACCTTTGACCTATGACCACCAAAATGGCACGCTTTCTTTCTGCTGTCTCCCGCAGGGTATTTTGATGCAAAGGTAGCATGGCGTGTGTCGAAGTGCCGCTTTACATTCGACCGTTTCATCGATGCAATTTTGTCATTGCAAATTAGACACACCACAGAACCTGCTCTCTCCACAAAGGCGAATTCTTCGGTCCATTCGTCCTGAAATGTACGATACTCCTCATCTTTTTTTCTTTTCGCCATCTTCTTCGTCGAAGGGTTAGCTTTGAGCTAATGACCGAGCAGACTGATTCAAAAGGGGGCGTTTACCTGTTTACCCAGCAACGGCCAACGTAGGCTATTATCATCCAATTAAAATAATGGACAATTGCTCCTGCAGCCAACTGCAGCCCTGAACAGGACATGAGCAGTGAAAAATCGATGGATGGATTAAAACAAGTGAGAATATTTTGTTTTATCTGCGAGCCAGATGCAATCATCAAAAGAGCAACACCTGGCTCGCCAGCCATACGTTCCTGACCCCTGCACAAATGCAATCAATCATCCACTCGGCCAATTACCAAAGCTCACCTGTGGCCCGTTATACACAGACACCACAGCAGACGAGAGAGGGGAGGATCCACAACACATGCACAGAGAGCAAGTACACAAACACATGAATGTTCATATTATTGTACAACAACCAGACTTCATAGGATGGGTTTACTAACTAATGAAAAATAAAAAAAATAAAATTCTCGGTAGGACGCTGCCGGTGTTGCTAAGTGTGTGTTTACTAAGAGACAGATCAAATGTACATTACATGTAAAAAGAAGAATTCTCAGTTGTTATGGCGAGGTTCACTACAGCTGCTAAAACGATACTCAGGTATTGGAAGTAGAGCTGTGCAATACGACGAGATGCAATGTCTGATGATAAGAAAAAGGTCTATCGTTTCTTATTATGCTATATCATTTATATCGTTTACGTCATCTGATAACACTTTGCGTACATCCGCATTGTCGAGGGGGTGTCTGCACAAAGCGCAGCACCAAAACAAACCAACATGGAAGAGCTGGAAAGCGATTCTTAACATAGAGACTCAGCACAAGACACTGACACCATTGTTTTTTTAGCCACCAGCATGAGACTCGCTTCAGCATTTCATTTTTCCCTTTCTCTCCAGTGGCTCTCTGCCTCTCACAGACACACACACCGCTTTGATTTATTTAATTACAGCAATACTTTATCTAGGTTGAATGTACTTTATTTAACTTTACACTTTATTTAAGATTGTAACAGTATTTTATTAAACTTTATTATAACAGTACAGTGTTTCCCATTAATAACCAAGACTATGGCGGGCCGCCATGGTCTAATTTGTCTTGCCATAGTCTCAATGGAGTGATAAGTAGGAGCGGTATTAAAATATATACACCGTTGGGTTATTTATAGCACAGTAGAGGCAGAGATGAGCAGCACAACGTCTATTAAAAGTGAAACTAAACTGTTCACTCTGCTGGGCCTAAAACTCTCTTTCACTGACAAAAATCTGCAAATATCTTCTATCAGTCATCGATCTGATGAGCTGTGAAAGTCTCAACAGATCAATAATACCCCAAAAAGAACTCCACATGCTCCGCTGCATTCACAGACCCGACCACGGATCCAATGTAATGTCTCATCTGATATGTTAACTTGTCAGTACAAACCCATTTAAAATCGAAGAATTAAAATCACTGTCCCATTCACAAAATGAATGCTTGGATATCAGATAGGCTGAAGCAAAAACCGTCACAATCAGTGTGAAATAATGCCAATAAAACCCTGCAGGCTAGTATAGTGATAGCTATGTAGACAAATCTGAATATGTATCATTGATAACATGAGGCAGACTTGTGATATAAGAGTAAAATTCATACTCTATTTATATCCTATTCCTGAGGGAATGTTGTCATGGAAACATCCCATAATGAAATAATCTGATTGTTGTGCACTGACACACACATACACACACACACACGTCTCCCTGTGTGGCATAGCTCACACACACACAATCAGTGCATTTACAGTACAATAAGCCGGGCCTGGGAAGGTCCAGGTCTCCAGATAACAAGATATAAAGTGATATTGGATTTTATTCAGGCAGACAAGAATTGTCCTCAGAGATAATCCTATTTTCAGCCAGGTGGCTGTGAGTATCGGTGTGTGCACATCTTTCTGTGCTCTTTTCCACAGAAAAGATCCACTGCTGCTTAAGTTAGGCACTCACAGACGGCGGCCACTTACACTGACACATTTACTCAAGGACGCTGAGTGGACGGTGAGAGATATCGCTGTGTCAAACAGCTTCACTCCACAATCTGAACCTGTTATTTCTTCTGGGCAGAGGAGAGTTTTATTCTCTTTCCCATGTTTTTTTTTGCTAATGGAACTCTCTTATGTGTCACCTGACATTTCATGATATGTTTGGTTTTTAGTGAAATATCTTGACATCTATCGAATGGATTGTAATGACATGTGGTAGACATATCCCAGCCCAATTGCCAGAAGAAAATGTTGGCTTTGTGCATTTCTGCAAGCTACAAAAACATTACATTTGCATGTTTCATATGTACCAGAACACCATTTCTAAAGTGACATAGTATATATGTAAGTATATAAGTTGACTTTGTCATTTGGAGGTGGATGGCATGACACCCAGGCAAGACACCTGCCAAGTTGCAGACCACAGTTCAACACCAACAACTACAAAACCAGTATTAATTTAGTGAGTCATTGCTGTTTTTTCCAATGGCTTTTTAGGCAACATACAGGGGTGTTTTCAAGTGATCCATCACTGTTTTTCCACTTGGGATAGAGTAAGAAAAAGTGGTTGTCTATTTTTGTTTAATCCTTAAATTTCCAGCTCAGCTCCTACATTAAGTCTAAAATATACTGTGGAAACAAAATTTTTAAATTTATACTGTTCAGTACAAAAAATGCGCCACTGAAACATACTTTAACTGCAATGCATGCAATGCAATGCTATGCATTGTATTATTTCTGGGTATTATTCTGGGTTTTTGCCTTGGAATTAGTCATTTTTCTATTGTACACCTGCTTTTGAACCTAATTTTGAATATAGAGAAAATACATGCTATTTCTATTAGGCCCACTGTCAAAATCAGTGTTACTGCAAATAAGTGACACATTTCAGGCTGTGATTGTCTAAAAATCTTTGCATGAAATATACTGAATATAATTCATTTTCTGCATTTTTTTCCTTGTGTCCAGTACTAAGCAACACAAAAGTAACTGTAAAAGCTTAGACAGGTCAGTGAAAAAAACCCAGGTTTGGTGGCTAAAAAATGCAAACTGCAAAACTCCACAGTGTATCAGCTGAAAACACCTAGGTCATGTTGCACAAACTGGGAAACGCCACAAGTGTCAATAAAAAACACTCAGGTTCTGTGGTTCAAATGCTGCTAGGAAACACGATGATCTGTCGGTACGAATCCGCCAGGTTCAGTCAAGTCAATTTTATTCATAAAGCCCATTTTCACAAACCACGGTTTGCCTCAGAGGGCTTTACAGCATCCCTCTCCCTTTGGACCCTCACATCACCTAAGGTAAAACTCCCGAAAAAGAACCCCTGTAACCGGGAGAAAAAAAAAACAAAAAACAAAAACACACACACCTGTGGCATTGCCATAGTGGGTCGCCAAAAAAACTACCTGTGTTGTTTACTGTTCTTGAACAGTGGTCGGAGGCTTGGCAGCAGTCTAGCCTCGGTGTCACGCCATCCACTATATACAACTTCACTTTACAAATGTTAATGTGATACATGTGAAACTTGCAAAAGCAACAAATCAGTGGTTTGAAGAAAGGTACAATGCCAACATTTTTTTTGGTGACTGAACTTTGTTTTCATTAGAGACAAACACTTATCTCCTCTGGCGTATTTCTCTGGAATCTCTCGTGTCTTGTATATTTCATTCGGAAATTAACCAGAGCGGAAAACTCCTTCCAAGTCTTTGCATCTTGGAGCCAAATGCACTGTTGTAATAGCAAAGTACCACAAAAGCACCACATCGGGACTGTTAAAAAACAAACCTTTTTAATGAACCGGCAAGTTTTATTTTTTGGTAACGGGATGTTTTTGCTGTTTTTATCCCACAGGTACCTTCATCTCAGCGTTCACGGTGCTGTGTGGAGCTCGCAGCGAGCTGATCTCAGAGCGAGGTGTTTGTTGTGTGTTCTGGCTCAACGTGGCAGCAGCCCTCATCCAGATACTGACAGCTGTTATCATGGTTGGATGGATCATGAGCATCTTCTGGGGAATGGACATGGTCATCCTGGCAAGTCAGTACTTGTCTCGCTGTGTTTATCTTTCTGTCTGACAGTCTTCAGTTCTCTTTTATTTATTTTGGGCTTGTCTCCTTTTTCTTTTGTCTGTCTCACACATGGCATGCCGTAGGTGGAGTTCATCCAAGCAGCAATAAAATATTCACAACATGAAAATCAAATTACAATAGGCTACTTGTGCAGAAACTCAGTGTTGGTGTCACACAAAGGTCACGGTTAGAGCCAGCTCAGCCTTTAGAGATGTGTGGAAGCTGGCCAAATGAAACTGTTATCACTTTTTCTATGACACACTGGTGCTTTTTCTTACATGGTATTTAAACATGTAAACTTGTATTTGCAGTGTTAATTTTGGCAGATGGTTTAGATTTAGTCTTAGTCTTCTGGCGCAAAAGTTTTAATCACGTTTTAGACATTTTGTTTTTAGTTTTAGTCCAGTTTAAGTTGATGTGCACTCATCACATTTTATTTATTTTATGCATTTATCTCTCTAAACTACCTCAATAAAGCAAATACAGGTATTTAAATTTTGGAATCAAGGAAACAGGTTGTATCAAGTGTTGAAATTTTATTCACAACTACTTTTTTCTATAACTACAAATAATTTGTCACTGAGTTTTTGACAAGATTAAAGGATGATTTACGAGTACACACTTCAATCTCAAACAGAATCTCAAACTCTGAGACAACTCAACAACTTTTTGTACCCAGGTTCACTGCAATTTGTCAATCAAACTGTTAAGAGGCAGAGAAATAACTTTATTACAGACTGAATTCCTTCTAAATCTGCAACATGTTAGTCTGGAGGTTAAACAGATGTCATCCCACAGAGTCTGTAATTAAAACTGTATTTTCAGATGTCAAAGAAAACTCAGCTGAGTTCAGACTGTTTATTTACAGCACAGCTACACCGAGCCTCCTACCTGCCTGTCAAACAGCAAACAAACCATAAACCTTCTCTAGACGGTCCGAATCTGAGTTGAGTCCTGCAGGGTTCAACAGTCTGGCTGCTGCTCGGTCTGCTGCCGCTCAGCAGCTAACAAGCGGAGCTAGCTGTTAACAGCCACCGCTACACACAACAAACTCCACAAGTCCATTCAACAGTTCCACCATCCGCAGTCAGACACACACGGCTGCTTCCTTACTGCCAAATTACAGTTTACAGCTCATGCTAACGGCTGAGCAGTGTGAGTGCTTTGCAGGCTAACAAAACATCCTGGCGTCAACTACTTACAGGCAGATTTGCCAACCCGCCGGCCCCTCGATATCATGCCACATTCTGTCTGATAGCCCACCACTAACGTTTTAGTCTCATGGCATCTCGTCAACAAAACAGAAAGGCAAGGTAAATTTATTTATATAGCACATTTCATACCTATAGGCAACCCAAAGGGCTTTACAGATTAGTCTAAGTTCATTTTAGGCCAATCACAAGACACACAAAGTAATATCAATTCAATTTTAATTCAATATATTAAGTCAAATATCACAAATCAAAATAAGCTCGGAGGGCTTTGCCTTACATGACACCCCTCTGTCCTGTGACCCTCACAGAGCATCAGGAAAAACTCCAACTCCAAAAAAAACCTGTGGAGAAGAAATGATGGAAACCTCAGAAAGCGCAACTGAGGAGGGATCCCTCTTCAAGAATAGAAGAGAAAAACTAAAAAAGAAACGCTGTCAGAGTTTTATTATCACAGATCAATTTTTAGCTCTTGTCTCAAATCATGGAAACAAGGTTGCGAGTATGTTTCATCATACTCTCTGTTAAAAAATTAACAATGTCACTTTGCAAGTTATTTTTAGTTAGATATTCAAAGTACAAGTCTGGTGGTATTTCATACTTTTCTAGATTTCGACAAATCCAATAACAAACCAGCAACGAACCGATCCTGTAGATTTCTGCCAGAAAGCCCTTTCTAAAAAAATCTATTAATTTAACCCAAACCACAACCTCATATTAGCCTAACCAAGAGTTTGTTTTTTGGTAGAATGCCCTGAAATCAAAAGCTGTCAGAGCTGACGATCGGGAACAAAGTTTGTCAAACTTTAGGTACACATTATCAGCTGTTTGATAACGAAGTCAAGCCGAAGGCTTATGTTATATATCATCATTTACAAGCAGAGGTTTGTGCATCTAATAAGCAGAGTCGCCACTGAGCAGGTACACTCAAGCTACAGGCAAGAGACTGGCAAAGACAGAAGTGGGATTCATTTGCATGCCAGTATTCATAGATCTACATACACTAAATAAGCATAAAGGTGTAGAGCTACAGCTAAGCTATTTTAAGGCATGAGGGTTTTTTTTAGAATAAAAAAACACTAAATATGTAGCTTTGGTGAAGAGAGTTAAGTTTAAATCACTGCCCTGAAGGAACTTTAAGATTTATGTCTTACATAGGTACCAATGGGGCTTTGGGCTGAGTGCCACAGACAGGTTGGTTAAGCAATAAAAGACTACGAATCTACCAGCCATCTAAAATGTTTATAACTGTTCTAAATAGCTTCACTCCATGGACAAATGCCAGCACTCTTGGTGGAAAAAAAATAGGTATACATCTTCAGACAGTCTCTCAGACAGTGTTGCACTTTGCTGTTCGCATGAACTTGTTGGTTTTGGCATTTTTGTGGGAAAATAAAATAAATATAAAATAACTCCAGCCAAATTGTAACTGCTCTGCACGACACTAATGCTTTTTTATTTTTCTTGCAAATTCATAAGAAAGAAAGAAAGAAAGAACAGAGGTAGATGCAGAGAACAGAGGCTGGGTAGTGTAGTGTGTTCTCTCAGGCACTGATGCATGAACAGGCGCACGCACGCACACGCGCACACACACACACACACACACACACACACACACAAACACACACACAAACACACAAACACACACACAAACACAAGAAGTCACTATTCTCTCTTCACCGTTGCAGCCTTTGAATTTCCACAGTGCTCCCCCCTTTGTGTGTACTAGTGTGCATTTGTGAGGTAATTGCCGCCTGCGTGTGCAACCCAGTGTGCGTTGGTACGTACATGCCTGCGAGATTCTGTGTGTTTGTGTGAGGTACAGTAATTGTGTGTGTGTGGGAGTGAGCGGCCCCCCGCAGTGCGTTTTTGTTCACTGCACCCCACTGTTTTTCAGGCCCCCGGGCACACGTCTTCTTATTCAATTGTTGCTGCTTTAAATCCATACTCCTGTTAGTGCCCGCAGCTTGCCGCGCATTGAATATTTATATTGAATATGAAAACGATTTCCCTGTTACCACTGGCTGAATTCATGCATGCCGTTTCTAAGATCAATTATTATTCAGCTATTCATCACCACAATACATGTCTGTGTAGCTTTGGGATGCTTTCATTCAGCTCTTTCTTCCTCCATGCAATGAATCATTATTTCTTTATTTCTCCTTCCCTCTCTGACGAGCCTATCTTTGTTTCTATACCTCCATCTCTACTCGTGCTCCTCTTTCTTGTACCCCGCTGCCTCTCTTCTCTTGCTGATATCTATCTAATGATCTTGGTATTATCTTCCTACCACTGATCGCCTTCCTTCAACCTCTCTCTCTATCTAATGATTGCTCCTATTTGATCTTGCTCCCTCTCTTTCTCACATTATTCCTCCCACTCTCTGCCCATCTCCTCGTCTCCCTCTCCGCCTCGGTTTCTTCTTCGTCCTATATTTCTTCTTATCGATCCACCAAACTAGGGTTACGTTATGGAATGTGTGTTCATTTGATCATGTAATGTATCTGATTTAAAGGAAGGTCAACTCATGTTTAAAGGTTTTTAATTTTCTGTTGAAAGTTACTAGAAATTTTCTTTTTGTCCAAAAAGCCTGTTTTGTGCCCCCTCAACGTCTG
Source organism: Plectropomus leopardus (assembly GCF_008729295.1). Classification (NCBI taxonomy): domain Eukaryota; kingdom Metazoa; phylum Chordata; class Actinopteri; order Perciformes; family Serranidae; genus Plectropomus; species Plectropomus leopardus. The sequence goes on along the minus strand of NC_056478.1, from coordinate 7,665,491 downwards.
TGTGATAATACTTGAAAAGCATTGAACAGTGAAACTCATCGCTAACTGGTTTTCATCGCTAACTGTCTCTCTTGTCTCTTCTCTCCTCCCTCTGTTCTACATCTTCACAAACTGAAGTTTCTGATGGTAGGTGTTTCTATTTTTTCTCACTCACTAACATGAATGAATTATTGAATGGGCCCCTGGCCTTCACTTACAAAATGTCACTCAAATTAACAAGTACCAAGGTCAGGTCAAGGTCAGGTGCTAGGTCAAAAAGTTTGCTTTCACTTGCTCTGCAGCAGCTGCTCCTTCCATCAGTCCATCTGACCAGATCGACAGATCAATTCCCCCACAACCCCACAACTCAAGCTCCTTAATCAGCTGCTGAGAGTTAAAAATAATAATTGAAAAAAAAAACTCATGGTGAGTTCTGTCTATGCTGCATTTTAACATCCACAAAGATGTCCAAAATAGAGAGGGGACACAGACGGACAAAAAAGTGACACTCACATAAGGAAAAAGAAAAGACGCAAAATTACCTAAAAGAGACTCTAAATCACCACAAGGTCACCAAATCTACTACATCATGACACAAAACAACCATAAGGAGACACAAAATGACTACAAAGTTACACAAAACAACCAAAATAAGACACAAAATTATCTCAGACACAAAATCCCTTAAAAAAAACACACAAAATTACTACAAAGACACCCAATCTACAACAGGTCACGAAATAAACACAAGGACAGATAAAATGACCACAAGGAGCCACAAAACGACTAAACAGCAACACACAACAACCAAAAAATACACAAATTTACTTCGATAAAACACAAAATGACCCCAAAGACACCCAAAGTACTACAAGAAGACACGAAAACACAAAACAACTATAAAGAGATTCAAAACCACCACAGTCAATGTGTCTTACTCCTGTGTGTCGGGGCCCTTTGCATATCTGTGCCTGGGGCCAATACTCTTATAATCCGACTCCTGCAGCAAGTTCATGAAACTGTTGAATTATGTGTACAGGCACATCACAGAAAAAATGAATAGTCAGCTTTACTAAATTTAACAGATTCTGAATGAGCCAAAACAAATAACCACATTTTCCAGCCTTAGAAAAAACTAAAATAAATATTTACTCAAAACTTTCTCATGATCTTTGATCTTAGTCGGCACAAAATTATGTTTGGTATCTCACAAAAATCTCATGAGCTCAAGCATTAAAGTTCATTCTTGACCTTTGAAATGGTTGTCGCAGTAGCAACAAGCTCTCAGCTTCTCCCACAGTCCGTCCCCTCGAGGCAAACTAATCAACTGGTGCTGAAGTGAGCGTACAAAGCGACAAACCTTGTCCTGGTTAAAAGCAACACTTTTGGACTTAGCAAACAGATATAATTCATGTATTTATTTACATATATAGTGTGTGTATAGTGTGGATGTGAGATCCAATAAGACACGGTCAATCGAGATACTCTGTCAGGTGTAAATAAACAAGCAAAAAACTGTCCACTTGTAATCGGATCAATCATGACTCATATTAATAACAGGTTAAACCAGGCTCAATATTTCCAACAGGGATTCCTACAGCTTAAGGGGAGTTAGATTTAAGACTTTTTTTAAGACTTTTAAGTGCCACTCAAAGTAAAATTTAGGACCAGTTTTAAAATAACCAAAACTGAGGGGAAAAAACATAACTGAGATCAATAACTTACTAGATAAGAAATGTTTACTTCAACACAAAATATTTCTTTTTGGTCAAAAAGTTTTATGATCTATTTCAGATGCTTATGTTATTTAGGTTTGTGTTTGCCCTGAAAAACTTCATTTCATTCAAGTTCATTTTTTTATTTAATCAGATGTGGTAAATGTTCATGAGTGTTGTTGGTTACTGTATCCTGATCTGCCTAGCATTAAATTCAGAAAGTTATTAGAGATTAATAGATATAACCAATCATTTTGGGATTTCACAATGCAATGTCAGAAAAAAATAATACATAAAATCTTTCTCCCGGTGTAATAGCATTTTTAAGACATTAAGACATTTTGATACCAATCAAGGCCTTATTTTTAGATTAAATAATTTAATGGCTTTTAAGACTTTTTAAGGATCTGCAGGAACCCTGTTCCAATTTGTTTAAAATTTAGTTAGACTGGTATTGTTTACCCCTTTTGGGGAACCTGGCTAATGGCTTGCCAGCCAATAAAGCATTAGATCTCAATGCTCCAGCTGAGCTCCTTTATGGCTGTTGCTTCCATTTTTCTCAATTAAATGAAAAGCAGAAAGGCAATTATTGTCAAAAGTTCAAAACAAATGTTTACAAATTACACTTAGTGCTTCAAAACCCCCTTAACCGGGGCCATAAAAGCCAGATAATAGATTTTACAATTATTTCTATTTCAAGCATTCAAAAGTCTCTCTTGTCTTCCTCAGGCTACAGAGACCAAGGTCTTCCTCAGGACGTCTAAGAGATGTCCCTCTCCTGTTTGATGGATCACATGGACAGTTTGACCTCTTCAACCTCCCCGATGCCCAATGGTGACCTTTAGCTTTGTGACGACCTGTAGCCGCCTGTCTTTCGAACGCCGGCCCACAGAAAGAAGCACTAATGGGAAAATAAATTTGCCACTTGGGGAAAGAGAGAAGAATCAGCTGACTGCTTCTAACTGCACGCTGCTGATTGGCTGAGGCAAAGGAGCAGGACGAGGAAAAAGAGACTAAAACTGTACAGTCACAAGGAAAACAATGTGTTTGTATTTTGTTGAGTAAGTATAACTGTGATTTTTAAATTATCTTTTTTTTTAATCATTTTTATTTGATCTATTTGGGAAAAAAAGTGTAAATCTGTAAAAACTTGTAGACCAATCTACATGTTTTCTACATGACAGGATGGAGGGAGGAAATGAAGAAGGTGTGCTGGCATGACGGAGAGAATTAGGATGCTGATTTGCAAAGTTTATATCTGTATTATTAGCTTATGTGTTTTGACAGATGAAAAAATGAAGGAAAAAGAAAAAAAAACATTGTTATGTCGCTCATAACATTGTTTCCAGAACCAGCGTAACCAGAGTTCCCACTGCCTCTGAAGTGGCTGCTCAGTGTAGCAGCCACACCGCTAAATGACGTTTATTTCAGTGTTAGGTGTCACTGGATTCATCGTCGTATGATCTGTTTCAAGGACTAACTTTACGGTTAGCCTCCAGTCTTGATTTAGTGGCCTTTCCATTGTGATACTGCCACGCATCACTGCTCTATAAAACCTGTTCCATCTTCTCTAAATCTTTCAGAAAAAAATGTGCTTACAGTTACTACAAAATCGTGCAGATTTCCCATTACATTTGACAATCCCTGAGCCAAAAATCAATAATTATTTAAGCGATGAATGTGGAGCAAACACGTCTTCCACTAAACAAACTCATCAAACAACCCACAGAACGCATATTGGTATTTTACATTTCTGCAAACCACAGGCATGTTAAATTTGAACATTTCATGTTAAATTTGTTCATATGTAGCAAATTTGTTTGCACTTAGCATTTATTTAAGTTTCAGTTTTCAATTTTGCGTTGCTACAACATTAATTGTGGCTATGTTTAAGTGCAAAAAACACTTGGGGGGTTGGGGTTAGGAAAACAGGTTTTGGCTTAGAATAACCATTTTAGTCACCAAAAACACAGCTTTAAATATTTTTTTTCTTAAATTACTGGGGGGTTTTAACAACAAACACAGTTGGAAATGCCCCAACATCTCATTAAAAAACAACAAACGACTGGAAATATGCCGACGTCTCGTCAAAAAATATCCAGTTTTGTCATAACAAACACGGCTGGAAATGTCCTGGTGTGTAGTTAAATAACATCTGGTTTTGATACATCAAACATGGCTGATAATGTCCCGATGTATCGTTAAAAACAACCACCCTTTGTCTCAAACAGAGGTGTCCAGCGAGGCAGCTGCCTCTGCGAGGCGTCACACCATCCATCATGCCCTTTTCCTCCCCTACATGTAATCTGATCTGTCACTTTAGAAATGTTTATTTTGTAGGAAATGTACAAAATGTAACATCTGTAACTTGCAGAAATGTACGATGCCAACATTTTATTCTGGCGACTGGGTTGGATCAGACTATAAAAGGCTCTAATACTTTATATTCAGTATAGTGAGTTTGTAGCTATTTCATTTGAAGGTAATGTTTTACTTTCACAGCAAACACGTCTTTAACACAATGAGTCTCACAGCTGGTCACAAGATGTGTGTCATCCTGAAACTGTAGTGCTGTGTGGAAAATTACTCATGCCTCCTGATACATTTTTTATTTGAATTTTCATACCTCTAAAATGTGTAAAACAGTGTCAGCGGGGGAATATTAAACATTTTTAGAACATGGTATCTAATTAACAATATGCCACTCTGGGGAACCATCGTCATCACGCTGTCTGTCACAAAAAGACAAAGATACAATTACAGCGATGCCATTTAAGTTTGTGACTGAGATCCTTTGATCAGCAATTACTGACTTATTAAATAATAATCATAATAATAATAATAATAATCAGACAGCTCATGTGACTCAAAAAGTCACATGAGCAGATTAGATGAGTATTAAAATCAGAAAGATTTTACGTTGTTTAATTTGCTGTTTTGTGTGTACAATGTGTATATATAAATGTGTGTGGTGTTTATGTGTGTGATTGATATTGTGCAATATTGGAAGTGGAGGTTGGAGAATTTATTATACGGCCTCAGTGTAACTGTGGGAAGGTGTGCAGGTCGTACGTAGAGAGGTGAACAATTCTATTGTGTGCAAGAATCAAACAGTTGTAATATTTAATCACACCTTGCCTTGGAACGATCAATCCAAACAAAGCCTTTCCCATGATGCCGCATCAGCTTTCTCATGCGCTGTATCATTGGCTCACTTCCCTAAAAAATATTCAAGAGTATCAACAGTCAAAGAGCCTTAAACAAAAAGAATTAAACCAGCTTAGCCTCAGATGCAACACTAATCAGTCCAGGATCTCACTGGTTTTTTTTGGTGTGTGCAGGGGCGGTTGTTGCCTTATAAAAAATCGAAGGCGACTTGTTCCCATGAGAATAAAATCGCACTGTTCTTAGTTTGTCATTTATACTACACTAATGTTAACACCAACCATTCATATTTTATCTATGTTACCCTAATTCTGTCAGCAATTGCAATAGATGTGGATGAACAGCCTCTGTCAACAACGCTTTTTTAAAAATTCTGTGGGTGTTTTGCGGTAGTTAAGCGTTTGCAACATTGCGCACGGTGTAAAACAGTGTACCCCAGCTCTGATGAAGAACATCAAGGAAGTATAAGAAGGAAGAATCAAAGCAGGCATGTCTCTACAGAAATCAAACTTCATGTGCATAACTCAACCCTCCTCTTCACTTAATTTTCTGCTGATGTATCTTGTTGTTGTTGTTTTTTAATTATCCCTGTGGGTTTTAATTATCTTCATTGTCTTAGTCAAATGCCTTTTTTAACAGTATTGCTGTATTTTGTATAACAACACCAATGTTTTTGGTTGTGTAAATGTTGTACAGTGTTTGAGTGCGAGACCATGAGGATGATGATAATTATGTCTGTAATGATATTTTATGCCTTACCAATGACCAATGTTCTCCCAGAAGTGTTTCTGTAGCAGTGATGCTGGAGTTTCTTTTGGCTTTGTTTGGGTTTCGGTGCAATTTATAGATCTGAAATAACTGTTGTTTGGACACTTTATTATGACAATGGTGTTTTCGTGCTAGCTTTTCAACTGTAGGATAAACATACTGCCATGTACAGTTCTCTGCATGCATAGCTTTGGTGTCGAGTCACTGTGTAGATTAACATGCACACACACACACACACACACACACACACACACACACAGACTAACTTTTACTATTTTAAGATTGTAGCTTCATTCTGTAACTTTGCAGCACTGGTTTTACTTTTAGTAGTTTGAGATGACAAAAAACATCAATTAAAACAAGTTTTGGTTCTAAATACTGATTGTCTGTGACTGAATTGTTTTCGATTTAATGTGAATCAGCATTTTGAGGAATTTATGAGCAGACTGTTTACCCTGTGAATCTGTGAAATTGTGCAGTCACTGTTTTTCATAGCAAAGTCATAGAGTAACGCTTATTCTTGTGGGATTTAATGTGTGCAAATTATGTAAATAAATGATGTGTGAATTCACATCTGACTCATGAATAAACATAACCTTCTGAATATGGCTACTGAGCTTGCTACAGACCGTGAAATGAAAACTGTCGAAGTTGCAGTGATAGCTGTGGTATGGTTTGACATTTAGCATGATTCTTTTTGCTACAAAATTTTCCTTAAAATTAGCTTTTTTTGTTCTGTTTGTTCTTAAAACTAGTTTCTCATCCAGAAGCTAGAGTATGTGTCAATAAGCATGGAGAGAATTTATTGCTTCACAAGCACCATCGGTGCATTCATCTGTTTAAACACTATTGAAACAGCTATTGCCGGTGCGGAGGCATAAAAACCCATAAAAAAGCCACTGTGGAGATATAAATGTTAAAAGTCAAGAAAACAGTAGTGCAAATTTTAGGTTGTAGGTTTCAAGGCGTATAATAACATCGGTAGTCTACAAACTGTTAGTGGGTGATTTCAACATATTAACCAGAAGGGAAACATATAATGAACATTTGACCTCGAGAATAACATCAGCGAGAGCAAAAATCCAGTTTAATGTTTCATATTAAGAGGATACTGAGCTGGGGAACATAGATATGCTCCCAGCAGCAGCAGTCTTATTAAATGAAAATTTGATGGCTACGTATTCACAGAATAATATTTCTAATCCTGAAAATGAACTATGTTTTTGCCTTATTCACTTTGTCTTTGTTAGACAGCAGGAAAAAGGGGATTTTGTGAAAAAGGCTTGTCATGAGGAAAGGTTGAATCAAAAATGTAGAGCAGTGGTTGAGGGGACACCTCAATGATAACCAATCGCTGATCACAATCACTATTCAAAATACAATCATAAGAATCTATATATCTTAAGTTAGTGATGAAACACAGAAAAATATGACTCTCTCTCAGCTAAAACTGGCATATTTTAACAATCCCACAGCTCAGCTGATGCCACCTCCTTTAGGTTTTTGCAGTGATGAAGTGAGTTTATCCGATTTGGCTTAAAGGCTCAGAGGTGCCTAGCTGAGTACGAAAACTGTATAAAATCAGTTTCCATGGCAATTATGAAAATAGTCTCATCAACCATCTGCACGGGGATGCTGGTGATGAGGATAAAAAAGATGTAAATCAAACTGACAAAAACTGCTAATGTGTGTTTCGTAAAACTGAGCTGTCTATTCAGTAAAAAGATGCAAATACTTTTGAATTTGGTCTTGCATGACCAAAGAAAGCAGAGAAAAAGGACTTTGGCATTCACCTTTGCTCCGGACGTAGAAAACCTACAACTACCAGAATGCACTGTGCCGCAATGTAACAATAAATGCTCAGTGGTTGGTGACGCAGTGTGAATTTGTCTATTTGAGCTAAAGAGTTTGGGCTGAGTTTGTGATAGGGGTTGGGGAAAAAATCAATACAGTATAGTTTCGCAATATTTTTGTGTGGTAATATTGTATTGGCACACAGATGCAAAGTTTCCATTTTTTGTAATATACACTATTAATATTTCAAATACAAATCAAATGTTTGGCAGCCTATTAGAATAATAAAATCAATTGTTTTTTTCAGTTCATTAGATACATTTTGCTGTAATTAACATGTCTGAAGAAACATAAACAAACTAATAACTTTATCCTATCAGATAAAACAAATGTTGACAAAGTTTTCCGTTTTGGAGCATAATATGCAGTTGACAAAAAGGGAATACATTGCAATATATCGCAACATATTATGATGTAATATTCAACATACTGCAAGAGGTTTAACATCATAATAATATTGTGCTGAGACTTAAGTACCATGATAATATCGTATCACAGAGCCTCTGGTGATTCCCACCACTAATATGAAAATGCGTAAGTAAAGCCTGTTGATCGAGAAACAGGCCGAGAGCCGGCAAACTGACGAATGACAAGTTTTGCGTCATCTGGCCGAGTTTCACCGGGGACGAAAAAAGGAGAGCTAGTTACATGTTAGATGGAGGGAAGTTTACCAGAATTCATCCACACATACTACCTACATTATTATGGTGCTGGTTGAAAATCGGTGAAGTGTCCCTTTAAGGCTTGTGCCCAGACTTGCTGACTGTCCTCTGTCGCCAAATAAGGATTTCTCACTGCTTGCTCTCTCTGACCAGACAGACAACTAGGTGCACATCACCCCCTCCTAACACTCCCACCATCCTCTCTGTAGTGTAAACACAACCAGAGTTGAGATGTTTCCATCTCAGCTCTGCAAGTTGCAATGTCAAAACACATTCAGGTCATCAAGATGTAACACAGCGACAACGCTGGTTAGAAAACCTTTTCCACCCTGGGGACAAACTCCAGTCGAATTTCAGCCTCACTAAAACCTACCAGTATTCTTATCACAATATTTACAATAAATTGTCATTTAAACTATGCCAGGTCCTGACATTGTGGTTAAGACACTCTGAGGACAAATCAGTGTTTCTCAGAGACCTGGCTGGGAGTCAAATGTGGTTTCTAGAAAACAGTTTTAGAACATGTATTTTGGGAAAACAGCAGATTGGAATTAATGAAATTGCACGAATCTCTTGGTACGCCTGTATAATAAGTATATTAAATCCTTGCAGTAAAAAATATACTTAATTAATGCTGTAGATTATGAGGTTGGCAGCCACAAAATCAGAGCATTTTGTTTGATTAACATACTCAGCCTCAAATATATAGTTATATCCTCAAGTGTTTCAAGTGAACATGTGACACCATTAGGCTCTGGTGGCTTAGACACACTGCTATCAATATTATATGAGTGTACGTGCACTTAATGACCACTGTTGCCTTGTGCCATCATCTCTCACTCTAATTTCTCCCATCTCTGCTCACAGGATATTGTCTAATAAAGCAGAGGTGACACTCATACAGTTAGATTTATATCATTATCCGGCAGGCTTTAGGCTGGTTATGTTTGGCTTTTTCATAAGGATGATGTCAGTATTTTAGGAACTGATGAAGCTTTATCTTACATGACCTGTTAGGACACTGTGTGGAAACACAACAGCGCCACATGCTGGACACTGAGGTGAATCACAACAGGCTGCCAGTTCAACACAAAAACACAACAGTTCAGCGTTTTTGGGAAAACTGTGATTATAGGACAGATTATAGTGGAGAGGGAAAAGTGTGGGGAGGATGTGTTTGTCTACGTGTCAATCTACACACACTCACCCTTGACAACTCACTTTCCTCTAAGCATGAGTCATTTGCTAGAATATTTACGTGCACATATTTTGTGAATATTTCTACGTGTGCTCTCAGTTCCCAGGCTCTCTGCCAGTTTCCCCCATTGCTGGCCAAGAGATTGCTAAATAAGGAAGACAACTTCTCTCTCTCTCTCTCTCTCTCTCTCTGCTGCTCCCAGCTGTATTTTCTCTCTGTTTTTATCTCGTTCAAACACACAACCTTTTTAACATACAGCTCAGGATGCATGAGCAAAATCTGTGTCATATTTACATTGAGATCTGTGTTTTCTCAACTGCACTGACACACTTTTTGATGTTCCTTGAAGAGCTGCAGTCCTTTTAAATGGATTTGAAGTATTAAAGGGTATTTTTCAACCTGGATATTTTTACAGGTTTTTGTGTCCAAGTGACTAAAGGAGACTGACATTTTTTAAGAGGCTGTGTGCAAGAGTGAAACTTTAATTTAAGTCAACTAAAAGTGCTTGTTTTTGCTACTGACGGGCTCAGATTTGCTCAGATCCCTACAGAGATTTAACTTTTTGTTAAGTAGTAAGATCCTTTTTGTTTAACCAGAAACTGCCCCAAAATCATTGTACCCGCTAGTCTCAATATAAATAATGGGATACTTTAAATGATAAAAGTTAAGTCCTACCACAATTCAGGTGCATGGATCAGAGTCCTTATCCTTGGGGTGCAGGTTGGTCTTGCTGAAGCAAACGCCTATCCAACACGATTTCCTCCACGGGTGGCTCGCCATCTTCAAGTGTGCAAACACCGAATGATCCTCACAGCTAACACCGGACCTGTTTGATAACAGTACAAGATACACAGAAAAGTCTTACATATTTTGTAACAAAATAAAGTACTTGAGGAGGACTAGCACATAAATATAGGTTAATGTTCAATTAACCCTGCAGCCATGTGGTGTTGTAATAATCATAAAAATTAGTCCAAGGCTGGAAAATTCATTGAACGACCCCTGTGAAAAATTTGGTATACAAAATTGATTGTTTGGTTGATGGTTAGATACTTTTTATTAACTGACAAATTGCATGTCTTTTTTGTTTTTGTTCATATGTAATTTCTTATGGGTTTTTTTTCCCCAACGCACCCCTGAGAAAACCCAAGCTGACACAGGGAGAACATGCAAACTCCGCCCAGCACTCCCGGCGTTGAACCTGAGACCCTCTTGCTATAAGGCGACAGAGCTAACCACAACACCAATAAAATCAATCGATTTTTCGGTCCACTAGACATGTTGCTGCAATAAAAATGATACAAGTCTTGAACAGTCTTAAAACTGACAATGTTTTTCCAAAATTTGCAGTTGAAAAAAAAAGGCTAAAAAATGACAAAACATTAAAAATCACAATGAAAAATCTGAATGAAACTGTACAGTGACCTAAGTATTGTGATAATATCATACCGGGTCCTCTGGTGACTCCCACCCCTTGCTGTTGATGTACAGTGACCTCGATTACTTAGAAAATTTATCTATTTGCGTCAGTCAGGTGAAGCAATATTTTGGTAGTTTTAGGGGATGTGACATTACTTGTGCAAAAGCAAGTCTGTGACAAAATCCCTTTGTACTTTAACATCACATATTTAAGTGTTTCATCAAAACTTACTTAGACAGCACCATGAATCTTCAATGGGACTTTAACCCCTCGAAACATGGATCGACATCACTTTCCTTTTGGTGCATTCAAATGGCTTTTACAAGTAAACCTTTAAACTCTGAGCAAACTGATTTGATTTCTTTAGAAAACACTAGGGAAAACGCACAAGAAATGCCCTTTTGTAGATTTAGAAAACTATTTAAAAAAAAAAAAAGTTAGGGGAAAATATCCAGACCTACATTTCTAATTATCATAATTACATATTTAAAATTATTTTTACAGAATTATTTTTAAAAAACACAAGCAGTTCGACCCAGGTCTTTCTTTTCTCTTACATTCCTGTTTTTATTTATTTATTTTACATTTAGGCTAATTTTCAGGTAAATTTCTTGTAGTTTTAAAGAATTTCTTGATAATTTGGTGGTAATTTCCTCTAAAGTTTCTCACCAAAGTCTTTTCATATTTGTCCAAGAAATTAGGTTTTGGTCCCAATTCGGACACGAGTAGACCTGAAAGCACACGAGCAACTCGGGAAATGGGATCATCCGAGGGGCACCTGAATGCAGCATAAAGCAAAAATGGCGGCGCAGTTAACCAAAATTTATTGACAAAGCTAAACTTGGCCATGAAGGTTGCATTTAGCCTTTCAAGTCGTTTTACCCAAAGTAAAAACTAGTTTCCGCAATATAAACGTATCCATATTATCTTAGCTTAGTTACGGGCGACTTCAGCTTCACATTCAGCTCGAAAAACAAACGAACATGCTAGCTGACACTGAAAAATAGTTTTCACTCACCACATCCTCTTCAAACTTTAACACACCATAATCCAGCGACGCAGACAGAAAGTGAACACAAAATCCGGAAAAAAACAAGAAAAAAAAAATCACATTCCTCAGACTTGTTTATTTGCTCTTTTTCCGTCCTTTATTTGTTTGTTTACTACTTCCCTCGCGCTCCCCTAGTCCCTAACCAGCGCGTGGCGCTACAGCTGCACTGATGAACTGTTTCCGCATCACGTTTTAAAGAAACAGTACACAAAGTAAAACACCAAAATCAACAGTGAAAACTACAATTATAGATGATGTTATTGATTTTGGTTGCAGAGTCTTTCAGGATTGTGGATTGCTGCAGTTTAAAGTTGTGGACATATTTTATATACTAACACCACATTTGACCTGTCTGCAGTCCGTCAGCAGGAGTTTGTTCTCTGAATACGTCCACGGCTTCCAGCGTTTGTGGAATTGAATGAATCAGTCGGGGTCGATAACAAAATAACAATGTTTTCAGTGACTCTCCTGTGTAAACTACAGCTCTTTGGAGTGTCCCAGTCCTACTGTAACATATGCAATCGCAGCATGTTGCACAGTTTAATGTGTCCTGTGTGAGAGTATATGTTAAACAATATAAAAACAAATATTTATCTGCTTATGTTATAATATATATTACTTCAGAGATTACATTTTTTGGAGGTTGACACAGAAGTTAGCGTCGCCCTGGTTCCCTCATCCAAAAGCCTATGGGATTTTTCCATTAGATTTTTGCAGAAAATAAGCTCTGTGATAAACAAAAGTATACAATATTTGCACGTTTTGTTCAGCAAGATAATCTTCACATAATAATGTCAGTTATGATTTTTAAAAGTGTAAATGCACCAGGCAGATGTAAATCCAACGATAAGCTATAAACCAACTTGTTTGTCACATGACTTAATGTTGCCATCATGAGACTGCAAGGCTGTGTTCAAAACTTTTCCAAAACTTTCTGTAAATTCCAAATCATTTCAAGGCCTGGAGATTTCAAAAATAGATTTAAAATTAGATGTTGCTGATAATCCTGAGATTTTAAAAATAAAGTCAGAAAAAAATACAAGTCTTAGCATTTTTTAAGACTTTGAAAGATAAGTTTAGGGCATTATTTTTATAATAATCAAATCAGTACCTTTAAAGATTTTCTAAGGATCTGTGGGAGCTGTGTCAGTATTGTATATAAATTTCCAAAATTGCTGAACCCATAAGTCACAGAGAGAAAAACATGCTTCAAAAAAGGTACGGGCTATAAAGGACAGAGGTAAACCTTAAAGATCATACAAACAAAACCACACAGAGCCCCATGACAAGTATAGATCAAACATTTACTCTTTTCGTACATCTTTATCACAACTTTTCGTTAGATTACAAATTATCGCCCATCTTTTGAACAAGTCTTGATATGAAATATAAAGTCAAGATTTCTAGCTAAAAGCCTCCCACGGAAACTACAGGCCCCTTTTTTTTTTTTTTCTTTTTTCATTTTTTCAGTTTCACACCAGAGACCATTATAACTGTATTCACACAGCAGAGTACAGAGATGTTTCACAGTCACAAACCAGCCAGGTGACGGAGGATTTCACACCCGAGGAGGCATGGAGAGATTACAGACTTGTGCAAAGCAAGGTGAGCCCACGAGCTGAGCTTGTGCGATATCACGATGAGCTTCCTCCATCCTGTCAGTTCATTAACATTCACGCGGGCTGCGCTCAGTCTTTCTGTCAGACCTCTTACAGTGAGCACAATAAATCCATATGGTTTCATTTCTATATGTTTTTACAAACCATTAAATCATGCTTTGGTGCTAAAATCAAACTGAATTATATCTGAGGGAATCAAAAACATGAGTCATAATTCTTACATTTTTGCTAGTAACCAACTGGAATTCATGAGCTTAATCTGCTGCATATGGACACAGTTTGAAGACAGATCATCAGATGGGCCATAAAGGAAGTTTGTAGACTTTCATCCCCAGACACAAACCATGCTTTAAATGAGCAGTGTGTAAGATTTAGGGGTTTTAGTGGCATCTAGTGGTGAGGATTGCAGATTCCAACCAGCTGAAACTTCTCCCAGTTAGAATTCCTTCAGTGTTCAACGTTGAGCCGGTTTTTACCAGGAGCCACATCATCCCCAAAGATCTCCTCCTCTCCGAACTAAACAGACCAGGCGATTTAAAGCGGTAAAAACACTGAATAAAGCAGATTACATTGCAATCAGTGTTTCTCCAACACTGTTTGGCATGTCAAAGGCAGGCAGCACTTTCTAAGGTATGCTCACTTTTTTGCTCTGAAAACTTATGAACGAGACATTATAACAATAATGCATTACAATATCTTCGTTGTCTCCTACGGTCGTACCTCACTCGCTACACTTCTCCTCATTTATGGTGTTACTCTGTTTCATCTGTGTTTATAAGCTTTCAGAAAACATACAAAAATACAGAAAAAATACGTATGCAGAGTACAGACAGAAGGCTCCATCAGTGTCTAAAGTTGAGCATAGATGAGCCTTAAGGTAACGAAACCACAACTATTCTTATTTTCAGGTGATTATACACTAAAGGAAGCATGCTTATTATATCATATTCCATTTCTGCCAATATATCCCCCTAAATCCTACACACCGGACATTTATTAACATGGACATTTCCCACAGAATGTCTCCCTAAAAAGTTAAAAGCTATAAACAGCAACTTAAGTCTGGATGGCTACACTGATACAGAAAATGCACAAGTTAAAAGTCAGCCCTTCTTACGTGTGAATGCTGACAAATTCCAGTTTGTCACATTTTCTATAAATGGGTAAATCAACCTGAACTTGATCACTTGGCAACATCCTGACAAACAGTTTTCTTATCAAATCTGCTAGATGTATTTTGCCGTCTACATTTAGACCAAGCCTTATCATTCATATCCAGACAATCTAATCAACCTTCTCAGACGTGTTGGTCCTGGCCAATACTGTGACTCATTCTGCCCATTCACTGTATTAACCTCATTATTACGTGACTGTGGGTTTACATAAAGATCACAGTCCTCTTTTTAACAATCAACGTTTCTGTGACATTTCTTGCAGATGGCAAAATGATTTTCCAACAAAGCACAGCAATGCAAAACAAAAGAAAATGCAAGAATCATCTTAAAGCGATAAAATTCAAACCTTTTTACATTCATTTTGAATTCTTATAAGCAAGGCTGTTTGTCTCTCTCCCTTCGTCCTCCACAGTCTTTTCAGTCTGTCCTCTCGGGGCCATATATAGAGTTTGGACTTAAAGCGCTTCACGTGTTGCTGCTGCATCTCAAACAAATAAATGCTGTCTGTAAATGAGCGCCTTTCAAAAAACTCATGTAGTGGGGTGCCCAAAATTGGAAAAAATAAGCTGGTGCTCAAAGACCAGTTACGGGCGGGTAACATGGCCTCCGCTCTGCAGTTGTGCGTCTTCACACCATGACCTCGCCGTTGACTTGCACTTGGCCCCAGGATCCGTCCATCCAATCGCCTCACACTTAGCTTAGACTGAGGAAGAGGGCGGTGTGCGGCCTTCCCAATACTTCTGATACGCTGTTTGGAACATGTCCTTACACTGCAGCCTGGCGTCCAGCCGGGAGCAGATAAGGAACGAGCCGCCCATCTTACGGTGGAGTGAGTACGTCTCCTCGGGAGGCGGGGTGAGCCGGTGTCTGAGCATCACAGGGATGAGGTTGTGGATTCTCTCGGTGGTGGACTGGGAGCCAAATTCGAAGGTGTCTGTGGAGGCGAAGGCCTCACCGAGGATCATCACAGCGTCCACATGAGCATTTATCATTGCCTGAGAGAAAAACATACTGCATGTTTAGTCTCAACTAATGACCAGTTTGCACAGTGAAACAGGTCTCTTTCTTTTGCTACAAAAACAAATTTTCTTGAATTCATTCTGACATATTTGCATTTTTTATTTGTGAAGATAAGATAAGATTAGATAAGACAGAATTTTATTAATCCTGAAGGAAATTCTTGGGCCAGATTGCTCCAAAAATACAGTAGCAAAAAAAAGAATACAATAGAGAATCAAATAAGTGAAAATAAAATACAAACTGTCTCATAGTAATGTTTAAAAGAAAAAAGTAACATTGCAACTGGAGTTTAAAATTGCAAAATTGCATCATTAACATAAGTAAAGTACTATTGCACAAAAAAAGAAGTTTTTGGTGAAGCAAAACCAAAAACCAGCAGACACGCATACCATTTAAAAGGGGACCTATTATGTTTATCTTATTTCTGTCATATATATTTTGTTACAATATTCATACTAAACTTGGCCTATGTTTCAAATAATGAGGTATATGTATATAAGAGTAATCCTCTTGAGCAAAAACCTCAGGCTTCAGACATTTCTGAATATTCTCTTTACATTTTTTTTTTAAACAAACTGACGTCAGCATGTGACCGATTTATTAATATGGTCATCTGCTCCAGGCACGTGTCTACATCATGTGGCTTATACTGCCGAAGCCTCGAAACACTGACCAATCACAACAGACTGGGCTTTTTCGGGAGTTTTTCGAGACAGGCACTAAAACTGAGTTTCTCAGATGATGATCTTCACAGATGATGAGTATAGGTGTTTCAGTACAGACAGTATAAGAAAAATAAAATGTTATTTGAACCTTTAAGCATGTCAACATGTTCTAATAGAAACCAAAAATACAAATACGAACCTGAAAATGAGCACAACAGGTCACCTTTAAGTAAATTTAGCACCTTTCAATTGCTATCCATCTTTCTCCTTAGATGCTTGGATTGTTTTTGCTACGACCACTGAAGTTTTATTTTGAGTTTCTTTCACAGCAACATCAAATTTCTCTTCTAATTACGCCAGTGGTATAATTTACAGCCACAGTTTGTGTTGAGTAGGCAGACGGACAAATAAAGATGTATTCACCTTGGACTCATATCCAGTCAGGAACTTCATCTCGATGGACTTCTTCAGAACTCCCTCTCTGTCGCCCACAGCAGCTGAGCGAATGATCTACAATCATAAACAGCTTATGACTTTTAACACTACCAGTTCAATATCTTTCTCTCCATCTCTGAGACACGCTTTAACATGTTATGCATCTTTAAAATGTAGGTATTTTCATTTCTGACATGAATGTTATATCAGATTTCACACTTTGAACGGTTAATTACAAATTAAACCACAGTACAAATGTGAGTTTTGTTTCCACTTGAGGCTTCAAAATGTCTTTTCTGTGATAAATCAAAACATAACCAAAACAGTGAAGGTGTGTCAAGTGTGTTAACAGCAGGTAGAGCACAGTAACTGAAGCTTTACATCGATAAAGAATATGATCTTGTTTATGAATCAGTGCTAGAAATTAAAAATGGAAAGAATGAGGCTGACTGGTCTTACCTCGATGTAGACGTCTGTGAAACTCTGATCAAATCCTCTCGTGGCTCCAAAGTCCAACAGTGCCACCTGGAGAGACACAATCCAATGACCATAACTCAAATTGCACTGTCAATGCCACATTATTATTATTATTATTATTAGCAGAAGAAGTAATTCTAGTAAGAATCTCATTCAGCCAGTAGACAGACTCACCCTGTGTGTTTGTGGATCATAGAAGAAGTTGGACCAGTTTGGGTCGGTCTGCATGTACCTGAACTCAAACAGCTCTCTGAGGCACAAAATCAAGATGTTCTCACAGATCTGAAACAGAAACAAACACGAGGATGTGAGGAAAGCCGGGGTTATGGGAAGAAATGAAAGGAGAGAGGAGAAAGCTGAGTAAAAACAGAAAGAGGTTGTGGCAGAAGCAGTTCCCTTTTTCTGCCACCAGAGACCCATCCATGGATATACAGATCAGAAAGAAACTAGTTCTGACTAATGCACAAGTCAGCTAAACATCTATTGATCCCTTCATCTGTCTGGTTTGTCATCTGTACCTCATTTTTCAGTTCCTGAGTGAGGTTCTCAGCCTGGTCGAGAGGAAACCCAGAGACGAGCTCGGTGGTCAGGACGTGGCTTCCGGACAGCTCCTGGATTACCTCTGGTACGTAGAAGAACGGATCGTCCTTCAGTAGCTCTCTGGGTCAGACAGATGAATACACAAAGACATAAATCCAGGCTGCACAGGCAGGTAGTCCACATAGCATATTTAATCTATATATAGTTGGCTGGCAGCTGTAGTTGTTCTGACCTTGAACCAAAAAAATAAAACTATATGGAAGAATGGAAAAGCCATAGGTAAAGTTGGATGCAGTTAGCCCTAGAAATGTGTACATAACTTATATTATATGTATGTCAATCAATGCAATGAAAAAAAAACGTTTGTGAGCGCTGATTAAATGTCAGATACACTTAGACATATACAGTACATATTTTATTTTATTCTATATTTAAATCTCTTTCTCTATTCATTTAACTGCTCTTACTCTATTTATTTGTACCCCATCCTTCTTATGGCCTGCTCTTACCATCTTGTCGCATTTTAATTTATCTACTTGCTCATCTATCTCTCATTCATCTGTTTTTATCATCCTGTCTTTATTTTGGCCCCACTTATGTGATGTCATCTCGTCTCGATTTCCTCTTTTATTGTTTTCATCATCTTTTAATGCATTTTTTAAAATATATTTTCTACAAACTTCTAAAAATGTGCTTTATTCTTGTTGACCTTTGTGTATGTATTTTGTTCTGAGCTTACTGACTGTCCTACAACTTTCTCTGTTTGGCTCGACTGTTGATGTCTATTTTTATTATTCCCCGAGTTCCTGCCTTTGCTTTGTCTGTCAAAGCACTTTGTTAACAACTGCTTTTAAAGGGGCTATATAAATAAAGTTATTATTATTACTATTACATAAGACTCACCTGAATTTCTTTGCACACTGGGCTTCTCGAATATAATCGCACTCTAGTGCAAGCTCTCTCCTCATTACATCTATCAGGTGCTCTGGAAACAAACCTAAAGAGAGACAAAGACATCGCATTCAAACACAGTGCACAGTGTTACTGGAGCAGATACGGAAGCAGAGAGTGAGGACTCAGAGTAACGTTGTGGTGCATCTCTGTGTTGTTTGTGTATGAACGAGAAGGTGAGCATATTTATGTTTGCATGAGAGTTTCTTTGGATGTGTACCTTCAGGCAGGGCATTGCTCATATTCAGCACCGTCATCAAGTTGTTGACATCACTGTTGATACTCTGAGCCACACCGGGGTACTGGGTACAAACAGAGAAAGAAATAGTTAAATTTGACAATAAAATGAAGGAAAAAACAACGCACAAACAATGCACAATTTCTGATATTATTAAGTTTTCTGTGATCATTTTATTCATAATCTCACTTTAAAAAAATACTGTAATGCTCCTGTACTTTGTTTACACATACTAATCTAATATAATTTTTTTAAAAGTATCTTTAAGGTATAGTTATAAAAGCTTTTATTTTAAATGATTAAGATGGCAATTAGATAGATAATCTGTAAACACTGTAAAGGCACAAAATAACAATGTCTGTAAACAGACCAGAGAGGTCAGATTATGTGTGTTTTCTCTCTGACGGCTTGTTTGAGAAAAACAGAGAGGATAAACAAATGTGACACACTCTCCAGTTACAGTGTTTATCTTGACAACATGAGAATGTAGTGTACACACACACACACGTTTACAGTGTACCTGTATTTTCATGGCCACCTCCCTGCCGTCCTTCATCCTCGCCAGGTGAACTTGTCCGATGGACGCTGCTGCAAACGGACGCTCCTCGAACGATTCCAGCTTGTCTCTCCAGTTAGGACCCAAGTCACTGTTCAACGCTTTCTACACACACACACCATATCATCATTTAACCTGGCCATATTTAGTAAAATTTTTCATTTTCCAATATTAGTTTTACACTGGTGGACTTACAGTGGGTTTGATCATAATATTGTAACTATCAGAAGTACAGTAGAACTGATAATGTTCATCTAATTACATCATCAGAAGTGAAAAAAAAGCTCTTATCCAAGAATAATTGCTGGTTAACGAAAAAGAAAAGACCCTTACTGTCATTTGTTTGATTGGCATGAAGTCGGCACTCTGTCTCACGCGCTCAAAGATCTTCGCGAGTTGAGGGTTGATGAATGCATCATCTGAAATACAAAAACACACCTCAGTTTGTCAAAACTGGATAAAAATGCAGGTTTAAAGGCACAGGCTGGCAGATTTCACAACAAATATGAATTTAATGCAATTTTTGGGCATCCAACTGCCCTCATATGGCTTTACAAGAAGATGGCAGTGTTTTTTTAGACCTGACTATGAAACTCAATGTAAAGAAATGGAAAGATACATGGAGAGATATAGGGCTACCACACAGATCCTGGTGGGAGACAAATATTTGATACTACTTC
The DNA here is from genome assembly GCF_008729295.1 of Plectropomus leopardus. Taxonomy (NCBI): domain Eukaryota; kingdom Metazoa; phylum Chordata; class Actinopteri; order Perciformes; family Serranidae; genus Plectropomus; species Plectropomus leopardus. Next base: position 7,645,323 of record NC_056478.1, on the reverse strand, counting down.
TGCCACTGGGTACTTTGAGGCATGTTTTGGATCCACTAATAGCATTTACACTTGAAATATCTGAAGTCATAAAAGAAAAATTTTAATATAGAAAAGGGGTTAACTAACTGAGTTGATCTGGATATAACTCACAAGGGGTTTATTAATGTATAGAATAGGCACCAAAAGCATAAGGCCAAATTGTTTTAGTAAACTGAATTCATGAGCTTCCAAGATTTAAAGGTTTTGAAGGTTTCAAAAAAGAAAGATTTTCTTCAGATACATTCTGTTAAGAGACATTTCCGTTGTTGTATGCGTTTTTGAATTTGCATCGTTTCTGAAGCTGCAGCACATTTCTCCAATTGGGCATATTTTGAGACATAGTGCCGCATTTGCCCTTGTCACCCACTGTAATTTAAGACCCCTCAAAGTTGACACTATTTTGAACTGGTGCTAAAGCGTACAATGATTGGACGCACAATCATCCAAACACAACCGCACTCCTGCCCCGACAGACAAATGTCAGCAGTGAGCAAAGTCCACTGTGGTGTCTTTTATCCTCCAGATTTACTAGTGATGTTTTAGTCATCTCTATAATTTTGTGAGATTCTTTAAGTCTTTTTTAACCCTGTCCACACTCAAGCCACAGATGATTACTGTGACCTTTTCTGACCATTATAGATTTAAGAATCTACTTATTTCACCTTAGGAATAGAGTATGCCAGTTCTGCAAATAACCAAACACATGTACACAAGGTCAGTCCACTGTGCTGAAGCTTGTTCACAAAACACTGGGTAGCCAGTGTCATTTTCTCTCCTATGACTGTTTTCTTTTGTTATTACACTCACTACACTGTCTCGTCTGTGTAACACTAACATGCTCTGAACTCAGAGTATAAATGCCAAAGGACAAGGGTCACCAGCCAAGGTCAGGCAGCACAGACAACAGTGATAAACAAAATTAACGATGTGTTTAGTGCTGTTACATGATCCAGCTACACTCTGTGCCAGTATGTTTATCGCCACAGGCCCTCTGATTTTGAACTTTGTCTGGTGAATGTGTGCCAAACACAAACCGGCTTTGACTTACATAACTTAGATTTTCAGCTGCTGCTACCTGTTTGTGTGCAGTAAAGGGTCAATGTCACATAGCAGACAGAGCGTTAAAAAAAAATCACCAGCAAAACACCACTACACCTGTGGTGAGTCAAACCATCTGTTGTAAATGAATGCATGTATGTTAGGGATACCACGGTGAGGGAATTTTCCTACCAGTTATTGAACTGCATTCACACCACGGGCAAATGACTGCAGAAAAAATGGGTTTTTATTGAAGTCGGCTCAATCAGCATTGATGGGAACACAACATCCAGCTGAACGCGCTAATTTCAGCTCCTTAACCAATTACGTTCCTACTCCTCCTAAGCAACGCTAACACATCAGTCAAAGTTAGTCTGCACAAAGTTTGAAAGAGAGACCAAATAAGTCAGAGATATATAAAGAGAAGAAACCACTGAAAAGTTTTCAAAGACTTCTGTGTTCCTACTGCTATCTACAGTTCTCTTCCTGTCTGTGACGTTGCACGGACACACCAACAAAACAATCCACACACACACAAAGGCAGACTCGTGTGCTTCAGCGGTGTGTTCACTGGCAATGGAAATGCAGTCTATCTCCTACATTTAGCAGGTATACCTGTGTTTGAAAAACTTGTGGGCATGCGCTAATTTTGGTGGGAAAAAAGTATAATAGGAAGATTGTCAGTTTGATCCTCAGTTCCTCCAGTTTACATGTGAACATGTATAGACCATGTAGGCCACCAGTCTATGAATGTGTGTGTGAATGTGTGACAAGTAGTGTAAAAGCACTTGGGTAGTCAGACAACTAGAAAGACGCGATACAATTACAGGTTCATTTAATTTACAACACTAATGTTATCGAATACACAGGTTACTTTACAAGACAAGATATTTATATTTGTCGATGACACTTCATTTTGAGTGCGGTATTGATTTACTGCTAATACAAACCAAACATTTCCTGCTGCAGCTTCATATTTTGAAGTATTTAACTGGCAAAACATGAGTTGACTTTTATTATGATGTAGTCACAAGAAATGCAATTGGCTGGAGGCAGTGCTAATCCAACTGACATTTGTTGACAGCGGTTAAGTCTGAAATATTCCAGGGAGCAATGGCATGAGGACGAGCAGCCAACTTCTTCGAGATGTAACCAACACCCCCCCACTCTAATTAAAGTTATCAGGTTCTCTATTTGCATTGGCTTTAAATGCAAAATATTGCCCAATAGGTTATTTTGTTCTTTGCTTTGACACCAAATCCTCAGCCATCGTCTCCGGTCACATCTCCTTACTCTCATACCACTATGAGTGAAATCTGACTTCTGCTACTGCGACTCTGCTGCATAACTGTAGCATCTGTTGACCTACTAAGTACTGATTAAAAAAAAGTAAAATGATGATGGGCGTGGTGGACAAGTAATGTAATCAATGTATACTTGAACACTATGTTACCATAGTGTGTATAATATAATGGACATAGCGACTGTGATATCACCCATTAGTTTGTGGACATTTTAAAGGCTAAAATTTGGCATTTTGGCCATTGCCATCTTGTTTTTTTGGAGCCAAAAGTGACTATATTTGGGTAAGAGGCTGGTACCATGAAGATGGGAGGGGTGGCTCTGACTGAGAAACTGAGGACACTTAAAGTGTCCTGCCCTTGATAATGCGTAACTTTCGGCCTTAATAAAATGTAAACAGGCGAGTTATATAAAAATTAAGCCCCCGGTACGGTTGTCCAGAATGTTAAAATTGGCTATTAGAGACCAAAACCAATTTTTATTCAAGGATGTAAACATCTTTAATTGTACTGTGAAGTTGGGCATTTTAACATGGGGGTCAATGGGAATTGGCTCGTTTTTGGAGACAGCCTTAAGTGGCCATTAGAGGAAATGCACTTTTGACACTTCACGTTGGCTTTATTTTCAGTCCCAAAGGCTGCTGCTTGCGTGTACCAAACTTAATATACACAATATTTCCCCTACAATGTTACAGGACTGGTGAAAGCGTTCGAACAGGTGATACGAGTGTAAGTGAATACATCTTAGTATATGGAGCAGAGCAGAGAAATGGGCAAAAAAGGTCACAGGTTAACTAAATGACCATAGTACCACCATTTTAATATAAAGAGTGAACAAAAATTTGAATGCAAATAATAAACTGCTGATCCCCCTGTGCCATCTGACTGAAGCCAACCACACCAATAAGTCATCCCAGATGTGCCGTCTTTTAGGTTTTTGGGGTTTTTTTGGGCCTGAAAAAAATCTAAGAGAAACACTTGTATGTATGTGTTTGTTGCACACCTTGAATGCTGAGCATCTGTCCCAGTTTCAGTGCAGCTCCTCTGACTTTACACAGGGTTCTGACGATGCGTTCAGCATTAGCCTCGGACAGGAAGGGGCTGGAGTCCAGGACGCCTTTCTTCGTTTCACCTGCAAAAGAACAAAACAAAGGATGATGGCTCTTTTTGCATAAAATGCCTTCTTTTACACCAGTGTCTCAGAACTAAAGTCAAAGTTTAGAGCCAAACTTTTATCAGAATTATATAACTTTAGAACTATATAACCTTTTGTTGGTTTATGTACAGATGAAATCATTTGGATTGATCAACATGGTTATTTTAGGTGCTCTTTGTAGAATATTTGCTTGTGCTTACGCTCCTGCCCCAGCAGATGTGTGTGTCTGAGTGAATATGTGTCAGTAGGTCGTCAGGTAGTGTGTTTTTGTGTGTCTGAAGCTGCCGTCAGAGGCTTTAACAGAGATTAACCACACCCACACACACTTACGAGTGTGTTCAGGCCGTCCCCACTGGGATTAACGCACACTCAGATAAATGCCCACAAACAGACACACAAATGCCACAGATTTACGCTCATACGCTGTTTCAGCTTAGCTGTTTTGGGATTAGCAGGCTCACTGTGCAAAGCAGGAATGTCTGTTTTGGTTGCAGGTTGGTGTGGGAGGCAGCCTGATTGTTAATAGCGCTCTGTTGACATACAAAACGCGTGCAGCGTGTACCGACATGCATGAAGGATGGGCAGTGAAAATGATGCTTTAACAGTGGTGCTATTCAACAGGAAGGCACTCACCCATAACTCATAATAAACAAACAGAAAAACCTGTTCTTACAGGCACAAAACTCTCAGATGGGGCCTACTTAATTCACTTTAGTCATTTCTTTCAACACAAAGCCTGAGCACAATGCATTCAGAAAGAAGCAGCATGAAGTGGTGAAACTGGCCATGTGCATGATTTAGTTGCCCAGCCAGTAATGACCTGCTGCTAGTCTTGAATATTTCATATTTCTACACAAAAATTAAATATCTGAGTATCATAAAAATACCTGAACAATAATTGAAAAGCAAACATCACTATTTATGGGTCTAATTTGGCCTTTTAGTGATGAAACTAATTGTTTATACTGAAGAATTGTGTGTGTTAGTCTCAATTACCATTGTTGTGTCTGATGGTCTTCTTGGCAACTTCCGCCAGCGCGCCAATCCCCAAACCGACAGCTAGACCTGATGGAAACAAATAAACAGACAACAACACACTGAATGTGGACTGACGTAAAATGAAACTTCTGTGATTTTCAACCTGTACCCTATTTTCACGTTTTTGTGTCCAAGTGACTAATGGGAACAATTTCTTAAATTGGTTGAATATTGAGCGAGGGGGCTGCAAACAGAAGCCTGCAAAGCAAACACATGGGGTGTGTGCTTACATCAATTTACGTCCACTAAAAGTGCTTGTTTTTGCCACTGACAGGCTCTGATTTTTATTCATCGCTGGGTTCCCACACATTTTCATGGACAAAATTTCAAGACTTTTCCATAACTTTTTAAGGATCTACAATGAGTTGTTTTTTTTTTGCCCTACTTACATATAACTTTAATTTCAACTAGCTGGCATACATGGGAGAGACAGAGCAGGGTAAAAATGAAGACCTGTATATGATAATAACTGTCAGTAAAAATCATACATTGATGCATCGAAGTGCTACGTTACATTCAGTGTTACCCTTCAGAAAATAAATAAGGCACCATTACATTACATGAAAGGTTATCTATAGAAGATTACAGTAACAATTTTATTACACAACAAAATTCCATGACTTTTTCAAAACTTTTAATGATTTTTTTTAATTCAATGACTTTTCTTGACCTGGAAAATGTCACTGTGAAATTCCTTTTCCAGGTTTTCCATGACCATGGGAACCCTGTATAAGTGTCTGAAAACATTATGGAAAGGATCCGTACAGAAATAGACCTTTTGTGTTTAACCAGAAACAGCCCTGAAGTCTCTAACATCAAACCCACCAGACCCCATTAAATTAAACAGTAATTTAAGCGTATATAGAGCCAGCATATTTTGACATATAACTGCGTGAACTGAGTGTTTATTTCAATCAAACCAGAGTTAAAGACTGCTGTAACAGTGGAGAGACGAACCAAGAGGGCTTTTGTCAGTTTAATTTTGTTCCTCTCGGGTTTAAATCAGGTATGTTTTACGATGATAAAATTACTGTTTATTTAAATGCAGTTTGGTGGTCGAACAAAAGGGATCTTGAATTTCAACAATTTTTCCCATTAGTCACTTAGACACAGAACCATGGGAATATATGCTTGAAAAACACCAAAAACATACTTTAATATCCCAATAAATACAATATAATAATGTCACAAAACATAAAACATTGTATAATGAGACATAACAGAAACAGAATCATGCAGTTATACTGTAAAAATATCCTTTTAGTGAGTCATTCAGTGTATTTGTTGTGTCTCAATAGGACCTTAACAGTGTTCAGTGATGTTGCTGTTGCCTCTAAAGAATTCCCATCAACATATGAGCCAAATAAAACACGGGCAGATGAGCACTTTGATCAACGCAGCAGTGTGCGATGACAGAACTGAAACAGCTGCACTGACAACAGAGCACATTTATACCCATCATCTAATTATATTAACAATTAAGCTCTTAATAAACACTTAATCCTCTGAAAAGGTCAGATCATTACTTTAGCAGATAATTAAAAGAATAAAGAGCATGCGATTTAGGGGTTGTTTGCTAGCGAGTTCCTCCGAGCCCGCTCTCTTCCTTACATAACTCAGCATTACATAATCAGTTAGTCAGCGGTCTCTGAAGCGACAAATCTGAGATCCAACGGTAGATGGACAAACCAGGACACAGTGTCTTGTTTCCAAGCTGGCTGAGTGTCTTTTCATGGGTCAAACACATGTCAGCACCTCTATTGTTGGAGAAAGGTCTCAGCAGAGAGAAATGAGGATGTGCGTCACTCTTTTTGGAAAATATGTTTAGCTCTTTACAGCATTTCTGTGTGTGTGTTACCCCACATAACCTGATACAGTACTTAATCTGTGTGTGATCGTTTGCAGATTGACTGACTGCTGTGCTGAGAAGCTTTAAAAGATAATTTCCTGTTGATTAGATATTTAGAACCACAAAAGCTCAGATAGTCCTGTTTCCTCACACACAGCAAAACCTTTCACAGTTTCTATATGCATGACAACAGCGAGGAGAAGTCGAAGAAAGGTTGCTTTAATTGCTTTTGCCAGGAAACATGCCAACAGATTTATGACACTACAGTACATATCACTGTTTCTCTGACCTGAACTGCCTAAAACCTGCATTTATTATTTCCAGTCGCAGCTGAGATTAAAAAAACCACCAGCTGAAAAACCTTGTCTAAATTTGTCAACAAATGTTGCAGCAGAGTGAAGGACAGTCAGAGGCCACGTTCCTCCACCCCTCCCCTCCTTTATCTGACACCTTCTAAATGTTACCACTGTCAACATGCTGAATCAACTCGGCTCTGCCTCCTGCGTCTCACGGCCTGTTTACACCTGCTACTGACATGCGTCTTGGGTGATCTGATCGCAAGAGGACAGCTCAAAATACGTTGAATGTGTCTAGAGTGACCGCTAGTAATTCCCAGCTCTGTATGCAAATAAACAGGTATATATCATTTTCATTTGCAACGACCAAATGCACTGTTGTATTCAACAAGCAGGAAGCAACGATGCACTTCTTGTGCCTGGTCTGCTAGAAATTAAAAGAACAGGAAGAGGAGGAAGTGCACCTTCCTTGAAAAAGAAAAAAAGTAGACTTTCAGTGTATAGTCCGCTGTAAATTAAAAGAAGAGGGAGAAGAAGAAGTGCCCATGCCATAAAGAAGAAGCGCAAGAAGCGGAAGGGCATGACGAAGACGAACATTATAAAGAAAAAGAAAAAGATGAAGACTTCCCATGCATAATCTGCTGGAAATTATAAAAAGGGAAGAAAAAGAAAAGCACGTCCCATGAAGAAGACAAAGAAGAACTGTACTTCTGATGAATAAGATGAGGATGAAGAAGGGCTCTTTGCATGACGAAGAAAATGATAAAGAAAAAGAGGATGATGAAGACTTCCTGTGCATAGTCTGCTGGAAAATAAAAGGAGAGGAAAAGGAAGGCGTGGATTCCCTGTTCAAAAGAGAGGAAAGAAGAAGATGATGATAAAAAAGTAGGAAAAGAAGGGGAAGACTTCCCGTGCATAATCTTCTAGAAATTTAAAAAAGAAGTTTAAGTGCACTTTCTGTGAAGAAGAAGAAGATGAAGAGGAAGACAAAGAAGAAGAAGAGGAGGACTTCCTGTGCAGTATGCTGGGAAAAAAAATAAATTTAAAAGGAGGAAGAAGAAAAACACCTCCTGTGAAGAAGACAAAAGAAGGACAAAGAAGAACAAAGACGACTTCTATTGTATAGTCTGCTGGAAAAAAGAAGATGGAAAAAGAAGTGCATTACCCATGAAAAAAGAAAAACAAAGAAAGATGAAAAGGACAAATTAAGAAGAAGAGGAATAAAAAGAGCATTTCCTGTGAAGCAGAACACGTATGCAAAGAAAATCAAAACAATAGACAATATAGTCTGCTTTTATGCGTCTTTGCAGTTCAAACGCGAATAAGTATGTTGTTTATCCTATGCAGGGGACATCATCTGAGTAGGCCGTCCAAATTTGGCACAGGACACGTTAGCGTGCACACTGCTGAAAGACGTGGCCATATGCAGCTAAGACCACCTCTGAATGTGGTCTGAGCGATCAGATCTGAAGACGCATTGACGATGCATCGGGTGCATTCACACTGAGAGCTGTCCATCTGTGATCCAGTCACCCAGGACGTTTGTTACTGCGAGTGTAAACACGTCCTCACTGTCCGTAGCATGTGTAAGTCCCGTATGAGGTGCGTGCTGCGGCTAAATTCTCCTGGCGAATTATTTGTGATGACTCATCTATTCTGGGTTCACTCTTGTACACAGTTTATGTTTACCTTCACTCTGTGTTTTTAGCTTCTCTGTCCAACTTTACGACACCTGTTAACGTATCCATCACCTGTCTGAAATGAAGCTACGAGCTGCTGACAGGCAAACTCTGATATGTAATGTTAAACCACGTCAGAGGCTAGTTGTGGGATTTTCAATGTGCTTGGTATGAATGTGTGTGTTAGTCGTTGAATAAGCTTATCGCAGAAAGCACATCCTGTCTTAATATGACTTTGACAACCACGTCTTTGTGCCTGCTTTTATCTGCCAACATGTCAATATTAATTCAATATTCATCAGGTTCACATACAAAGTCAAAAACAAAAAAAGGCATGCCCTGTGCAGCAAGGACAACCTTTCACTTTGCTTACAGCTGCTACAATATTGGATTTTGTAATATATTTCTTTATTTTTTATCCTTTTTTTTAAGATCTACTTTTATATTGAGTTGGCAGCAATCATTTTTGTGTGTAAATATGTCCCCGCTAATAGGCTTAGAGAACAGGCGTCATGGTCAAACAGAAGATTAACTAACACACAATCTGCAGCGCGAACTCAAACACACTTTATTATAACTGCCGCTGTGTTGTCTCTGTCTGTAGATGACTATCAAGGAGTGTTTTTATTTAAGGAGCACATGCCGATAATAAGGGCTTAATGCGTTTGACCTAATTTCCAAGAATGTTTGTTTAAGAGCAGGTCCAGAGTCTGACCCTCGACCAACACTCATGATAGTTGCATTCCTGTATGTTATGTTTTTCCTATTTCCATTTAACTATGTGTTGTTTTTTGCATAAAAACGTGTGTACACATAGTGTATACACTCACTGGTGTTATCTTGACATTAGTCACCGGGTAGACTGTGAGAAGGACATGTGCTGCTGACACAACTCCCACTGCCTTGAACCCAGTGACCCCAGCTTACTGAGGGGGTGGAAGGTTACCCTTTGACTATATTGCAAGGTAAAGTTTCCAGAAGTTCGATTTCATCTCACATTACAAGCATGAACTACTTTCTCAAACTTAAAGATATCTTCATTTCCAATTATGCTCTGTATTCACAAATACTAATTAGGTGGTAATTCTCATGACTGACTTTTTCTGCATAGACTAAATTGTATGAATCCACAGAAAAAGTCAGAATGTGTGTACACACAGATCTGCACGCAGACACACATACTTACAGACACACTCAGACAGTGAATCAGACAACACTCAGACTACGTAACAAAGAGTTGCATTACTGTACCTCCAAAGTTGGCCAATCTGCTCAGCCGAGTCACCGGCACTTTCCTCTCTCTGGCTCTCTCACTCAGCTAAAGAAAACAGAACAATAAAGATACTTTTCTATTAAAATGTTAAAGTTTGTATGGAGAAGTACATGTTTACTAATGCTAGGACAATATGCTAATCTACACATTCAATATATTATTCAATAAGTTTGCTCTGGGCGCTCCAAGATCAGACCCCGCTGTTGGGGTGTGCGCTGGCTGAATTCGAGTTGCTACAGATTGAAGGTCCGTGTCTCCAGGCTGTCTAATTCTTGTTTTGTCTCTTTTGCTTCATCACATCACTCATAGCACTACCATACACTATTACCATAATGAAAACAACAAATAGTTACAAAAGTAACTTTTTTTCCATCTCATAGCCTAAAATAAAGCAACTGAACTCAGGGTTCCCGCATCTTCGTAAATATCAAAATCAAGGACTTTTCAGGGACTTTCTAGACCCAATTTCCTCAAATTCAAAGACCTAACACTTAATAGTTTGAGACACAGATCAAAGTTAATTACTGTTGCAACAGCAAATTTTTATAATTAGAAGTGGCCGGCTTTACAGAAGCTCACAGACGGCAATTAAAAAGAGAGAGAGGCCTGTACGAGTGAACGCTTCTTAATTGTGCCGTGTTACAGTGATGGCAGAACAATGTGATCCCCCGCATTCACCAACAGCACAGCAGAACTATATATTGTGTAAGTTAAGCAATAGAGAAAGATAATTTCTATTTTTGCATAAAATATATAAACACAAGCACAATCTATTTACATTTTTTTTTAATTAGACCTTTTTTAAATAGGTCTTTTTTCCTTCTCAAACTATCTAGGATCCATAGAAACCCTCTGAATTTGAATTGTACAGATTCAGGCATTAAAAATCAAATCAATTAAAAATGGTAAAAATAAATAAATAGATAATACTTAAATTAATTGATTTTTTTCCAAAACCTTAAGTTTACATCGGTATTAATGTGTGTTTGTGATAGAAACAGAAACTGAAGAACAGGAGTTACCATCTGTTTGTGTGACTTGATCTCAGCCTTCTTCTCCTGCCTCGCCTTCTCGATGTCTTCGGCCGTCAGCCCTCCGACTGTGGACGGGTCCTGATGGTAGCTCCTGAGCTGGCTGACCTGATGCTGACAGTAAGTCTGTCCCCACAGATGCCTGTTCAGATTGTGATTGTAGAAATGTCTGTCAAAACAAAAGTGATAACCGTTATCCTCCACACAGCAGCAGAAATGTGTATACTGTATATTGCATTGAGTTAGAGATTATTCATACCTGGCATCATGGTGGTAAGATCGGGTGTGTCCACTAAACTGTTTACTGGGATCTTTGTATCCCTCAAACAATGACTGTTTTCCAGCGGCGTGGTTAACTCCTGCTGCTGCGCTGTGATGAGCGGCGGCATTGTCACCATCTCCTGTGTGATCTGCTGATAAGTCTGCACCTTCTTCCCTGAACTCTGAAGCAGTGAACGTGCTGTCATCCTGAGGGAAGTCGAATTCAGATGAAGAGGTCTGCTGCTGGCCTGTCAGCTCCTGGAAAGACATACACATAAAGACTCAGTTTTATTTTGACAGTAAAAGTATTGTATAGTTCACTATCAGTGCTAACCTGTGCAGCCAATTTGCACAGTAGTATTTACACATGCACACACCTGCACTTTCATCATAGCGGCAGAAAGACCTTGCTCAGCAGCTGCTTGGACACCTTGAACTGCAGCACCAACACCTGGGAGCCCTGAGTTACAATTGACAAAGAAAACAGTTATATTTCGCTTTATTTGCTTACTTACTACAAAATAACTAACTATACCGCAAAATTGCCAATGTTACTGTCTATAATAAGAAGCAGATATTTAAAATTAAGTCTAACTTAACAGTTATATGCCATTTACTGGGAAATCAAAATTATGTGTATTATTTACTTCCATTTCTGTGTACATAACTATGGCTTATTAGCTGTGTTTCAATTACCTTTCGAAGCCAAAGTGCATATTAGTTTTCTAGCCCTGTTATTTTTATGGAATAGTAATAGAAACTACTTCCTGAATTAAGAAAGTGAAGTTCTGACAGGGGTGCCCTCCTGTGACGATCGTGCTGTGTCAACTGTGCCTGCTAAAGTGGTCAAGCAACAGTATTTCTAAATCTATCTTTCTTTAGTGTACTGTAGCCACTGTATTCCTGTGATGCCTTGCATGAACCAGAACTGGTGTTTTCCAATGGATTGTGACATAAAAACATGTGAAAACCATCACCTGTTAGACCTCAGACGGCATAATGTGATCAAACCTCTGCCGTCTCTGACAGCCGTTTCAAAGCATTGATTGTTTACCTTTTTAACCAAGCGTGTTAGCAATTATCTTGCCTTGCTAAGTTTTTATAACAGAGCTCAGTAAACATATACTAAAACACAATTTATAATTTCTTATGGCTCATAAACAGACAATAACACATTTGGCGAACATTTAACATAATTCAGTAGTGATGTCAGGTCCACGTAAAGTGAATAAACGTGATGTTTCCTTGCTAATACTCTGTTCATCTGCCTTAAAGACTCAGTTTACACATTTTTATAACTGTTAAAGTTGAGTTTTAATGAGTAAAACATGACATCAAATTTAGCAGCAGACTTCAGCAATATCAACGACAAGGACATTGTACTTTTGAAGTTAGCATGCTAGCTAACCTAATTGTTAAAAAGCAGTTAGCATTTTTAAAAAACTAATAGTTAAATGTATTACTAACCTTTTTAGTACCTTTTATTTATATTACGGGCTAAAGTTACAATAGAAAAGAACTGTATTATTTTTTGCACTTGTGAGCATTTTTGAGGACATTACTTTTTAATCAATGTGTGATGTTAGCCACAACGTAGTTAGCAGCTTAGCTAACCTGATGATTTAACTGCAGTTATCACTTGCTGTTAGCACAACACTGTTTTTTATATTATAAATTAATTTGTATAGCAGGCAGCAATCTCTAAAAAAAAGTATTTTAATTATTTTTGCTTGTTAGCATTTTTGCTAACATTATTTTTCAACTAATATCTAAAGCTAATCACAAGCTAGCCTGTCACCATGTTAGCTAATGAGCACGTTAGCTAAAGGTTTAATAACACTGTAACTGCTAACAAGCTAATTAAGAGTGGCTTTTTACATTTTTCGGACAATGTGTCAGAGTCAAATTCAGGAACGAATTCAGGTATGTTGAGCTTACCTGTCCCACTGCGCAGGGTGCTGCTCTGGTTCTCCACAACCGCCTGGCTCAACTTAGCCAGGCCTCGCATCAGTAACATCATATCGCCCGCCATGACGGACTAGAGACAGAGAGGACAGGAAAATATGAAAAAAAGAAGACACAAATCACAGTAGAGCTGGGCAATATGGCTTTAAAATAATATCACAATATTTTTAGGCTATATCGCGATACACAATATATATCCCGATATTTTAAAATCGGCTCTAAACTACTATAAACTAAAAATAAAATAAAATATAAAATTATTAAATGAGCTACAGTTAAAAATAAAGTAGTACTGCCGTTAAATAAAGTTACATAAACTACTGTTTTAATTAAGTTAAATAAAATACTGTAAAGTTGAATAAAGTATTGCTATAACAAATTAAATCAATGCGGAACCCATGGAGCTTTTATTTTGTAGGACCTGGCTCACCTCGGGTCTTGCGTCTTTCAATTTTTTAGTTTGTCTCTTAATTTTACCTTCTAATTTATCTTTTTAACTTATCATTTTATTCTGTCACAATCCTGCTTATTATCAATGTTTTGTGTCTACTGCCTTTATTTTGTTACTGTATTTTTATAGCAAGTTTCCGCCTCTAATGTCGTGTTTAATTCTACCTTAACTCTTGTCTGACCTTTGTTCAGCATTATTGACTAACTTCAATTGTTTTATTGACTCTGGAGTTTACTGCCTCGGCTTTGCTTTGTTTGTCAAAACACTTTACCAACTGTGTTTTAACTATATAAATAAAGTTATTACCATTATTATTATTATTATTATTGTGTAGCCGTCCCCTACGCAGAGCATTATCAGCTTACAAAAATTAAATAAGCTATGTAGCATAACATGAAAACGTTTTTTAATCGTCAGACGATATGTTTCGTCATACTGCACAGCCCCATATCATATATGGTCATGGAACTGTACATCTCCTTCCAAACACAGGAGGCGTGGCAGCATGTAGAAGTACATACTGTTCACCGGTCAACAAAGACACAAATAACAACTTGTCAGTAAAGATGAGAGGAGGAGCACAAACAAAGACATAGACAGTAAAGAAGACAGATGGAAACATAAATAAAACCTGTCCTCAGCACACATTCAGCTGCCAAACGCTCACAAACACACACAGCTGTCACATCTTGAAACAACTTTAATACTTTGTCTAAAAATACTCGTGACCTCCAATCTCTGTGCGAGCACCCCGCACAAACAAGAAAGGAAACAAGTATGCTGTGCATGCGTGTGCACTGTGGAGATATGTGCATGCGTATCCAGGACTGGATGTGGAAATGTCACTGGAAACCAGGAGGGAGGAGTAGGAAGGTTACTGGCTGTTGCCTCTTCCAGCTATTTCTGTGCATGAGTGAATGTGGGTGCACGTTTGGTCCACGCACAACATTTGCTATCACGTTTATCTCTCTCGATTTCTCTCTGCAACTGATAGGACTGTGAGATTGCGTTCTATTTAAAGAACCATCTCAAAATATTCTACCGTTTCTCTCCAGGAATAAATCTGGTGTATGTTTTAACCCTTTGAAACATGGTTTGACATCAGTCTCCTTGTGCTGCGTTCAAACGCCTCTCACAAGCTATTTACCCCTTTGAAACCTGAGCAGAATGGTTTGATTTCTTTCAAAAACACTGGGGGAAAAGGCAATGAGCAGCTTGACAAGAAATGTCTCATGAAATGCAAGAAATTAATAAAAGATGACAAAAAATTACCTGAAAGGAGTGAGAATTATCAGACAATTATCAAAAATGAAGACAAAATGTCCAAAAAAAGGTATAATCATTATAATTGTTTATTTAACACACTTGTAATTTGTTTTCTCTTTTTGCATATCGTCAGGTAATTTTCTTGTAACTTTTTACTAATATCTTGCTATTTTTGGGGGCCGTGTCATTAAGTTGCTCATTGCCTTCTCCATATGTTTTTGAAATAAATAAAACCAATTTACTCAGGTTTCAAAGGGTTAATACATACAACAGTTGGCGCATTAAACCACATTTAGCTTGATATGTGTTGTGTTAAAGCTTGTGAACATAAGTCAAGGTCCATTTACGGCACAAGTAAGTACAATTCACTCTTATCTAAACAATGGAGCTCCCTACACATTCCTCTCTCTGTTGCAATCTGCAGGATTGTGTTTGTTAGTGTGTTACAGGTGCGTTTTTTTGTGGGTGTGACGACATGCTTCAACACAGCTCAGCTGGGATTTGGGCCAATGGAAAAAGCTGTTGCAGAGAGTGTCGGAGCAGTATGTGAGTGTGTGTGTGTGTGTGTGTGCTGATACACACATACACACACTGAGTCAGTAAGTGGGTCAGCCGTCCTGCTTCAGGGCTGCTCTGTGTTTGTAGACAGTGGACTGAAGACCAGGGGCGGGTTTTCTTAGTGATACAAAAGCAAAGAAAAAACCCAGACATGCATTTTTTTCAGAAACATAACAAGCACTGATTTTTATATATTTTTTTGTATGTTTCAATTTATTATTGAATTTAATTTATGACCATTTTTTTCTCCAGTTAAACAGAATTGGACCCAAATAAGAACTATAAAAAGACAGTGCTTTGCAAACACACGGAGTACAGATTGCAGTAATACTGCATGTATTGGCATGTTTGAAATATCAATAAAAGATAATAAAGGATTGCTCTTCATACTTTACTGTCAAAACAATTTTCACGATGCAAAGCAGAGTCAACTCAGCACCGCAGCAAGATCCTGCATGAGCTTTTTGTGGGCTGGGAATTTAAGTAGGAAGTTTGTACTGAGGCAAAGAAACATACCAACACAGAGCCGCGCTCAGAGCTGCAGAATGCAAATGCCAATGTTCATGGAAAATATTAAATCTTGTGCTGCAGGCACGGCTACAACAACATACTGAAAATGTACTACACACTTTAATCCGTGTGTATTTCTGCAGGATTCAGAGCTTTGAAAACTATCTAATAAACTTGCAAGATCTGATGCCATTGGGAAGAAGTTACATTTTATTGCTAAATCGATTGAGCAACTTCCCATTTGTCAATGAGGGCGTGTTGCCTCAGTGTGTGTTTATAATCTGCTCTCTTTCTCTGCATTATTGCTAACATGGCAACTATCAGGCCTAGTCCACACGTACGCAGGTATTTTTAAAAATGCATTTTAAAAAAAAAAAAAAAAATTCCCATCCACACCAACAGTACTTTTTAAAAAAAAAACTCTGTCCACATCAAAACAAAAACGCAGGCTGTCAAGCGCACGGCAAAGCAACCGGTGACGATGAAACCCAGGGTTCCTGCAGCTTAAAGCAAGGTTGATTTAGGACTTTTTAAGATTTTCTAATGCCAACTGGAATTGAGTTTAAGAATTAATTTTCTTATAACCAAAATTAAGAATTTTATTTTATTTGTTTATTTTTTCCGTTTCATTTTACCAAAATGTTTATTTATCTACATCAAATCTTGAAAAGAAATCCTTTTTTATAGTGAAACACATGGAAGACAATAAAGATATTATCATAAAAGTGTCTATTTGGCTTACCAACAGGAGTGGAAAATATCTAACATTTCTGGCCAGTTATCTTGGCAATTTTGTGTTTCTCATTTTGCATGTGAGATTCCACTGTTTTAAGAGATTAATTTAGGTCAATTTAACGACAATTAAGGTCTTATTCTTAGATGAATGAATCCAATGCCTTTACACTTTTTAAGGGTCCGCGGGAACCCTGAAACCTCTACCATGTTGGCCAACCAGAAGCCTGAAGTCATTGGCAGAAAAAACACAAAAACAACAATGGCGCATTGCAGGGGAGAATCATGTGTGGACTGACACTGAAGTGGAGTTACTCTGCCGTGTTACACGTGAATATAAAGTGAACAAAATCCAAAAAATATAGATTGGGAGTCTTACGAATCAAAGTATGGCGATATTCTAGCTATTTTCTTAAAGCAGACCCCAGAATTTCCTCATTGCAAGGAAGATATAACCAGCACAATCATCAACACTGAGCTCAAGGTGATATGGGGGAAATATAGGCGTGCAGTACTAGAGGCCAGTTGGAAAAATTGCTTTTAGGAGATAACAACGCACACTCTGATGTCAAATAACGGCGACAAGTCAAAAAAACATACACATAAACACTTCAGTGGAGTTTCTGAATATCCTCACCCTGGAAAGTCCATTTTCAGTGACCTAAAAATCTGTTTACGTGTGGACGAAAGGCCAAAATGCATAGAAAAAGCTCTGTTTTTAAAAATACTCCTGTACGTACATGTGCACGTAGCCTCAGACACAGAGGACAGGACACTCCGTAAATATTAAAACCTGAATAAAAGCGGAACAACGGGAGGAGAGGAAAACGAAAAGGTCAGATTTGATGCCCTGGGGCCAAGAGCTCATTACAGAGAAGCTCAGTCTGTGACTACACATGATATTGTTGGGCTTATGCACAAACACACACCTAAGCCTCAGTTGTTGTCTGGGCTCCGCTGCTGTCCCTCCACAAGCTGTTGACTCACTGCTTTGAAAATAGCCGGGCAGCCTGAGTGTGCGTCTATATCTGAGTACACCTCATGGCTTACTGACGGCCTCCCGTCACTGCCCTTAACCACGGATCCTGAGCCAAAAGCAGCAAATATTTCCCATTACTGTGCAGTGGTGATCCACCGCAGCTTCCCCACACTGACGGGGTAAACGTGACCAAAACCATGTTTCCACCAAAACTACGATACAGAGAGGAGAGTCTGGATTTGATCTGATAAATCACTTAATTAATAACAGTTCTGCACTAAAACACATAAAAGTGCTGTAACATCAAATTTAGGTATTCAGGCTACAGAACACTGGCAGCCTTCAGTGAATAAAAAACTATTATTGTTATAGTTTAGGGCTGCATAATTTGTTTTTTTCAACTTTTTTTAGTTAGTTGAAAGAGAACATCAATAGAAAATTGCACTTTAAAATGCAGCATATTTATATGTATACATTTAAAAATGTTAAACCAAGTGTTATATAAAATGTAACAAGTTTATGATTTGTTTTTTATTGATACCTTGTGTGTTCAGTCCAATGTTCAATTTGTGCAGTAAGAATATTTTGACAAATATTTCCCTTTTTTATACTTAACAAGCTATTTGTTGTATTTTATCAGAATACTCAAAGTAGCAGAAAGGCGTAACCAAGTACATTTTAATATCTGTTTATTTATTGCAAGAAATATCATTATCGTGATATTTAATGTCATCAAATATTACCTAATTTGCTCTTAACGTGCAGCGCAATTACAGTTCCAAATATGGAATTTCTTTTGTTAACAGCATTTCAAAACATTAAGCCTTAATAACTGTGTTTCTTTTGAAACTATTCATACTAACATAAAGTATAACAGTGTCAATAGCAAAGAGAATAATTGTTATGAATTCTTTTGCAAGAATGATTTTGACAGTTATTGTATCAGTATTGGCCACAACAGTGTGGCAATAAATCAGTTAACTGACTCTTTAATACTGGATTTATATCAATGCTTGAAAGTTAAAAAAACAAAACCTAAACAATCACAAAATCTAATCTCACCGTTTTTTTGAGTGGCAAAACAAAAACAAACAAACCTTTTTGATAAGGAACCCATAAATTTGGTTATGACTGAGCTGTTGTGCTGAGCCTGTGAAACATTAAACCTATCAGTGATGTTAAATAGACAAACTATGTAAAGGAAACTCTCTGCACACATGCATGATACATGTGCAAATGCGTGAGTTTAATTCCTCATGTTTATTGAAAAGAAAAATGTCACATGAATACAAATTGTTATAAAGTTGCCAAGGTTGTTTTTTACCCCAGTATTAATCTGAACAGATTTTACACACCTTAAAAAATTGTGCAGATATATAAACATGATACACTGGTTATACATAATTCATTCATACTTGAACCTATTAAAATTGTTTTCAGGTGAATAATTGTTAGGCGTGGGCATCACCAGAGGCTCCACAATAGGAATTTATGACAGTATTTAATCATAGTGCAGTATTGTTATTTTATTATTATTATTTATTTTCTGAGTATTGCAATCATGTTGCAATATATTACTTTTTAACTGCACATTATGTCTCCAAAATGAAACTTTGTCAACATCTGATTTATCTACTACGATTTTATTAAAGTCTGTTCATCTAATTTAAATCATTTCAATTTAAGCAAAATGCATCCAGTTCAGTAAAAAAAACAATTGATTTTATTAGGCTGATGGGCTGATAAAAGTTGTATCTATATTCGCAATATTAATAATCTTTTTAATAATAATTTAATCTTTTTCAAAAAAACATGATAAAAAATCATTTTTTGTCTTCCAAGCCTCATAGTTATTGGAGAAAATCAGAATATTTCAGTTGTACAAAGTGTCAAAAACACGTTTGATGGCATTATATTTCATACACTGACTTCTTTAAAACTCCTTCAATGTAGTATGTACTAAAGTTTCAATTCACTTTTTGAGTTTTCATGCGACATAAACACTTAAAACCAGCGAAGGTGGCCCATGTAAAAATCTGTCATTGTAAACTTCCTCGTGGGCGTGTTGCACGAGACTCCAATAACAAACGCGTGCCAAGCTGGCGCTTCTTTAAACTAACATTACAGCTGCTTTAAACGACCTGGATTTCATCTAAAGAGGACAGTGCAGGCTTAATAAACACTTTTCAGCTGCTTGAATAAATTCGTTGGCGGGTCGGTAAAGTTTGCAGAAGTGACAGAGCAGTCATGGAGGACAGTTGCGTCAGCACGCTGCACACAATTAGTTGAAACCGTTGAAGGTCGAAATAGCGGGACTGTAACACGACTAACCGAAAAAAATAACACTTTAATCGGCATATTTACTAACTAATGCATGCTAAATTGTGGTCGCATTTCAGATACTCACCAGCAGCTGTGGTCTCCGCTTGTTTCTGCAACGACGTCAACGGTGGTCGCGTGGCTTTTTATTTATATAAATGCATGTAAGGGCACGTTCACGTGGGGTTTTCTTTTTTGCTAGCAGCAGGAGTTGCAGGTTGTTTGTTGGTCGCCCTCCTCCTGCTGCTTATGCTGCGGCTGCTGCTGCTGGCAGCGTTTAATCCAGTTTGTCTCTCTCTCTCTCTCTCCACCACGAGGTCAAATCTTATTTACCAACTTCACACACACAGAGCAGCCAGAGCCGTGTGTTGACGCAACCCAGCCGACCTGCGCACTCAGTCCCTCATGCTCAGACAAAACACATATGCATGTTATCATTAACATTTGCTGTGCTTTATTTACATTCCGTCTCATCAGCTTCTCCTCTGGAATAATTAAATCTACCTAAAATCTAATCTGACCTCATTTCAGCACATATAAGAAGGCCCACACAGACACCAAACTGCTCTACTTAACTTTGTTCATACATGGCTCTGGTTTGTCCCCGCCCCCCTGCCCATCCTCTGCTCCTATTGGTTCTTGTTGTCTGTTGACAGGAGGCCGGGACTGAAACGCGGCTTCTCATTGGTTCATCACTCAGGAAAACAAAGTGCGACTTTGTGCAGCAACTCGAAGCTTTACTGCTTATTATTGACAATAAATTAAGGTTTTATAAGCGACACACGGCCAGCAGGCAGCAGTGATAACTGACACATTCAAACACAAACACCAGACACGTGCCAAACAATAAAAAAAAAATGTGCCTCAGTTTTGAAATCAGACTCTGCTGCCATCTGCTGTTTTTAGTCAGGAGACAGCAACTCAACACTGCCCTGTTATTTCTGATCAATTACAGCTGGAGAAGGCAGTTTTAATTTTCGGCTCATTCTTGTCTCATTTGTGGTCTTATAAATATAATGAGTGACAGAGATCGGGATAAGGAGGGGCTCTGCATAACTCTTCAATAAAATACGAATAAATAAATCAGTTTATGGGAAACACCGAGTTAATGTATGAAGTGCCAGCATGTCTGCTGTTATCTGGTGGAGGGACTCGGGACAGACAGGGGGGAGCTGCTTTTTATTTATTTTATTTTTTTATTTCATTTTATTTATTCATTTAATTACTATTTATTTATTTGCTTTTTCCACATTTCTGCCCACCCCAGTTTTAAAGTGATTTTTATATCAACCCGTCTATACAGCATGGTAGCTGAGCTGTGAGGTGCGTGCACCGTCTGTTTCTGCACACAGAGAGCACGCCGCCTGCCGGCTCCTTTATGTAATACACTGACTATATGTAAGTGGGCGTACCTCATACAGCCTCACTTCA
Source organism: Plectropomus leopardus (assembly GCF_008729295.1). NCBI lineage: Eukaryota > Metazoa > Chordata > Actinopteri > Perciformes > Serranidae > Plectropomus > Plectropomus leopardus. The sequence continues at coordinate 7,624,169 of NC_056478.1, read as the reverse complement.
AATATCCCAAACTATCACTTTAACAGTGGAAATTATAACATGAAATAATTTGAAAGTGAAACTGAAATATCTATCATTACTTTGCTTTAAAATGAAGCTGCAAAAATGATGCAGTTATTACAATAACCTACATAAATGTACACAGTCTCAGATTTTCAACGCTGCACAGTGGCTTCGTCAGACATTTGTTTGTTTGTAATTCATGTTTGTGTGCCTTGTTTGCCTTGTTTGTTTATTTATCTAAATTGCTCACAATGAATTTCCAAAAGGACTAATAAATGTCTATCTAAATAAAGAGCATATCTGCCATGCTATATATTTTTACAAGTCAAAAGCCATTGCCTCAAGAAATCATTTTTAAAAATCTTTTTAAAATCCTCTTAATATGCAGTTTTGGGTCTTGGTATTCTCTCTGCAGTGTCATTAAAGTGGCGGCAGAGTGCGCCACAGACTCACACAGCACATGCTGTGTGATTTAAAGGAGGTTAAAGCTTTTTTTCCAGACTGAGTGAGCTCACTGCTCCTCTTAAGTGAACACATCTCCTGCCAAACTGCTTGGAGCATGAACAGATCTATAACAACCCCGATTTTATATAAGGGATCTCAACGAGGGGAAATAAAGAGTTATCCCTCACTGTAAGGCTCAAGGATGCTAAAACTTTTGTCACGTGGGGACATATTCAATGCCAAGAGTGTTGTGTGAAGGACAGTTTAGTCATAAAATGTATAAAAAATGACTAATTTAACAAAGAGATCCCGGTACGCAGTGCTAAAAGTGCACAAAAGGAGCGATGCACAACCAAAGAGAAGGAAAAAAGTAAAAACCTTTGTACAATAGCAGCTGCATGTCCCAAAAGACCTTTTCCTGCTATCTTCCAGAAAAGAAAAAAAAAATCAGATTTCTGCTCTATTTCTCTAACTCTCAACCTCTTTGCTCCTGAATCATGCCCTTTCTTTCCCACCAGCTCCGGATGCTCCTGCTGTTGTGGACAGGTGTGATTTGAATGGCAAATAACTCCCATGCAAACAACAGGGAATGTGGCCAATAAGCTGCAGCAGCGTGGGGTCACTGTGGGCTTTCTCGGGTCAGGATGAGAGGTTGTGTCCTTGTGGAGGAAACGCTCTGAACCGTGTCAATCAAAACAATTTCCTACAAGTTTTAGATTATGCCAAAACACTTATATACATATAGAAGTTCAGGCTTTAAGATAAGATCCCAGAATTTCACATAAGGCACACATGGAAGCAGATTTTTTTTTGTTCACCAAATACACACTTTTTTTTAAAGTAACAATCCAAATAAATACACAAGCCAGCAAAACCAGAACAATATAATACCTACTAACAAACAACCCTAAGTGCACAATAGGGAGCATAAGCAAAAGCTAAAATAGTTGGTCTTAAAGGAGTAGTTTGACATTTTGGGAAAGGTGATACCAAGCTCCTATCCGTCTGTTCAATATGAAGCTACAGCAGCTGGTTAGCTTAGTTTGGCTTTAAGACTGGAAACAAAGGGAAACAGCTAGCATCTGTCCACAAAATCTGACTTTATGTTACCCTAAAGCTCACTGATTAAATTCAAAACTGACAACATCGCCTTTCCAAGTCTTCCAAGTCTTTCCAAGTCGTATAATTGTTGGTGCCTCTGTGGCAAATACAATCTCATCACCTTTCACCCTCTGAAACCTTGACAAACTGCCTTGATTTCTCTGAAAAACATCAGAAAAAGGCAATGAGCAGCTTGAGAAGAAATGACTCCAAAATTAGCAGAAAATTAGTGAAAATCAAAAAACAAAAAAAACAAAAAAACTTAAAATTAGCCAAAAAAGTAAAAAGAAATACATTTTTAAAAAGAAACAAGAAAATAACCAGAGGAACGTGCTTAAAAATTCTCATCATTATATAAAATAAATTTAAATATATGATTATGATAATTAGAGCTATAGTTTAGTTGAAGAAAATTTCCCCTAGCTTTAAAAAAATGCTAAATGACTAATTCTTTGCAAATTGTGGGACATTTCCTGCCAAGTTGCTTATTGCCTTTTTCCCCCGTATGTTGAAAGAGTTGCCGCAGTTACTTCAGTTGTTCCATTGTCCGCCATTTCCGCTGTTGAGGATAATAACAGTAAAAAACTGATAAACTTTGGAAACTGGAGACAGCTTCTTATAGCTGTAAGAGCTGCCTGCAGGAGTGAAGTGCTGTTTGTTAAAGTATTGCAGCGCCCCTATGACAAGTGTGCACATGCTTGTTTAGGCAGTGGCTCATTTCATAGGTTATGTAACCACAGCTCCTATGGTCGCAGGTACATAAATTACTCATGTATAACTTTAAAATGAAAGCATGTTCTGCTTTGCATCTTTACTACTTAAGCGTTAGCTATGGATGAAGAAAAAAACAACCAAATTCACTGTGCAGCTCAAAGGCTGCAGCCAGCAGCAACTTTTAAGGTGGAATGTATTCTTGCATCTTACTCGATGCACGAGTTGTCGTCGTGAATCAATCCACACACCTCAAGTGTCAACATGACAACTTTGACCATTATATTTGTTTTTATTGTCTCTCATGCATACGCTCTGCTGATGATTGGATCTTCAAGTGCTTAAATAATGTAAATGAATTTCAACCGCATTATGCAAACTGCGATTATTCAGTTTCCTCGCTTGGAAAAAAAAAAGTGGCAGAGCGTCATTCCAGTGTGCTCCTGCAGCAATGTACCCCTGGTTCAAGTGCTATCCTCTGCCTGCTTTGGTTGTGCAATGGTTGACGCGCTTCCTTTGTGCTATAAATCGAGTCTTTGTTTTCTCAGCAGATCTAAGCATCTTTTCTTAAAAGAAAATATGATTTCAATCAAGTCTTTGTCTTCTCTTTGTAGACAGAATTGCAAAGTGAAAGTCAGGCTTCTAAGAAACCGCTCTTATCGCTGATGGTGTCATTATTCCATTGTGTAATCAGTATTTACTTCCTGATGATAAATTTAAAGTCCAGTGTGTAAGATTAAGTAACATATTGTGGTGAAAATACGGACTGCAACCAGCTGAAACTTCTCTTGTGCACTAAGCGTGAAGGAGACCTACAGGGGCCAATGTAAAGACGTGAAGATCCCTCTCTAGAGCCAGTGTTTGGTTTGTCCGCTCTGGGCTACTGTAGAAATATGGCCGATCTCCATAAACCACCTACGTAGATATAAAAATCTCATTATACAATAACAAAACACAACAATTCTTAACTAAAGAAAACACAAACACATTATATTATACTCAGTTTCTGCCAGTATGTCCACTTAAATCCTACACAGTGGACCTTTAGAGCAAAAAATGTGTCTATTTCAGTTTTAACCCTTTGAAACCTGGATCCACATCACTTTCCTTACACTGCGTTCAGACACCGTTCACAAGTATTTAAACCTTTGAAACTCTGAGCAAATTAGTTTGATTTCTTTTACTTAAAAATGGGGTAAAGGCAACAGGCAACTTGGTAAGAAATGTTTTGCATATTGCAAGATTTAGGAGATTTACAAAATTATTATTTTTTTAAACCTAAGGGATAAAATTCAGGAAAACTATATTTATAATGATCATATTTACATATATTTTTCAAAAAACATTAATACTTTCAAGCACTTTTTTCTGAGTAATGTCTTTGTTTGCATGTGTGTATTTTTGCTGATTTTCAAACATTTTTTTGTATCTTTTTGCCAATTTCTTGCTAAATTTGGGGGTAATTTCTTCTTAAGTTGCTAGTTGCCTTCTTCCCATGCTTTAGAAAAAAATCAAGTCAATTTGTTTTAAAGGGTTAACACATTATATCTTGAACGTTTAATCAATAAACTTAGTTTTATTTCCCCGTTTCCAGTCTTTATGCTGAGCTAAACTAACCAGCTGCTGGCAAATGCTTCATATTTAGCATAAAGGCATATGAGTGGTATCAGTGTTCTCACCTAACTCTGCAAAAAAGCAAATCAACGTGCATTTTCCCAAAACGTCAAACAACTTCTTTAAGAAGGCACTGCATGGAATTATAATCAGTCTTTTTCTGCATCTACTGTCACTGCAAACATCAACTGAAAACAGGGCGTTTTAAATATACGGTAGAGTGAAACATACTATTTACCTTTAATTTATCAAGAATCTGTTACATTATGAGACATATTTTTCTCCCTTATCTGCCCAAACTGTTTCGAATGTTTGCATTCCCCGTTAGAATAAATGGGCATCATTATCCGAACCTCATCAATCTTTTCTATATCCAATGTTTTGAATAAACCCACATAGTTTGACTTTCACTTATACTGTTACACATGCTTGAAGACAAAAAAACAACATAACAGCCCAAAGTTCAAAATATCACAGTATCCCATTAACTAAAAAAAAATCCAAAATAATATAATGTTATAAATAAAAACACAATGAAATACAAATTAAGCCCAAACTTTAAGAGGATAATAATAAACATGCACCCGAGACTACGCACAGGAACCGACAGTTAAGACTAAGAGAAAAGTCTGTCAAAACATTTAAAACATATTTTCTGACTTGGCTTTGTGATGTCAAGGCACTGTATAGCTTAAATAAGATTGTTCATGGCTGTAAGTGTTCCACAGGAGTACGCTAAAAATAATAATGTTACAAAAAAACTACATCAAACATAATAAATCTTATTGTACATTGTGAACAACCCCAACAAACATGTGAGAACGCTGAAAAGTGTTTGGCCAGGGAAGTACTCTGGACGCCATGTCGGCTGCAAATATGTTACATATGAAACAATGCCCTCCATAACATACTGAAACTACTGTGAGATGTATGATTTAGCTCCGCATAATTGCCAGTTATTGCCAGATTATTGTGGAGCGAACACGGCCGTCACTTCGCTGACCAAACTATCGTATCGAAAGTGTGACTGGTTAAAAAGAGGTTAAAACTAGCTTTGTTTTTCACTTTAAAAACACACTCATCTGTACAGTCTCTAACATTTGAAATGCAATCAAGTGCAGATTGTTTTTTTGTTTTTTTTAAGAAATGGGTGCAAAAGTTGTGACATGAAATCAAATCAAATTGAGTTCAGACATGCTGTGGAAGAAATGCAATTTAACTCTGACTCTCTCAACTAAATAGAGATTCGAGTAGTTACACTGGAATCTAGTAGACGTGAGCTTGAGTGCATTAATGTCAAATTTTTGAGTTTTGAAGTTGGATTTTTAAAGCCACTATGTGTACAATTTTTCGAGATTGCAGCATCTTTTCAATTATTGTATAATATAGAAAAATTACAAATTAAGTGTCTTTTTTTTGGTACGATTAATACAACCACCGGGGCCGCAAAAGTGAGAAATGTTAATAATCTACACATAGTGGCTTTAAATGATTGTTCTGGTGATATTTTCTTTATTTGTTTATTTTTATTAGCAACAAATCCTGCAAAAAGACCAAAATCAATATCAGCCGATCCTTCAGTTATTGTCTGAGGATCCAAATCCTGATAAAGCCTGTCTCTGTACTGTATTGCTCCATTTTTGTCGAAAAAAACACAAATCAGAGACACATCTGCATGGCAGATTGTTTAAGTTGATCACAAACATTCACTAACACAGCAAAATGTGTATTAATCCACTGCTGGAAATATTCCCCTCTCAAAATGCTCCATTTCCTTCTGTTTGAGTGACATTTGCCTGAAACTACAGAGCCCAGCTGTTTTGAAAATTAGTCTTATAAAGAATGAAACCATCCAATTTCAGCAGAAAGAAAAGGGCTGACAGCCTTTGACAGGCCGGGTTGATATGGAAGGACAAACTAACATATTGTTTTTTGTCTTTTTGTGGGATTTGTTTGCATTAATAAAAAAATATAAATTATCACCAGCCTACAGGCCTTTACACACCAGGGGCGATTTTTTTTGTCATGTGATTAAATCACATGTCAGTATATTTTTTGTAATTGTTTTTGTCATTAGTACTTTCGCACAGAGCTCAAATAATACTTCACAGAGAAAAAGAACTGTAATGTTTTTTCGTAGCGAGGTCAATTTTTCGGAGCTTTCACACCAAAAAAGCTCAGAAAACCAGCTTCAATCAACCACATGTGCCTTTACTTACGAGGATTATAAACAACAATATGGAGGCTCTGTCTGAACCAAGAGGGTAACCTTTTGAACTACTTCCAACCTTGACAAAGGCAGGATCCACTCCTTTTGTTCTTACTTTTCACAATAAAAGCCCTTGATATATACACTGCGTAATTGTTTACCAGAAGGAACTCAAACTTTCCGAAAAAGAACCTCAATTAAATAGCTTATTGTAGTTCAGGCTAAACAGCTACTTATGACAGATATCAGGGACCAGGGATCCTGGTTGTTGCAAATTCCATCACTGCCGGCAAACACAGTTTCATCAAAACCTTGTACTGAACGCGTGTTGCAGCTGTTGCAAATTCACATTTTGCATTTTCGTGTTGTTTATTCGTCATGCCCCCCCGGGTGTGTAAAGGCGTTAAGCTTTCAATTTCAATTGTATTTTCTGCTTTTAATGAGAATTTAAAAAAGTTTGTTTTGCAGGGTTAATGCATGCAAAAAAAAACTTTTTTTCACAGCAAACATTTTGATGTCGTAGTAGAAAAAACACAGGTGTAACAAATAAAAAGGGAGTTGTTAATGCAGGCTCACAGAGATGGCTTACTGAGACATTTAATGGAACTGAGCCATCTGTAATGTTTAAACAGGGTTCCAACAGACAAGTCACAGTCAAGGACTTTCAAGTACTTTTTCAGGCACTCGTTTCTAATTTCAAGGAAAAATGTGTTTTCTCCGCAGCCATCTGTTGCAGGAGAATTGTGCACATTTATAGAGCAAATGCATGCTACCAGGACCTAAAAGTAACTTATCCTTAATTGCCTGGTTAAATAAAAGCAATAAAAGCCCTCTCTGCTATCCAACAGCTCCACCGTCGACAGTTACACACACAGCTGCACATTTTCTGCCAAATCAGAGCTCAAAACTGACAGTAATGGCTGATGCTGCTCCTGTGTGACTGTTTTCCAGGCTACTGACACATCCTGGCACCAAATATTTTCTGGTTTTTACCAACCCATTGGTGCTTGGATCTCATACGGCATTTGAAAATTATAGCAAGCACGGCCGTTCTTGGCTTCCAAGTTTAAAACATTTTTCTAATACATGTCATAAAAGTATTTCTCATTTTGTTCTCTCCAGTTGTATTCAAGTACTTTTTCAAGGACCTAGGTAAAAATTTAGGATTTTCAAGGTATATCAGTGCTTAAATTTCTGAGTGTTAAATTCAAAGTACTTCAAGCACCTTGTATGAACCCTGTTCAAAGTTAAAATGTTTGCTGTGAAAAAAAGGCCTATTACCCGAAATCTACAGGATATGAACACAAAGGTTTAATGAGTGGATTCGCATTGTTACGTGACGATGTGGTGTTCAAACTGAGGACAAATGTTCCTTGAGGAAATCCAAAGTGTTCCCGAGAGACAGGAAGAATGAATGGAAGTGGTTGTTGTGTGTCCAAATGTTCACTTGGATTTTTTTTTTAAACCGTCAGACTTTAAGTCTCAGAGTTCACCATGGATAAAATGATGTCCACCAAACTATCGAGTCCAGACAGGTAACCGTCTTCTCTGTTGCCCTCCTCCCACGCTGCTCGGTGGGTTAGTTCTTTCCCGTCAGGAAGAGGCGTTGTTTTCCCAAAGTCGATCATCCACACTTTGGCTCGTCCCTTACTGTCGTGGACAAATAACAAGGAGCTGCCAATCACCTGCAGAGACACAATGAGACAATGGCATGAATACGGAAACAGGAAATAATGACTGAAACTGTTTTCTTTATTTTTTTGGTTTTACTCAACATTACGTGTTTGTTTGTGGCCCTCAAAAACATGACTTCACTTCCCGTTTAATTAACACCGCTGGTATGTTTGCGTGAGTGTGAAAATGAATGTATGCATGTGTGTGTGTGTGTGTGTGTGTGTGTGTGTGTGTGTGTGTGTGTGTGTGTGTGTGTGTGTGTGGTCAGGGCCGATACTGTCCAGTTTCCATGACGAGACCTTTATGTCTATGTGTGTCTGCTCCAGTGAGTCAGTGTCACTAGATTACACTTAATTTCCAAATTAATAATCACAGTTTGAATGCACACTGACACAAAATGCATGTTAACCATGACTGGAACTAATTCACCAGTTTAACCCTTTGAAACCTTTATCGACATCACTTGTCTTTTACAGCGTTACGACCACTTTTAACAAGCATTTAAACTTTTAAAATGTGCAAATTGATTTGATTGCTTTGGACTTGGCACGAAATGTCCTGCAAAAAATATGTAACGTGATGGACAAAAACTGAAAATTTAGATTAAAAAAATAAGAGAGAAGAAGATAATTAACTAGGAAAAATATCAAGAAACAATATTTGTAATTATTATAATTATATTTTTAAAATTAAGTTACAGAAAACATGTATGTGTGTTTTCATCATTTATATATAATATTTTTATTTCATTTTTTGATCACTTTTTCAGGTCATGACTAATTTCAGGTTATCACAAATTTTTACTGATTTCTTAGTAATTTTCTTGTTAAGTTCATCATTGCTTTCTTTTCAGAATTTTTAAAGAGGTCAAGCCACTTTGCTCTGGTTTCAAAAGGTTAAATGACGTGTTACATGCTGTTTGGTAAAGTTTTTATTTCTCAAGAAATTCCAGTGCATTAGAAAGAGCTTTTAATAAACAAGAGAAGAAAACACCACCCTAGGATACTATATTGTTTACTGTCTAGCACATCAAGGTATCAAATATTGGTATTTGTTTCTGTTGGAATTAAATTGTAAAGTGGTGGAAATGGTGGAAAGCATGAAATCAAATAAAGATTATTATACCAAAAATAAATGAATACATTTCTCAAGAAATTCACACATCCTGAGCTGAGAACGAGCCTACAATATAAAAAACATTTGTAGTAACGAGCAAACATATAAACTCTACCAGGTGCAAACTCACTTAGGTATTTTTCTAAACGCTGGTGACGTTGCATATATTATACTCACCGTATTGAACCTAACTGTTATGCTCTGTTATATTTTGCACCTACAGTCGTGTTATTTTAGTCTTTTTGCATATTGCACTCTTTAGGCTTTGTATTGCAATTGCTGCACAGCAGTTTCCCTCTGAATAAATAAAAGTTATATCTTGCCTTATCTAATAACTGCAAAAAAAATGTGTTTTTGCATTTTGTGTTTTCACAAACAACAAAGCTGAAAATAACCTTACGTCTGCTAAAAAATAATAAAAAAAAAACCATCCACTCCAAAAATGTCATGGGTTTTTCTTTGGCCTATTTTACATCCCAAGTTTCAAAAAAGTCGGGACAGGAGTTTTTCCGTAATCATGCTGAAAACCAGACAAACAAACAAACAAAAAACACAAACCTACTTGGCTTGGAGTTATTTTTCCCTTTTTGTGTGATTCATGAATGACATTTTCAAGTTAATTAAGCACGTCCGTCTTTACCTCGTGGGTTTTGAAGAACGGGGAGATCTCCAGAGTGTCTCTGACTTCCTTGAGTCTGTTTAGATAACCGTTCTGGAAAAAAGAAACACAAGCTTTTAGTTTGTTATTCACCCAAATCTGTTGTCTTTACTGGAACTGGGCTGCTGACGGAGCCTTGTGATGTATTCACAGCCCAGTCTGCTACACAGTATCGTTTTAATAGAATTTTTTTTTACATTTTTTTAATTTAACATTTATAATAAAAATAAAATACTATGTACATTAATAATAATAGTGAACAATGTGAATAATAATGTGAAATAAATAAAATAATAGTGAACATATGTAATGGGATATTTAATGAGCAACATACATTTTACATCTCACATCCAAAAGAACAGTAGGAAGCTTGTCTGCACCTACCCATGTTCATTTCTAACCCATCAATCAACAACCATAAACCAACTCTCTGCCCAAGTGTCCATCGCCACACCGACACCACTCTGTTCATGCTCTTCATATATATGATCAACAACACTTTCCCAGTATAGAAGAGGAAAACCATTAACAGCAATATCACCATTAGCGTGCTTTAGGTTCCCCGCCCTCATCTCTGTACTTTGCAAAAATTCTTCTTCTGAACATATTTTTATACTATCTCATATTCTTACTTTGATTTATTTCTCCAGTCCATCCCACAAAAGCACACCACAAACAGACAAACACACACTTTTAAGATTTTTGCTCCACAAAACATTGTTTCAGACTGACTTTTCCTCTTCAAACGTGTGTGGGATTAATTTCAAAATTTAAAACCTGTCTTATTTAAAAAAAAAAAAGACACTCACAAGCATTCAAAAGTACACACTGATGTCAAATACTGATTGTGCGTGCATGCATGTGTGTGTGTGTGTGTGTGTGTGTGTGTGTGTGTGTGTGTGTGTGTATTATTAAAACAGCAGACAAAAGTTCAACTCACAAATTCCATTCTTCGTCTGTTTTTCTGTACCATATGGAGGTCAAGGCCATCGACGCAAACACACACACACACACACACACACACACACACACACACACACACACACACACACTCACCAGTATCTCCTTATTTCCTTTGACGAAGTCGCTGAAGGCTGCAGTGACTTGTTCTCTCGTCTTTGTTTTCTTAAAATCCCTGTTCACCGTCCCGTCCTCCTTCTACAGAGAAGAGAGGAGAGGGGAGGAGAGGAGAGGAGAGGAGAGGAGAGGGGAGGGGAGGAGATGAGGCCATCAGAGTGAGGTTTGTTTGTTCTGGCAGAAAAACACAAAACATACTTTTAGGGATAATTAAGACGTAAATAATGTTTCATAAACTACAACTTCCAGGCTTCTTTTCGACCTGGGAGGGACGGGAGCGCAGCAGAGGACGGGAGGGGAGGAAGGAGAGGGAGCAGAGGAGAGGATGGACGAGAAAAGCAGAACAAACAATGAGGGGAGGAAAGGAAGGACGGAGTCAAAGATATTTTTAGAGATTCAGCCGGGACGAAGGGTCTCTGACTCTGTTTCACTGACCTGACTCACACACAGAAATACAGCAACTAACAATTCGCAATTTTTGTTAATCACCCTGAATCCTGAACAAAAGGGGAAAAGAGCAATGAGCAACTTGGTAATAAATGTTTCACAAATTTAGATGTAAAAAAAAAAATCATAATTACATCTTTAGAATCATGTTACAAAATTATTAAATTTTTAGCACTTTTTCCACGTAATTTCTGTTTTTATTTTTCCACTAATTTCTTGTTAATTTTCAATTAACTTCTTTCATTCCTAATCTTCCCATGTTTTCGAAAGAAATCAAGCATGTACGCTCACGTTTAAAGGTGTTAATCGAGACATTTTCAGAAAATAGTGAAAGATGGCTATCCCAGGTTCAGGCTTGTTGTGTCTGTCAGTCTTAAACACAAGAGATTTGGTTTTAAATTGACTACAGCAGGTCGGCTAAAAACTAATTTAAAGAGCTGACTGACTGATTAAGTAAAATTTTCAGCCTTTACTTCTGGGCATCATGTGACCTGCAGGTCTGTCTTTTGTAAAAACATCAGCTCTGTCTCTGGGACCCTGGTGACAAGCGTTTTTACTTATTTCTCACAATGTCTCACAAAAAAATGGGTTTTTTTTGCAAACTTGGAAAGCAAAATGACCATTTGCATATCACTTATTCTCCCTGTCTTTTGCTGACTTTGGTAAGAAAACTTTGTTTCTCTCATGTGTCTCCACGGTGAACTAAGAATCCAAAATGGAGAACATTCTTCACAAACTGATGTCATTCGGATCCACATTTAACAATCGAAACATCAATGTTCTCATGCTACTCATGCAGTATAATCAAAGTCTCATTTATCCAGCTCTTTCTGACGGAGAACCAAACTTTTTTTTTTCTGGTTTTGGATTCTTCGTTGATTGCAGAGGCATCGAGAAGTTTTTTTCATGAATTCAAAGGGTGAATAACTGATATACAAGCGGTCATTTTGTAGGTGACGTATTTCTTGATAAATTAAATTCACTCCCCACCTCTGGTAATAGTACCAGTGGAGGAACAATAGAAGAGCAGTGCTGGAGTTGCAGCATTAATATAAGTGGTGCATGTACAGTGGTGAGAGCAGTACAGTTGATTAGTATCAGCAGCAGCAGCAGCAGAGCTAACCAACCAGTTGGCTGGTTCAGAATAATAGAAATAAATGAGCTGCTCTTATTCTGCTGGCTGCCAGGCAACAAGAAACTGTTTGGAGACACAACTATTTTTCCCTTTATGGTTCAAGTCCGAGTGCAGCTCTCTCTCACACTCACATACACACACACACACACACACACACACACTCAACATAACTAATTACCACATGCTTTTCACATACGTAAGAGCTCATACAATCTATATAGTATGCAGTTACACAGATGCACTTTTAAAAGAACAGACGTTGAACTGCACATGAACTGGACATTTCATATTTATTCACACACACACACACACACACACACACACACACACACACACACACACACACACACACACACACACACACACACACACACACACACACATGTTTCTGGGGATAACCCTCAGTGTCATGGCAACAGACCACCGGGAGGCCCTGAATGTCCTTATATAGCCACAGCCCTCAAATAAAGACAGCAGAGACAGGGAGATTTGTGTGTGTGTGTGTGTGTGTGTGTGTGTATGTGTGTCTACAATGTCAGTGCCAGATGCCAAGGAATATAGAGCTGCCACAGACAGGCCTCATATGCGACAAAGGACCTTGTGCACAAACATATACTTCAGAGGAAGTTTCTGTTCAAAACAGGAAGTTAGATCATGGCTCTTGAAGGACACACACACACCCACACACAGAATACTGGAAGAAAGGAGGGAAGGAAGGCCACACACACACACACACACACACACACTTTTCTCTTTGTGAGTCTTACCTTGACTCCCTCTATCCTGAATCCCAGGGTGGCTGTTGAGCTGATGGTCTCTCTCCACTGCATGTATCTGGGTTTGGTCACCGCTTTCTGGAGGTTCTCCTCCGGCGTTGGCGCATCAGGATCGACCTCGATCATTTTCTGGTACATGTCAGGTCTCGGGGAGGGTTTCTTACGAGCTTTAGTCAGCTCTTCCTCAAGGTAGGTCCTGAAAAAAAAACAAAAAAAAAAAACAGGTGGTGGGCGGTGAATAAGACAGAGAAGAAATAAGAGTGGGTGACAGACTTGAGCACAGAGAGGTAGGAGGACGAGGCAGAGATGAGAAGAGAGCGTGAAAGCAAAGGTATGAAGAAGATGTCTCTTTTCAAATACTATGACACAGCTGTTCAGTGCTAAGATCTGGGAACACAGCGACAGATAAAAAGAAGCCTGGCCGGCGAGAAATGTGAGCAGTTAGACGATTCAATAGATTTTTATCTTTTGATACCAAAGAAAATTGACTTAAGTTATGTCGAAAACATGGGAAGAGGGTGATGAGCAACTAGAAATGACCCCCCCCAAAATAGCAAGAAATTAGTAAAAAGTACACGCACAAAAAATCTAAAAATAAGCCCAAAAAACTGAAAACAAAAAAAAACAACAATACAAAATAATATTAAAATTACCTCAAGAAAGTGCTTAAAGTAGTATTTTTTCTCTTTTCTGTAACATTATTTTAAATTTATAATTAAGAGAATCATAAATGTAGTTTACTGGATATTTCCCCCCATTTTTAATTATATCTAATAATTCCCCCCAGCTAATTTCTGAATTATTTCCTCGACTCCCTCTGCAGGACTTTTCTTGACAAGCTTATGTTTTTTCCCTGCATATTTTGTGCCAAGTTGTTGATTTTTACCATGTTTTTGAAACAAATCAAACCAATTTGCTCAAGCTTTCAAAGGTTTAAATTCTTGTGAAACTGATGTCGATCCAGGTTAAAATGGAGCTGCCTCGTTCAGTATTTTTTACTGGTTTAAATCTCCCGGTCAGTTTGTTTTGGAGAGGAAGAGACCTCTGCAGATCATTCAGCGTCTGGTAAAAACCTCCTGAACACTGAAGTGTAACTAACCAGGAGAAATTTCAGCTGGCTGCAATCTGCAATCTTCACCACTATTTACCACAAAATCCTACACACTGCTCCTTAAAATACACCTTTAATTGTCCAGTACAGTAGTTGTAGGTGCAGTTTTAGATTTATGTCGCGTCACGAATCTTCTCACCTCACTCCCATCTTACAGTCCATCACACACGGGAAGTCAAACTCAGCCAGCAAGTCCTCCATCTGGTTGTATTTCTGCCCATCCTTCTCTACGTCTCCATGGTAACCGGGGACGTACGGGCGCAGTACGTCCTTCATCAGGAGGGACAAACAGCGCTGCTCACATTCACAGTGTTTCTAAAAGATATAAGCGACAAGTTATTGTCATTTTATATTCTTACACTTCGATTCGGTGCTAAAAGTACGTAGCACCTCTTTAAAGTAGACAATTTTCTGTGCATTGAGAAAGACGTTGGGAAAGAGCGTCTTACTTTTAATATTCGGCCGTTGGCTCCCGCCTTGAAGCTCCCTGTAAAAAAAACCACACTTTTACTGTGAAGCAGCTGCAGGAAATGTTGAGACTGAGTAATTTAAAACAGCTTAGTTTAGGTTCATCAAGGTTTAAATGATCTTTTTTGTCCCTTTTTTGTCACTAGATCATCTTTACACAAGTGAACTGGTTAAATGGTAAGTTTGGCATTTTTCAACCCTATTTTCCCAAGTTTTTGTCTCTAGGTGACTAATTGGTCGAGTGCTAAGCAAGAGGACGGCAGCAAATCAGGCTGTAACGTAACTGCTCGTAGCATGTTCGTACTGTCAATTCACATTCACTAGAAGCGCTTGTTTTTGTTAATGACAGGCTCAGATTGTAATTATAAGACATAATGAATGGATCCTAACAGAGACAGACCTTTTCATTAAAGGGTAAGATCCTTTTTGTATAACCAGAAAGAGCCCCGAAATTGCAATAACTAAACTCACAAGACTTCATTATAATAATCAGTAATTTTTGTTTGTACAGATCCAGCATATTTTCACATCTAACTGGATAAATTAACAATTTATTTCAACTAAATCATTGTTGGTGATTCCTGAAACGGCGCAAAGAAGAACTAAGAACTGTTTATTTAAATGGCGTTTTGAGGGTTTGGTGATGACAGTTTGGGGGCTGTTTTTTGGATTCACAAAATGGACCGTACACTTTTTTTTATACACAATTAGCCACAATCAAATGAATGATTTTAAAAATGTCAGTGGCAAAAACAATCACTTTAAGTGGATGTAAATTGATGGTGCAAACATCTCCTGAGTGGTTACAATGCAGCTGTTTTTTGCGGCTGCGGCCCTTTCTCTCAATACTAGACCAGTTCCAGAAATGATTGTTCCCATTAGTCACTTTGACACAGAAACATGGAAAACAGAGTCCAGGTTGAAAAATGCACAAGTTACCCTTAAAGCTGCATGCTCTTGATTTTATGCGGCTGAGTGTCCAGCCCCCAGGACACCTATTCAAAAGAGGCATCGCCTCATCGATGTTACCAAATCCTGCTGCTAACCAGCCACTAATGTGTCAACTCACGTCTTCTTTAAAAACAACAACAACATGTGTGTATACCTGCATGTCCAGCCAGTTGTATCCAGGGATATTTCTTCTTGAAGGACATGACAAACGGTGACCAGTGGACCATGTTCTTAATCTTCTTCCAAGACTTGTGCTACAAACACACACGACATCAGTGAGTATTCATCATTATCTTTCACCACAAATGTGGTTTTAATCCAGGACTTTAAGCACATGCTCCACCAGAATCTGCTCAGTGTTCCCCAAATGCTGACTTGTTTATTTCAGTTCAGATATTTATGATCAATGGTCTAGAATTCTGCATCCATAAACACGTTTAAGGCAACAAAATTAATTTAAAGTTGATGTGAGTCTGTGTTTTCTGGTTATGGGAGCTTTTAAAGACCTGACATATGATGGTGGTATGAGGCAGAAAAAAAATCTTAAGTAAATATAATAAATGTTAAATCCCTAAGATAGTCGTGAGCAGCCAGCTTAAGGGTGCGTACACATGCTGCATCAAATCCATCACTGTCAGGGCGCCCTCCAGCTCAACAGGTAGAGCTGCACCCCATGTAGCCTCTGCAGCGGCCCAGGTTTGATTCAAACTTTTGGCCCTTTGCTGCATGTCATACCGATTCTCTCTGCCCCCTTTCCTTTTACTGTCCAGCTGTTCGATAAAAAAGGCAAAAAGCGAGACCCACACCGATGTGGTGCGCAAAAGCATTTCAAAGAAAGTAATAAAAAGTAACATCAGACCTGACTCAGTTTAAGCAGGTTCCTGTTCAACACAAACATTTTTTTAAAATATTGCAATACAAAATAAAAGCAGAGAAAATCAACAGAGACAAAAGACATAATAGAGTAAAGGTCAAAGTTGGAGTGAGCGAGATGCTATTTGAGATTTGAATGTATGTAGTTGCAGGTACGCCCTTCTATCAAATGGTGTTTATTTGTATATTTAAAATTAGTAATAGAGGCTTTTGCTCTAATGCAGTACGATCTTGTTCTAGATTTTAGTGCAAGTGTGAGTGAGTTATCTCTGAACATAACTGTTCAGGCGGTACGGAAACAAGTGCATGCGAAATTGATCTAGTGACATGATTTTCAGGGCGTGACGGCTGCGCAATGGACCCAGCAGTGCTCTTTGCATGTCACCAGAAAACAACCAATCACAGCTGATAGATGTCTTTCCTTTCTTTAGCTTTACATCTGTAACACGAACAATATTTTTGTCCTGAAACACACTTCAAAAACAACACCTGGAGAAAAATCAGCTCTGAATCTGGGATTTCTGGTAATTAGGCTATGATGCAGAGCTGGTTATGCTTTGCAACATGGGGCGCAACCTGCTTCCACGCTCTAGAAAGTGAGAAGAACAAGAGAAGCAACCAGTGCCCGAACTTGCATTTTCGAGGTGGTAAAAGACGCGGCATGTGTCTAAAATCACCCAGGAAACAGAGCACCAGTGGATTAAGTTCCCCTTTCAAACTTTCAGCTTGTCCAGTGCTTTTTCACTGTTTCGTTTAAAGGACACGAGCAAAACAAGTCTTTTAAATATGCATGCTCACACACACACACACACACACAGACACAGACACAGACACACTCAGACACAGTGTGGGGCATCCCTGACCCGAGGGGAACTGTCTTCATTCTCTCTCTGTCTGGTTCTCCCACACTCTTCTTTTTTTTTCATTCGCTTTTGTCGAACATTTTATCTAAACTCTGGAGGATCAAGCCGGGGTTTCCCCTGGTAACACACACACACAAACACACACAGTTTCTCCAAGGGCTCTCCCTGTCCCTGGCAAGAGTATACTGAACTGCGGGACTCCTGCCACACACAAACATACACACACACACACACACACACACACACACACACAAACTCATTGACAAACAGAGACACACGCTCTCTCCGACACACACACACACACACACACACACACACACACACACACACACACAGCAAGTTGTTTTCAGTATCAACAGTTTTCATCTCCGTGACTTCAGTCTGATTCAAGTCTCACTTTCTGCAGCTCTTCAGTCCAGTTCTCTGTCTCTGTGATGGAGAGACTTCCCATCCACAGATATATTCTTATTTGACTGTTAAACTCGGTAAAAAGTACTATCTATTCCCTCTGGAGAACTCCATGACAAGTTAAAAACATTAATATAGTGAGAAATATTGAGATAAACAAAAACACAACCCAACATTTTCAAACCAAAGACACTGTTTTTCATGCCTGCAGCATTACATCAGATGGAAAAACTCCAGAGGTCTTGTTCTGTGGGTTTGAACAATGCTCGGCTGTGCAGCACTGCCAGCTACAAGTGGATGAAGCAGCACAAAAAAATAGAGGAAAATCAAAATGTTTGGAGGAGTTTTTCCTTGAGAACATTTTAGAAACGGTTCACACAGCTTAAACAATCAATTTTAATATTGTTTTTCAGGCTGATACCGACTGTTAGTAGTTAATGAGACTGATAAGCGATATCTGGAACCAATATGCATTTGCAATAAAAATGAAAATCTTTCTGTCAATATTTCAAATTTGGAATATAACAAACTTACGCACAAAACAAATGTTTAATCAAAACTGAAACTTTCAACATCCTATAAAGCAAATTCCCAGCATTTTTATTGTTTATAAAGTCAAGTGGAAATTTAAATATAAATGAAAAAATAAAATATCTTCCTGAGGTTTCACAAAGTAAAATTTCCTTCCATGATGACACTTTCTTTGCACTTTTTAATTAATTAATTTTATCAGCCATAATTACAATAAAACATCGATTCAGATAATCGGCAAAATGCCAAATATCGGCCCCAATAATTGGCCAGGCCGATTATTATTAGAGATACCTTTGCATCTTGTGTAAAGTAATATTTATACCAAAATCCAGACAGGTGCAATTTATCTGTTAATGGTGTGATCTCACACACTGAAGATTTTCTGTGGTCTCCAAATACCAGGAGAAATAATATTATGTCTACAAATAACCAGAGAAGAAGAAGAGCGATGAGAGGAGGAGAGAGACGAGGAGGAGAGGACGGATAAGATAAGAGAGGAGAGGACCATAGAAGGAGATCTATAACCCATGTCACATAATCTGGACCTGATGAAAATCCATCACCTGATAGCATGACTATCTATGGTTAGAGGCGCGCACACACGCACACACACACACACACACACACACACACACACCTTCATTTTCTCATCCCTCGTCTTCTCTCTCTGTGTGAGGGAGTGAAGAGTCACATGAAGGGTTTTTCTCTGCACCACTGAAGGAAAGAGAGAAAAAAACTCACCCCCCATACAAAATGTAAAACACACACACACACACACACACACACACACACACACACACACACACACACACACACACACACACACACACACGTACAGATCACATGGTGGAAACTCACTGCAGGTTAGGTCAGCTGAGATGAGTCTCAGAGAGGGCGTGACCCTGCTGGGTTTTTATGAGGATTTTCTGCATTTGCCTTTAATATTTCTGGAGGTCTCTTTAATTGATTTTTTTTAGGTACAAATCCCAAAATACTAAAATTATTCTCTTACTTGTTTGAGGTGATCTAAAACAGAATGCTGTCTTTTTATTTTTTATTTTTTTGATGCGGTTTAAAGTAAGATGACGATGGCCAGGAGGTTAAAAAGGAGACCTCCAGCTGATAGATGTATCAGTTCCTGCAGTTACATAATATTGATAATAATAACTTGGATTTATGTTGCGCCTTTCAAGGTACCCAAGGCCGTTTACATAGCAAGAAAATAAAAATAAAATATAACAGAAATAGCAATGATTGTCAGAGATGAGTGAGCTAGAGGCCATAAGCCGTGGAGAATATTTCTTAGACCTGATTAAAATCGTTCTTATTTAACTGTTTACATGCTCGCCTAATAAACTGATCTGATAAGATAAGTGACATGCCTTGAAGCAATTATCGGAATCTAACTTTTTTTGTTGTGAAGTGTCTAATGTGCTGGAAATATAACAGAAGAAGAAGGATTTTCCCCCACAGATTCATTTAATATTTTTTTATATTCATACAATACATACCATATAGAAGGAGGAGAAGTATCGCCTGTTGAAACAATTTGATAGCAACTAACGCAAAGGTAACCCAGGTAATTTTCTGCAGCTACAAATAACAGTTTTCCACTAAACACCTCACATGCAGACTATTGTAAATGTACTTTGAAATTTCCTGAACAGCTCGTGTGCATATGTTTAGTTTATTTGATATGGATGTCACAGTAGAAATACAACTGTACATTTTTGGCAGAAGAACCAGATGTGCTATGTTTGGCGTTTGTGCTAAAATGCTAATCTGCAACGACTGTCCACAGGGACTCAACTATTCCACCTATAGTAACAGCTTTACATAAGGCGTTGGTTTCAAAATCAAAGAGTTTATTCATTATTTAGAGCATTCACATAAGAATGTAGCACTTGCTAAATATTTTCTGAATGTACGAACAATTCTCTGTTAAAATCAGCAGAGCGCATAGAAACAGCTGTTGCAGTATGTCACGTACATCACCTAACATTATAAATAAACGTGAGCAGAAAGAATATATTTAAACTGCATTTCAAGTCAAAACAATAACTCAGAAAGTCAGCAAAAACTTTGACACACAACTTGCCGAGGTCATGCCATATTCTGAAATATGGCAGACTAAAGTAAATGTTTGCTTGATGTTATAAGGTGCAAATATGTTCCTGTTGAATGGATTACCAAAGGTTTCCAACATCCCTCTCAACTGGATTCAAAATTCATCTATTTGGGCCACATTTTTATTCTGACTGGGCTATTATTCTGATTATTAGGGTTCCCGCAGTCATGGAAAACCTGGATGTGTTATGGTGTTTTACAACCACAATTTCAAAGTCTGGAAAGTCATGGAATTCGACATATCATTGAAAGTTATTGGACAATTTTGGCATGTAATAAAATTGTTACAGCAGTCTTACCCGGACAGATTTTCCATGAAATGTGACAGACGCAAATTTATTTTCTGAGGCTGTCGCTGTGATGTTGTTGTGATATGCATCTATGTGTGACTACTTTTTGTTTATGATCAGATATGTTTCTTAATTTTTTCACCGCGTGCCTTCTCTCCATGGATGCCAGCTAGCTGAAATCATTTTTGAAAAGATTTTTAACTGGATATGTTTGAAAAAGGCCAGGCAAGTAGGGCAAGATTTTTTTTTTAACTTCTGAAAAGTCATACATAAGTTTTGAAATTTTATTCATGAAAAAATATTTGGGTATATGTAAAAGCACTTAATTTGTAGGTATATGTAGTCAACTTGTCACCTTATAAATTAAGCAAAAAGTCGCCTCTTAACAACGTTTTCGTCTGCATACCGTTTCCACTCACTTTTTATGGCTTCTAGTTTCAGAAAATACAACACTGATTGAGCTTTTTAGATGTTCAAAAAGGCACAAATTTGTCAAACTGAATGGTATTTCCCTTCTTATGTTTTTCCCACCATTTTCAGCCGGTTAGCAAGAGAGCAAGAGTATCAGGCTACAGTTTGGTAAGTAGCCAGGCTCTGCACTTTCTCTGTCAACTCAGACTGTCATCCATCTCCCATGCTGCCCACTTACAGCTGGTGTGTGTGTGTGTGTGTGTGTGTGTGTGTGTGTGTGTGTGTGTGTGAGAGAGAGAGAGAGAGAGAGCTGCAGAGGGTAAAAGAGAGAGAGAAAAGAGAGAGTCTGGACTGTGTCAAGTGTGAGTAATAACAGACGTTGTCACAGTGTGCAGATTTAGGAGCTCAAGACATTAAAATGCAATCAGAAGGAGGAGAGGAGAAGTTGTGTGTAATGACAAATAAAATGACTATACTGCGGATTATTATTGCTCAATAAAATCCAACAGTAGAGCTGTCAAATATCCATAAATAAGGACTAAATCCAGGGATAAAAAGCATCAAAGTAACACTGGCTGCGTGGCCGACAGTACCTGAAGGTGGCTGGTGCGGAGGTGGATGACGGTAATGAGAAAGATGGCTCCGACTGACACAACAACACTCCACACCGAGCATAGCCATGCAGACCACATCGTGGCCGCTGACAAGACTGATGATCAGTCCAGCTCTCCTGCAGCATGGCCAAACTCTCTGCTTTTTAAAACTGAGCTTTCTACGCCCCACAAGATTTACACCTGTGTGTATGTGTGTGTGTGTGTGTGTGTGTGTGTGTGCAGGGGTAAACAAACAATTGTGCATGATTTGATTGGCAAAACAGAGGACAAACATAATCTGGACATGCAAATCTCTGCACAGGTCAGAGCATTTGAAAGACACAGACGGAGCTAAGTGTGTGTGAGTGGGTGTGTAAGTGTGAATGCACATTCAGAGTTGGGTAAATGCAGAAGCTGCGAGTAAAAAAGCAAACTCAACCCGTGCGTTCATACACGTTTTTCTTCTTGTGTATGTTTGAGTATGCATATGTGTTTGTGTAAACCTGTGTGTGTGTCTCTCTTGAATATGACTCTGTGTTTGTGTATGAAACGGAAAGATTGTGACAGAGGTTTCAACACAGTTTAAAACAGACAAAAGGAAACGGTGAGCTGATGAAGCTCCTATGATGCACCGTCAGCCTTTACCACCTTCAGTTTTCAAAGTGAAAAACTACACATTCAAATGATAATGTCTGGACGTTCACTGGAGAGATTCTCAACTTAAGAAAGAATAATTTCACAGCTGGCAAATCGTCATTTGTGAGGCTGTGAAAATAAAATTTGCATTAATGTGTCCAAACGTGTGACTTGAAGATAACAAATGCTCGTGGAAACTTTTTTTTTTTTTTTAAATGTGTGAAGAGGGAAGGTGTTTTTGAAAATCCTTGCAGTTGTAGAAACACTTGAGGATTAATTTGTGTTAATGCACAAATTATCTCAGCAGTGAGGTTAGGATGCAAAAAAGATTTAAGAGAAAAAGATGCAATTTTGTAAATATCTACAGATTCAAAGCAGCAAACCATATGTGAAAATCATCAACCCAGAGCCTTTGACCCTATCTTTACAGCCGAATCCAACTAGCTAATGAGGTCGTATTAAAGAATAACTTAACCTGAACCCTATTTTCCCATGCTTTTGTATCTAAGCGATTAATGGGAACAACAATTTTCGAAAATGTTCCAGTGCTGAGTGAGAACGCTGCAGCCAGCAGCGGCAAAACTGGCTGCAATGTAACATTAATGGGCAAGCAGCATCAATTTACGTCCATGAAAAGTGTTGATTTTGCACTGACAAGCTCAGATTGTTATTCTAAGTGTCTGACAACATTATGGAAAGGATTCCTGCTGAGATAAACCTTTTTGTAAAAGAGTAAGATCCTTTTATTTTACATGAGTTATCTCTGAAAACGATATCTGTAACCCCACCAGACTCCATTTAAATAAACAGTAACTTTATTATTGTAAAACACTAATTCATTCAAAGTCGACAGAAAAAAAACAAACTAAAAAAGTCCATCTTGGTTTGTCTTTCCACTGTTCAAATAATCAGAAACTCTAGTTTGATTTAAATAAACCTGACTTAGATGTGATAATCCACTGGCTCCACATATGTTAAAATTACTGTTTATTTAAATGGAGTCTGGTGGGTTTGCTGATTGCAATTTTGGGCCTTTTTCTGGTTTAAAAACTCTTCAACAAAAAGGTCTATTTCTGTAGAGATCATTTCCATAATGTTATCAGACACTCAGACAGAATAATAATCTGTGCCTGTCAGTGATAAAAATAAGCACTTTCAGTGGATGGAAATGATGGTGCACAAATGTTGAGAGTGGTTACATTGCAGCATGTTTTGCAGCTGCTGGCTGCAGCCATCTCGCTCAATACTGGACCAATTTGAATATTTGTTGTCAGAGACATGGGAAAATTGAGTCCAGATTAAAAAAAATACCAGTTACCCTTTATATATTCAGTTAAAGTCCGTCTGTCCAGTCCAATCAGAGGCAAATGGCCACAGCTCTCCTTTGCTGTCATTTTGAGCACATTTTAACATGATGCTGTTTTTTAAAGATCAAAAATAAAAAATAAAATGAAAAAAAAATAATGAACAAAACAAAACTATAACAACTCCACCTGGAATGAAATGTACAAAATATAGAAAGTTTTGCTTGCTTTGTTTAAATGAGAGAAGCCATGCACGGACAACTGGAATACAGCTTAAGACTGGAGTCAGCCTCTCTGTCACTCTCCCATCTTTTTCTAGCTCATTGCTCTCTGGCAGTCTCCCTGCGTCTCCTATCTCTATCCCCAGACCAGCTGGATGACAAGAGGAAAACAGTAAAGTTTCCATTGAGAGACAGAGAGAGAGAGAGTTAGAGAGAGAGAGAGCGAGAGAGAGAGAGAGAGGGGAAACGGTAAGAGAAGGAACTTCTTGCAGACAGGAAGTGGGGGGGTTGCCGCTTGCCTCAGCGACAGTATTTTCCACATCCGCCGCTGACTACAAACAAAAGAAAGAAAGAAAAAAAAGGCCTTGCCCTCTGTAAACAAGAAAAAGAGCTCAGAGGAAAAAAGAAGCAGTAAGGCAAAGAGTTTCTATCGGACCCTCAATTATTATCTTCTATAAATGTGCACCGTCATTTTCAACATCTGCAGATATATTTCATTTGCATGATACAAGTTATTCATTTAACTAGCACATTTTGAAAAGGGTGTTGCCTCAATTAATATGCACAGATGTACGGAAATGTAAAGATGTTTTTTTTTTTCCACTATGGGTGACATTAGGGCAACAAGATATCGCTCATGCACGCTGGGGGGAATAAAAACAGGCCGAGAGTGGTGAGAATGGTTAAAAAAAAACTTAGGGCAAAGGGTAACTCTGGGTTACGAATGTGTAACGTGAAGAAGCAGGGGAAACACTGATGCATGCTGATGTTTTCAACGGAGGAGCGCTGAGGAAACAACAAGCCTGATATCGCTCACCACAAGGTCCCCTTGCAGATACAAATATTGCAACTGTCTGAGTCTGCAAAGTTTAGACTGAGAGGCAAACACACAGAGACAAAATTAAACTGCAGGGAGAGCAATGCAGGCCAAACAACGTGCACAAGATGCTCAGAGTGCATGATAAACCTCTCAGCAACCAAGGCTGGCCAGTGGAAAAACAGCTTTGCAACACTGGCGGCTAAAGGCGAGAAAAAGGGACATGGAAAGGGAAAAAGGGTTAGATGTGTATGATGTGGCCGTTCAGTTATGTTGTAACTAAATACTATAGTCTGATAAGCAGCTCTTGTTTCCAAATTGAGGTTGCAATGGAACATTAAAGAGCATATCTGACTTCAGATCTAGCCGCAACTCTGAAAGCGCTCTAAATTAAATTAACTGAATTGTTTTTGGGGGTTTCTTCTCTTGCTAACTAACAAGCAGTTAAAATCAAATAAGCACGGTCATGTTTAAGTGGAAACAGACGACTTTTTCACCCAAGCATTTCCAAGTTGTGTTCTAGTTGGCACTGCTGTTGCACAGACAAACGGATCGCTTTCTGTTTTCTTGCCCAGCAAATAATCCCCATAATATCAGTTAAAACTGTCGACATTAAAGATTGGATCAGCAGCAAACTTTCTGTTTTTTTCTGTGTCCCTTTGTGATCACTCACTCTGCTCTCTGAATTTGTATGTTTTTGTGGGTCCGTAATGAAGCACAGGCAGAACTCTTCATGAGATTTTTTTTTTTTTTTTTTCCACAGCAGCAGTTTGAGTTTGAGTCACGGGGTAGAAAACCATACAATCAGTCAGTTTGTAGTTGCATTGATCTGATCAGATTAGATTAATGGATTAGATTAGAGAAGCAGCTGCTGCAGAGGCAAGTGAAAGCAAACTTTTAGACCCAGTGCTGGCCTGCAGGGTGCGCGGTTTCCATGGAATTGCATTCAGTTTCATCTGAAGTACATTGGGAAAACATTAGACAATGCCAAAATGAAAGTGCTATTGAACACCACACCTTAGGTTCTGCAGCTCTGTCTATACATATATGTATATATATTGCATATATATACATTCAGTCCCATATATATATATGGCAAATACCAATATCACATATAAAAGAATATGTGGGAAACCCTGGACTGAGAAAGATGTCATGACAGAACCCACGGGAACACAAAATTACTATGATTGCGCAATAGTTGATGCACTGGGTCAAACGCGTCAGGACTGCATTACTAGCGGTAATCACTGAATTACCAGCGCCACTAGCTCACTCCCAGTATATGCAGGTGGTGCACAGTGCAGTAAACTGCAGCAAAATTAAGTTATGGACTGGCATATAAAACCAGTCAAAAATACTCTCAGGGAGTGACAGATTAACAGTTAACTATATCCCTTTTCAAGGTGATAAGTTAAAGCAAAAACATTGTCTGTTTCCACTCAAACGCTACTACAAAATCTGAAAACAGCACAGAAACTAACCAAAAAGTCAAGACAAATTCTGTTACAAAACCATTACATACATTTAGTCTATAAGTTATGCTGCACATCCTTTTTTTCTGCACAAACACTTGTATTCATGTATCCAGCAGGGTTTCCCCAGTGAGTCTCTGACAGCTCTGAAACCATGTGAAACCACACTTCACTTCTGCACTGGATCCTGTACTACACACTCTTACGCCCAAAATGTCAGCTTCAGTAACTGCGGGCCGACCCGACTCCTCCGTGGATGCTGGGAGGGGGGGGTGGGCGACTTGAACACACAATGCATGCACTCTCACACTGAAACACCAAATGAAGAATTGACCGGTGTTTCCCCTCTCACAGTAAACCATGTAGGCTCTCTGTAACACACACACACACACAAGAGTTGGACACACACCCATAAACTTACAGACTCACATAAACACACACACACACAGCTGTGAGAGGGAAACTCGGTTTGACGTCACAGCATTGCTAGGCAACCGGCCGCCGTGGTAGAGAAGATTTTCCACTGCAGTGCAAACACAGTGTGTGTGTGTGTGTGTGTGTGTGTGTGTGTGTGTGTGTGTGCTGATATTTTGTGAGTTACAGTTCAGGACATAAAAATGAGTGTTCCTTCAGTCCACCACAGAAACTCTTTTTTTGGTATTAGAGATGAGTTCAGACTCGCGGTCGGATAAACAAGTGCAGGTGAAGATTAACGTTTGGGTCAGTGTGTGTGTGTGTGTGTGTGTGTGTGTGTGTGTGTGTGTGTGTGTATGTGTGTATGTGTGTGTGTGTGTGTGTGTGAGCGCATTTCAGAGGATCATGAAAAAGGGATGTGAGTCAGTATGACATTAGTTACAGTAGAGAAAGACTTTGTATACAGTGCTGTGTTGTTCTGCAGAGTACAACTATGTGGTGTGTGCAGAGGGTGTGTTTCACTGTACGGGTGCAGTCTACATTCCTAAAATTCACATCTGTTTATACAATGGATGCACATTTTTAAAAAATCAAAGGTGTATCAGAATGTGTCCAAAATTGTAAAACGTCCCAAACTTTCCTTACAGTACAGTCAGCATGAGTGACACCAAACCTGCCCCACATCTGTTCTACTGCAGCTTCTGCTCCGCTAGCTTTTGTTAAAAATGTTGAAACATGATGGAGGGGTTTTCTTTACATATTCTGGATTTAAGCACAACTCCTTTCAAGTTTT
This sequence comes from Plectropomus leopardus, assembly GCF_008729295.1. Taxonomy (NCBI): domain Eukaryota; kingdom Metazoa; phylum Chordata; class Actinopteri; order Perciformes; family Serranidae; genus Plectropomus; species Plectropomus leopardus. Next base: position 7,596,915 of record NC_056478.1, on the reverse strand, counting down.
GATGGCAAATTTATATTTCAAAAACTTGTAGAGTGTAAAAAAATAGGGGGGGTTGTGGGCTGCAATTAACAATATGTCAAACATGCACCCACAAGCCAAAAACCACCCACCACTGTGCATCAACCAGCCCACTGGATGACTTTGCACACCTAGTATGATCAGTGAGTAACCAACTTCATGTAAAATGCTGCTTAAGATGCTTTCCCACCCTGACTAGTTCTCTGAAAAAACAACAAATACTGTGGTCATATTTAAAGATATTGAACATTGTGCACAATATTGTCAATCAGCAGCTGCACCAGACTTCTATCTCAACCCTTTGAAAGCTGGGCCAGTTGTTTTTTGTTTGTTTTTTTGTAAATCATAGAAGGAAAGCGACAAGCAACTTAAGAAATGACTAAGAAATTAGCAAGAAATTAGTAAAAAGTACAAGAAAATTACCCAAAATTAGATAAAAAAAAAGCTAAAGTAAAAAAACAACAACATAAAAACAAATTACCTGAGAAAAGGTGCTTTCAAATATTTAAAATTGTAAAACAATTTTAAATATTTATGATAATTATGTATAGTACTATGGACATGTATCCTTAGTAAAAAGTACAAGAAAATTACCTGAAAATTGGACAAAAAAAAAGGGTTAAAACAATATTGATGGAAAACTATTGCTTAAGGCACTCACACTTTTTTGTTTTGATTTGTAAATGGTTTGTCAAGCAGGTGATGACTTAACGTGCTTCCTCAATAGCTTCCACTTTTTTTTGGTGTGATGATGCAAGCGTTTCAATACATTCAAAGAAAGGCTTACAGTACGCTACGCACCGTCTTACATAACCAACATGTGCTAGGAATTTTTCTAGTTTTTCGTTTTTGGTAACGCAAAAGTCCAATTTGATTGAAAAGAAAACCGATTGTAGCTACAGTCTGCCGTGTCAAGATTTTGTCTTGTTGTCTATTTTTTGTGCACGGACTGAGCTGGCAAAGTTTTTTATGTGCTCTGCTCCCCTCACTTGGAATAGCCTCCAAAATTTTTTTTAAAACTAAAAGAATTGGTCTCTGTGCCTGATTTTAAAGCTCTCATAAATAAAAGGATGAATGAATCGATTGGAACTTGTCATTGTGCTTGGGTGTTAATTACATATACACCACATACATTATATACATGTTACTGTTTATTTATGTTTTTCTATTTTGGTTATTTTTTTGTTTGTAACTTTTCTTAAGTTGTATTAGCCAGGTCTCCCTTGAAAAGGACATTGTTGTTCTCAGTGGGACTTATCTGGTTAAAAATGGGTTAAATAAAAAAATAAAAAACTTTGCTTTTGTAAGTACCGGAGGTATTGTGTAACGTAACAAGTTACTTTTGAATAGCACTAATCTTGTAATGTCACAAAAGCGTACCAGAACCTGCAAATGCTGATGATTAGTCCTAAATTAAACGATTAACCGATTACCAAAACTAGTTGGAGATTAAAGGGGAACTACACCAATTTTCAAACTTATAAGTTGGTCCAAAATATTGGTTAAAATGAAGGAATCGCTCACAAATCCAAAAATTTGAGCGCTGAAACTCAAATTTGAGATGTCATAGGGTATAACGTCTGAAGCTACTCCACAGACAATAATTTGTGAACGATGTTACAATAGAATAAAGCTCATTTGGGTATAAACTTTGTACTCTATCAGACGTTTGAGACTCATTTCTCTGATTTCTGGCTTCGACAGAGTCGCTCTTTATCACAGATACTGATTGAACTTTCCTAGGCCATGGAAATATTATATAGGGATTCTTAATTTAGGCGACGCTCCCCTTTAATCTTCTGTGACTGATGCTTGATTAATCGACTAATGAAATTAGATAATTCAGTTTTCTTAGCAAGTACACTTGCGATTTAAGCTGGGCCAACTTGTGTTTGTGCACATTACCTTCAGTTTAAGGTTATTCCGCAGCTGTTTTGATGCTGTGGTCATTTTGTAGTCAAATCATGGATATCTTGTTACAAAAGTAAATTTCCGAGTGTTTTGCATTTCTGTGTATCTCTCTGAGGTTTCACCTGTTTGTTTGAAACTACTCTGATGGGTGTGCAGCTGATGCTTGAAGGTGCTGAAGGCTGATTTTTCTCTTTTTATTCCCCATAACTCAACTGAAATTTTGTAGAAGAAACTGACAGATGCCAATCTACTGCAGGTGTCCTTTGGCTGCCAGTTTACTAGAACTTGAAGTACACTGGCAGTATGCACCTTCTAACCTTGGAGAGATGCCCAACAGTCAAAGCTCAGCCACACACAGTCTATATAAGGCTCTGTTCAGATACCAGCCTCTAACAGTTAAGCTTTTTCAGAACAACGAGTCGATCGAATCCAAAAGTTGATGACCCTAGCAAAGTATACGTGTTTATACAAGAAATGAAGATGACATGCTTACTTGGGTGAAAAACACAGGAAGATTCATAAATTAAAACTAATAACTTTCTCTATCTTCTGCACTTTTCCAAATAACAATGTTAATATGTTGCACATAGACAATTGCACACATAAAATGGAAGTGAAGTATTTTATTTTTCAATAACTGATGGAGAAGCATTGGGATTTAATACGTTTTTACTTCCTCCCACTCCTTTTCAGATATGTTTGTATGTTTGTGTATAACTATATTATATCCTTATTGTATTTAATTCTTTTTTTTAAAAGAAATAAATAAAGTTCAGTACTGAAAGAAAAGTGAGTTCAGTTGTCAGGATAAAAAACATAGAGAGCTTAACCGTTTGCTAGAGCACATTCTGAGTCACTATATCTCATAAAAAAATGTGTTGAACTCAACAACACTGAGCCATCTGTACCATTCAGTTCAGGTGTTATGCTAAAAAAATACTTTTTAATTATTTCTTGCTAATTTTTGGGTCATTTCCTCTCAAGCTGCTCTCAGGTTTTAAAGGGTTAAAAAAAAAATTAGGGTCTGTTTAAAAAAAAAAAAAAAAAGTCATTTTTGACCCCAAGAAAAAAAAAAGAAAAAATGCATGGAAGAAAAACATTTCTATTGCGTTTTTCTTCATGAGGACATGAAAGGGTTAATCCAAAATGTAAAGCCATAACCGTGATTCATGTATTCTGCAGAGAGAACTGGTCTTATCTTTCAGCAAGCACGCATCAGTCTTCCTGTGTGTATATAGGAGAGCTTTACATCTGTGCATTTCCCAGCACATATTTAACTGTCGCAGAGTTTAAAGAATGTCCTTAAAGTGTTGTGTTCAATGTTACATGCCAAATAAAGTCAAGTCACTCCTGCGATAAATATCCATGAGAAGCAGAGATCCCTTCATATCAAGACAGCATGGATAATATGCAGTAAATATTGTACTCAAACTAACTTCTCATGCTCTCTTTCTTTAGTCTCACTCTACTCTTCCTCTCTCAGTATCACTCCTCTTCTCTCTGTCCCTCTCCTCTTTCCTACTCACCTCCCACACACGCTTTATGTGTTTCTGCACATTCGCACTCCTGCATACATACATCCTTAACCCTACGGATCAGGAGCTGTGGCAGGCTGCAGAAAACTTCACGAATAACCTGCATGTTTGGCATCTTTGTGCTAAAATTGGAGACTTTTACAAGCAACTATAAACCCTCCGTCCTTCAGCGTTCACTCAGCTGCAACCTCCCTCTCTCTATGCCTGGATTAAGCAAAAAACAATGACCGGAAATATGCAAAGAGCAATACAAACAGTATTCAAATCCATCAGCCAAATTCATTTAAACAAATGTTTTGTAATCCGTGTCACGTGGGAGAGCTGGGGACATCGGTTTAGGGAGGGGACATTCGCTTAAATATGCAAGAAATCACACTGCAGTGGGCTTCATCAACATGGCCCAGGACCCCCTCTTACATGGACTCGTAAGCCCCACATAGACACCATCTATATGCGTTACATTAATGCACACCTCAGACTATTTTTTTACTTTGCATATTTGCTCCATTGTGAGCTTGTGCACATTCACTACCAAACATTTTTGCACATCTCTGCACAAAACTGGATAATTTTCTGATTCTGAAATAGCTACATTGTGCATATTTGTCATGTTATTGCACTTTTTAAGGTATCTTTACCATATTTTTATTGTATATTCTATTCTGTTGCAGTGCTTTGCCTTATTTTTATTATCATTCTTTTTTATTTGTATTACTCTTAAAATGTTTATTGTATGTTTCCAATGTGTGCACCTAAATACAAAGCGAATTCCTTGCAAGCAAAAAACCTACTTGGCATTAAATCCTTTTCTGATTCTGATTTTGACATAACCAACATAACCAGGAGTCTCTTAAATCATAACAAGAATATTGCTTTTTTTTTCTTTGTTGCTGCTGCCTTATAATTTGCAAGCTGTTGCATACTTTCTTACTTGCAAAATAGGTAAATTTATTGGAACGTTTCAGTACTAGGTCTTCATCAAGCAAAAGGTTCTGCCTCTCATAATGAAAGTAAACATGGAAAATTAGATTTTGCATGATTAGCAGGAACTCATTTTCAAAATTTGTAGTGAAATATGCAGATGTATTGACTGAAAAATGCTTGCATGGTCAGGCTTTTACTCTCACATGGGGGGCACTGCTTAGTTTTAAAGGTTAAATATGATTTATGATCATTATACTGATAAGATGTCCTTCAAGTCAAAAATCCAAAAGAGTTTCTAAATGAGAGACACTTTAGGGACTGGCAGTGGCACACTGTTTGAGAAACCCTGGTAAGATCAGTTATACAATCCTTCGTAAAATCGTGTTTCAAAGCAGAAGTGAAATGGCCCTGCAAACTCATCCTGGCTACAAATAAAAAACACATCCACCCACCCACCTACACACCTACACACACACACACACACACACACAGACCCAAACAGGACTCAGCCTCCTCTTTGAACAGAGTCCAAAATTCAGGCAAAGCCCAAGTGTGTGTGACTGGCAAATTCTCTTTCTTTCCCTTTTTCAATCACCCGTGCTTTCTCTCTAACACACACAAATGCACACACAAACACGCACACACACACACACACACACACCCTCACATAAAAAACACCCCTACACACACACACACACACACACACACACACACACACACACACACACACAGGTCGGGGCACAGAGCTAGCTTTGTTACTCTGAATGTCAACCATTACTGAGCCAGAGAGCTCTGGCCAATTTGACACAGGAGCACCCAGCAACATGCACGGGCACATTCAAACACACACACATTTTAAGGCACAATCTTTGACGCACACCCATGTCGAGACAAAATCCTCTGATCTGGTAAATTTGCCTTCCACCAAGGAGTGCAGTTCAGTTCATTAAACATTATAAGAGTTATTTTTCAGTTTCTATTGTCAAAAGTTGTGGATGGCACCAACAGAAATGCTTCATTTTGACATTTTTTTGTCATTCCTCTGTTGGGGCAGATAGCACACTGATCGAATACTACACTCTGATAAATTCTCAGATTTCCCTTGACTTTCCCTGATATTATTTGTCTCTGACTTTCCCCGTATGAATCATATTTGGCAATCCTGGCGAATGCAGTTTCGAAAGGTCACCGCCACTCAAAAATACAAAAGGTCTGCTGAGCTGCAGCAGGTTGTAGAAACATGCACACACATGATCAGACGCGCTCACTTGGCTCTACTCACCGCTTTCTGTTGAGACGTGAGGACTGCAGGGTTGAGAAGCTGATCTCCTTTCTCTGTATCGCTGGAAATGTCCTCCTCCGACTCTTCCCAGGACGAGGAGAAACCGGCCGAGGAGGCGGAGGAGGACGACAGCTTCCTGAGGGGGCGGCTGGAGGAGTTTTGCCCGGGGACGGGACTCGAGCTGGGACTGGGGGTGCAGCCGAGTCCCTGGTCCGAGCCGGGGCCTTCAGAAGTTTGGCTTTCCAAACCGTGGTCAGTTATTATGACAGCAGGGATGGAGGGAGGGACGGAGGGAGAGTGGTTGGAGGTCGAGTCCAGCAAACAAGGGGAGATCTCGCTGTTTTGACCCCGAGGACAAGCATCTGTTTCTGGGTTAACCTGCGAGGCGTCCGCCTGGAGCAACGTCTCAGGACACGACCGCTCCTCTTTTTCATCTCTCACTTCCATCTCTGTCCATTCTTTTTCATCTCCCAACATTTGTTTGTTTTCCACCTCCCCTCCGTCTTTCTCCCCCTCTTTTTTCTCTCCGTCTGTTGTTGCATCTGGGTTTAATGTCTCAAGGGAACCCTGAAACGGTCCGTCTAAACATGCAGTCTGCTTTGCTTCTAAGTGGCGGCCATTTTGACCAATCAGTGTCTTGTCCGTGTTTGTTTTACTGTTCTCTTCTCTCCTTTCTCCTTCCGTTGTGTCTTCCTCCCTTTCTCTTCCATTTTGAACAACAAAAGGAACTTTACTCTCTGATCGGTGGGTCATTGGGCATTCAAGGGCTGTGTTTTGGTGGCTGGGAGACGACAGAGTTTGGCTCGTCGACCGCCTTGGAGAGCGAGGGCTGCGCTGGAGCTCAGTGTTAAGCACTTGGGCACGAATTCCGGAAATGTGGGCCTCGAAAATGCCCACTTTTCCCCTGACCTGGAAGAAACGAAGAAAATAAGAGTCTGAATGCAGCTACATGTTGGTTTCTTTGGTCTAACTGTTGACACATTTGGTGCATTTTTTTCATATTTGGGTTAGGTGTTTATCATTTCACAGATGCTGGTGAGACAGAATAACTGACATGACAAAAAAATGGCAACACATCATCACAAGAAAGTAAAAAAGAAATGCGCTCCTAGAGTTTGTCCATATTTGGCATTTAACACCGAACTGAAAAATGAGTTGGCAAGCTACACGTTCAATGTGTGACTGTCTGCAGTCTGCGGAGTACCAGTGTGGGTTGACTTTCAACTAAATACGACAAAGAGTACAAATATGAAACTAAAATTATACCAATAAACTGCTTATGTAAAATCTTTTAACTGGAGATACTGCAGTACAATAATGGATATTGATAATCAAATTTAAATTCCAAGTAATCTGTTGTGATAACAGTGCTGGGTACATAAAACCGTTTCCTATAGATGTGACCCAGAAGTTAACATCGCCCTGGTTCCCTCATCAAAAAGCCTATTGCGTTTTTCCATTGGATTTTTTGTATCATTGCAGAAAATAATGTTTGTGGTGAGCAAACATTTACTATACTTAGCAAGATCATCTCCACAAATGAACACCATTTTTAGGGTTTTCGAAGCCTTAAATATTATCACCAGATGTAAAAAGCTATTGCTAGGCTACACGAACTTTACTACGGTTGCATCACCACCGCTGCAAGGCTGTAAAGCCGTGCTCTGCATGTTTTTTTTTTTGTTGTTGTTTTGTAAAGGGAATGACCTTTAAAAAACTACTTAAACAGTTAAAAATACATAATAAATATATAATAAGAATTTTGTAAAATATTTTCAATTTATATTTTAAACATATGATTAAGATAACTATTGATATAATTATTCAGACAGTTTCCCGTAGCTCTTTAAAAAAATAATTTCCTAAATATACTTATTTCTTTCAATTTGCAGAACCATTATTCCTATTTTCAAAAGAAAGCAAGCTGATCTGGTCAGTGTCTGAGGGTTAAAATACTTCTGAACGCAGCACAAGGAAACTGATGCTGACTCAGGTTTCGAAGGCTTTAATTTAAGAGTTAATACTGTTTTCATCTTGGCAATGAAAAAAGCTGTTCTTAAATGTCGTCTGTCGTTTTGTGCTTTTTTTAAGAACCAATTATGGCACGTTTTGAAGCTGGTACAGTACTATTTTTGCACCAGTATGGGATAAAACTATATCCAACCCCCATAAAGTGGCCTATAAAGCTGCTGGTTGCAGCTGAAAAGCTGAACAATATATGAGAGTCAGTCCAAAAATACTCCTGTTATAAATTCATCATTTTTTAAATAATTATTTGTACAATTTATACCATTAGTTCCCTCAGAATGTCATATTCATGCAGAATTAGTGTTAAAGTTGGGACCTTGTGAACTGGAATCAGATTGTCTCAGGAAATCAGTGTTGTTTTTTTTTCTCCTTTTTAATTTTTTAATCATTTAGTTTATATTACTTATTTTCTGTAAATCAGTGGAAATACCCTCCCTAACCCCGTGCTCAGCTCCTTAAGCTTCAGTAACTGTAGCATTTAGAGATAAGTAAGGTGAGAGTAGCTCTTACTGACATTGTTCTGACTTGCCCAACAAATCAAAATTTACTGGTAAATTCTTCAGAGATTGAATGCATGGCTCTTTACCGGTTACGTATTGCATTCCTCAACAAAGACAGAGGAGAAGATCTGGCAAGGCAGACAAAAATGGCACAGAGGAAGACTGAGAAACAGTTAAACAGACAAAGAAAATAGGAGCATGTAGAGTCACCTCCACGTTCTGCAGCTCTCTGTGAATCTGCAGCAGCTGCGCCTGGCGTCTCCTCTCCTCTCGCCTCTCACCTCCTCCCGTCTCTCCTCCCCTCTCCTCCTGCCAGTCTCCTTCCCCTCTCTCCTCACCGCCGGGTGAGCTCAGACGTCGGACCCGCTGGCCCACATTGACTCCCAGGAGCTCCGGGCTTCGCGGGGAGGGGGAGCGAGCCCGAGGGGTGGGGCTGGGGGAGAGCGAGGACGAAGCGGGGAAGACAAAGGTTCGACCCAGGGCTCGTGGACTCGTCTAGGAGGAGATACACGCAAGATCAGGTTTAGGGGCACCCCAAAATAGACTCATATATATCAATTTAATACTTTTACTTCCAAATGACCGTTTCTCCATCCTATACTCACCCTGCATTATGCTGAATTTGTGACAAAAAACATTTTTTTTCACTCGGCTCCACAGTCAACAAAGAATCCAAAAAGTGAGAAAATTCTTGATAAATTAAAGCCACGTTTTATGACAGCAAACTATATGAAACATTTGTATAGAGCAGTGGTTTCCAACTAGTGGGTCAGAGTCCAAAAGTGGGTCGTGGGTCCATTCTGAATGGACTGCTACTGACTTATGAACGAGTTAAGTTTGTAAAAAACACACTTTATTTTTAATTACAGTGAATTTCTGGCACAGAACTTTTATTTTGAAGTTCCATTCCTGTTTATTCTTGCAATATGTTTTATTTCTTTGTGTTTTAAGACAACTTGTTGTTTACATTTTGTGATATAAAATTAAATATGAGATTATTCATCTAATGTGTGGACCATGAATTAATGACTAAGAAACCTAGACCCCATGGCTGGAACAGTTGGGAACTAATTAAAGTATGGTCTTAATTAACCAATTAATGTATGCTCTTCAAAGCCAGACTCCATTGCTGCTGGTCTACCGCTGCCTCGATCAGTTAGTTTGTTTGTTTATTGTGTGACTTTGGCGAACACAAATTTACTGTTCAAAAAACACAAAAGTCAAACAATGAAACAAACACACTAACTGACTGAGGCAGCCTGCAGCTCCTGTGTTCAGCGAGGTAAAATTACTGTTTTTGTTAATGGAGTCTGGCTAGAGAAAAGATAAGTTTAACTTTCAGTTCAGTTTTAAATACTGAGATTTTAGTAGAAATGCATGTGTTTGGGAAGTATTGAGCATTAGACTTGGATTATACTGCAAGAGTTTTATGAAAGTTTGCAAACTGATGTTTTAATATAGTTTTGCTATCATTAAACGCGACTCAAACTCATCATTATTGGATAGTTGTTCACCATGGAGGACATAACACATGGGGTGAGTAACCGTGGTGACGTTTACCTTTAATATACCGGTTGAGTTCAGTTTTTTTTACCTTGGGGCTGGTTGGGCTGTAGAGACCTCCACCCGGCGCTCCACCGCCCAGTAACTGACAGTAGGTGCTCCGATCCGGAACCGGCAGCACAGGTCGACCGACTGGACTGGTTCTAGTTCGAGAGGTGGCACTAGAGGAGCCTGACTGGGTGTGAAACTGATTACTGCTGCAGAGAGAGGAGGAGGAGGAGGAGGAGGAGGAGGAGGAGAGGAGAGGGACGGTTGGTTTGTGTGTATATATGCTGTAATCTGGGTGTCTACAGGTATCAGACACTTTGAAATAATGCTTTCTAAGACCTTTTCAATATTATTTTTAACCAAAGTTACTTTTTGTGATATCATATTTCTCTTATTATTTCTATTTTATTTACTTATATTTTATTATAAGTATAACTGACTCAGACTATTCTAATCTTATATGTAGCTAATCTACAACAGTCTACATCTAACAGAATCTGCCAACAGGTAAGAGCAGGGTTAAAGAAAAGACAGCTGAGTTAGGTTCAGGTATGTTAACAGATTTGTAACACCAAAAATGTTGATTTTCTTGCTAAAATATGTGTCGATATGTAGACTTTGTAAGATTTGTGCATGCCTCACATGCCTGTTTTTGTTTGTACATAATGTGCATGTTTAAAGGTGCATATGCAGCACGCTGTCGTACTGGGTAAATTATTATTTTTTTGTTGTTTGAATTTTGATAACAAATCAATGGCTATTTATTTTTATATAATTTATGATTTTTTTTTGTTATTCATATACTTTTTTCAGCTATTATCACTGTTGTTAGTATTATTATATATTTTTGAATTCTCATTCTTTTATTTATTTATTTATTTGTTTGTTCGTTCCCCAATTTATTTACTTTTGGGTTATGGAGAGTGTGGGGTGTGTGTGTTTGTGTGTATATTTATTTAAAGACCTATACATTAAGTTTGAAAAAAAAAAAGAAATGTTGACTTTTAGAAAGAGGAGCTTGACTCATTTAGACAAAAAGACATTAAAAGATGGATAAACTGAATGAGATAAAATGTTTTTGGAAATTAAGCAATCAGAAATTAAATTTAAGACAAATTAATGACATTTAAAGCCTTGTATTTTATTTATAAAACACACTTTAAAACATTTTAAGACTTTTAAAGGACCTGCAAACACCTTGTATGACTACTGAAGTGCCAATCTTTTTGTTTTGTCTTTACAAAAAAAAAAACATAATAAGTGTATATTAAACTGATAAAACAACATGACTGAGCACTCAAAGTTATTAAAAAGTGATTACATGGGTAACCTATAATTATGCATCAAATATTTTCCTGTTCATCATTAGCAAGCTGGGCAGCAGCTTGACTTTAATTTGCTCTTTAATGCTTTTAAAATAAAAAGTGATCTCACCAGTCCGGTCTAACAGGTTCTCAGCTGCAACAAACTATTCTGACCAAACATGTTTTAAGTATGCATTTCCTCTACAACTCTCTAAGAAAACACTGCTGTCTCAAAACAACAAGATGTGGCACACACTGTGAGAAATGATTTTAAAAGTACTGACCTGTTCATGACTCCAAGGCCGTTCAGGTTCAGGGCAGAGGCTGCCATCCCCGCCACGGCCAGGCCAGGGGCTCTGAGTGCTGGGTACACATCTGACTATCTCCCCTGAAGCTGCAGGGAGGTCTGGAGAACAGCTCTCAGTGTTTCCTCTGCATTCAGTCAGCTAAACAAAAAATCTGCCCCCGCCACTGCAAAAGAAAAAAAAAAGGAGAAAAAAGTTCATTTTACTGTGTCTAACCTTCTGAATTATTAAACACCAAAGTGAGAGTCATTCTTTTGAAAGAAAAAAATAAATAAAAGCCCTTTTTTTCAAAAGGACAGACACTGGAAAACCAATTTTCCATTCCTGGAAAGCCATCGCTATCTGCGTCATGGACAAAGAAGATTATTCATGTAGTCGTGTGGTTAACTCAAAATAAAAGATATCATTGTTTCTGCTGGGATTTAAAGAGAGAAAGTAAAAGAGAGACACACAGACACATAGATTTTAATATCGGGAGAAAATGCGGAAGGGACACATTCATCTAACTGGAAATAATTTGCCTTTTCTACTGTTAATGATTCATAGAAGCTGAGATTTTTAAAACACGCATTTGAATCAGACAGCTGTTTTATAACAATGTTAGTACAGTACAGCAACCAGAAAACAGGGTTCTTGCAATTTAAAGCAAGTTAGATTTAAGACTTAATAAAAAGTATTTGCCTCTGCACCGTGCGGCCCATAGAGAACACATACTTCAGACTTCTGCCAGTCAAGCCGACTACATCCAGTTAAGCGCTCCATTAACTTGAATTAGGCTCAATTTTTCAGTTCTTCTAGACTTTCCGAATCTTATCAGACCAAATGGATCAAATCCCGTTAGTGAAATTAATCATTTTGCAGGAGTTGTGATGCTATAAAAAAGTATCCACTGATTTAGAGTCACTCTTTCACCATGCATGTGTTTTAGCTTTGCAATGGTATAGTGTTTATGTAAAAAAAACAGGTTTTCAGAAACTAGAGGAGGTCTATTTGGCTCCTGAGTTAATGTGATTGGTAGGTGAACTAAAATATGCTATCTGCAGAGTGGAAATTCAAATCCATTCAATTCAAAAAATTTTGTAGCACTGTACAATACAAAGGAAGGTCAGAAAATTTTACATAAAAACAAAACAGAAAAGCAAAAATGTGCAAATAAACTTAAACAACCACGCATAAATATACATTAAATTACATACACTCATAAAAGAAACAGTGTACAAATACAGTATTTTCAATGCTCGATGAAAAGGACGTACTTCAGTTTGGGTTTAAAAGAACAAGTGTTGGAGAAAGTCTAAAGTCAGCGGGAAAACTTTTTATTCTTTAGGTGGTTTACATGGATGCATTTGGGCTCCATTCACTCATTTTTGGCGATTTCCACCAGATCTCTCTTTATGCTAATTGGAATATGCCAACCCCCGTGTTTGATTGGCTCCTCTTCGGAAGGCGTGATTAGTAGGGATCGGCCAGATTTTGGGATTTATGACGTCATACCGATAATTATGACATAAAATTTTTGGCGGATAAATAGAACCAACAATAATATGAATAAATTGCTTTGATTGCACCCACACACTGTATTATGCTGCGTGTCAGACTGCTGCACCTGCTAGATTAGTCCAAAACATGTCATTGCAGTCAGCAGCAGGGTTTCCCTCATTGTTTCTTTTTTTTTAACTCTTTCCCCACAATTGACAAGATTTTAGGGGATACTGTTACGGATGTTATGCAAAAGAACATTTCCGCGTCCAAAAACAATTAATCAAGACGATCTAAGGTTTCAGGGTGACGGGAGGAGAGGACTACTAACGTGCCAACTTTATCGCTATTTAGAGGCTTTTCGGACCCTCTCAGTGGCGTTGTTTTAAAAAAAATGCATCAGGAGAAACAAGGAGGAAATATGCTGTGTGTGTGACAGGGTGACATGATGAGAGGACACGCTTGACGCACTGTGAGTTCAGGTGTAGTGTGTTTCCATCTCGGTTATGTTGAAAGAATAAATTGATAACTGATGTTTGATCTTTTCCAACTCCCAACACGCAGAACAATATGTAAATACTACAGCAAAGCTGTACCAAAGGCCTACTTAGAGACTGCTCTGTAGCTGAGGTGCTTCCTGATATATTGGGGAATGTTTCACTCTATAGTTCCACTATAACTCAAACAGAATATTATTTGCAGCATTATTTTTTGAAATTCCTTTACCCTTTTTATTATTTTAATATTTTAATCTGTGTTTTAAGGCCTCGTGTTTAAGTTAACTGGGATCAGCCACATCCTAATAAGACATATTTTTGCCCAAAACTTAAGAACTGATACCCTCAAATTTCACACAATCTTATCAGAAAGTTCTGACATTTTATATTCAAGAGCTAAAGGTGAACTGTGAAGTCATAATGTTTTGCAAAAAAAAAAACGTCATCATATCATATCAACGTAATAACACTTTGAAACTGTACTAACTGTGTAGATCTTCTGTGCTTCCGTGGGAAAGATGTTTGTGAAGCATCTGTATTTTCAAAGATATGAATGTTAACTGTAAGGCAGAGGCATAAAACTACATGGCAGTATATCTAGTTTATACCGAAATCTAAAAAGACGACAGTTTTATGATGAAGTGCTTACTGTGCCTCCCAAAAAACATTTATCACTTTAACTTGAGTATTTTTTTTATGGAGGAATCCTTCTTTCTCTTGAGTATGCATTAGATTTTCAGTACTTTACTGCTCACAACACAGCCACAGACAGCTATCGATGATTGTTTTTATGTGGTCAAGTTCACACTCTGAACAAAAGCCCCGGGTTGTAGTATCGTCCTGCTAAAACAGGTAGTGACAACTGAAATATCCATGCAAATAAGCTTCTCTGTGCAACGTGAGCTGACAACTGGTACTCGATGTGCAGTGGTCAAACTGCGCAACGCTTGCAGAAAATTTCCCAATGGTCTTAGAACTTAGACAGACAAAAAATACTTTTCATCTTCAAAAATACCAACTGCAGTAATGTCCATGACTCCAGCTCCTCATTTCAGACAGACTTGTGATGATCCAGAGCTGGCTGACGTCCAGTCTGCTTTGTATAATATGTGAGATAAGCATGAGCAAGACGATCATTACTGGTGTGCAGAACTGTGGAAAACATGTCTGGACTGCAAGCAAATCATCATTATAGAATTACAAATGCCAGGAATTAATGAGAGAATAGAATAAATATCAAGTCATTTTTCCTTTCAGTAAGAAATTCCAGGGAGCTGGCAGTGAAATGGGACGCCTGTGCTGCAGAGCACAAACCCACTTTGTATATTTTTTCACACCATGTTATCACTTCTATCTTGCAGAGCTGCCTGCAAAACTAAACTGAAGCTCCAACATCTAGAAAACAAATCCTTTTCGGTTCAGTTATAGGACTCGTTCAAGCATACCGGCATTCTTGTCATGTGCTGAGCTGCCAAAACTGCCCTGGGATGTGTTTTGATTCCAGATAAGTTAAGACATCAGGTCGTGAACTACAGGGTAAACATGGGGTTTCCTTGTTGGGGAGTGACGCAGTTAGAGAGAGGCAGGAAACAATCTAAATGGCTCGTCTTGGGGTAGTTTAACTAACCGCTAGTGCAGCGTTTTCACACTGTATAATCAGCTCTATCTATCCACTAACATTCACTAAGCTTCAGTGAAAACAGCACGATTCAGAGCAGATAAAGAGGGAGGACAGAAACAGTGCAGGACAGGGACTGAGGGAGCTGTGTGAAAGACAGAAGAGCGAGGAGGGAAAGAGAGGTGTTTACAGGCTATTTTGGTTTAGCTGTCTGTTCTGAATCTTTCATGCAGAAGCAGTGGATTTACTTTCACTGCAACGGCTCAGTTGCCGTAATGAAGCAGCGCCAGGAACTATTTTCACACTGTTGAGCATGTTTAGCTGCATCCAAAGACTTTTTTTTTCTCTTTGCGCTAAAAAACAGCTCCAGCTCAACTTTTTTTGATTTCTGTGCTTCCCAAAAGGTCTGACTCCCCCACAGGGATCACCAAAGTTTCATCGTGGATGAAAAATATAAGTACAAAAAAGAACATTTTAAAAATTGGGCTGATTCAACTCTTAGCTGTGGTCAATCTAGCCTTTAAAGGGACAGTTCAGCCCAAAATCAAAAATACATATTTTTCCTCTTACCTGTAGTGCTATTTATCAATCTAGATAGTTTTGGTGTGAGTTGCAAAGTGTTGGCGATATCAGCTGCAGAGATGTCTGCCCTGTCTCTAATATACAGGAACTAGATGGCACTCACCCTCTGAGCAGTGGTTGGAAAGATGTTTAATAAATGTCTAACATATGTCATTTTGGTTATTGAAGGCTGAAAAGTGAAAGTTTAGTAGACGTCTAGTTAGCCAAGATAAAAGAGTAAACAGAATCTGTGTAAGTGACAAAAAATAAACACACCCACTTATAGTAACTCACACCAAAACAATCCAGACTGATGAGTAGCCCCACAGCTAAGAAGAAAACTGTGTGTTTTACTTTTGGTGAACTGTCCCTTTAAAGTTGCTCCACAAGTAAAAAGGCGTTAGCAGGAGGATTACACACAGCAGAGGACATCCACTGCACCTTCAACAGCTTAAAAACAAATGCAGTTATATAACCTGAAGGAAAATATTCAGCAAAAAGCTGTGCAAAAACACATATTTTGTCTCCTCAATCCCACTCTGACACCCACCTGTCTCCACCTCCCTGACAGATAACACAGTCCAAACAGACACGTGTCACCACAGTATCCTTGCTGTTGAGATGTCAAATATCTTAAGATATCATATTAGTGCTACACAGAAACAGACGTGGAGCAGCACGGTGAAGCAAACCACGGCTCTGACCATGACTCTGTAATTTGTAATCCAAAAATACAGCCTGCAGCACTCTAAAATTTAAAAAAAAGCGCACACTGGCCGTGATTCTGATATAACTGCACATGTAAATGCTGTCTGTGTTTGAGCGCAGCCTAATGTCAGGTTGAGTGGGACAGCGTGAGTCTACAAACTGTCCTCTCGCCCACACAAGTGGGCATTAAACCTACGTACAGTACGCTAAAAGCAACTCAGCAGAGAAAAAGTTTCAAAGATGCTGATTGTTCCTTAACATTTACATAAGCAGATGGCAGTGGCAAAGAGATTGAAATTTGTCGACTGTACTGTCAGATATTTTGCCAAACTGTTCATGGTGATTCTGACAGTGGAGTGTGTGGCTCTCTGCCAGGACGTCCGATTCATTCAATTAAATTATCATAATGTAACCCCCCCCCCCTCGCAAATGCTTCAGAGTTAAATGAATAATATTCTAAATCTAATAAAGTTCACAAAATTACATTCAAATCTAATACATTGTATGGAATTTAAAATAAAATAATTTTTTTTTTTTTTTTAAAAAAAAAAAACAGAAGCCCTTATATTTAGCTTGTATGTGAACATCTCCACTTCATAGGAATAAAAGCATCTGAGGTACTCAGAAAAAGGGGTTAGGGTAAATAAAAATCCTTCATGAATTGATATTAAAAGCCCTTACTGATGGGTATGAATACATTTTAAAATTTGTTACTCAACCCTTTGAAGACTCAGCAAATTGGCTTAAATGCATCAAAGGCAACGAGCAACTTAACAAGAAATGGCCAAAAATTAAAAAGAAATTGGTAAAAAGTTACAAGAAAACTGGTGGAAAATAATCCAAAAATAAAAGTAAAATAAAAAAATGACAGTAAGAACGTGTGAAAAATAAGAATAAAAAATAAATAATTTTTTTTTTCTGCATTTTTTTGTTTGTTTTGCTCGTAAAGGGTGTCTGAATGATGCACAACAAAACACAAAACTGGAGTCAATTCAGGTTTTAAATGGTTAAAATCAGAGTTCCTCAGATGCTTTTCAGACTACCAACCGGTACCATAGACTTCTAGATTAACATTAACTAAACCGGACAGTCATGCTATGACATGCACATCAAATGAGCCCTTTCTTCTCTCTGATCTGCCTTTGATATTTTCTTTAATTACAGTGTAACTTGCAGCTTACTGAACTGATGCCAGTTGCATTTTTTTAGGAGTATTTCATGTTGAGGAGGTGCAAATATTTTAATAAATGTCTCTTTCTAAAACATTTCTCTTGCGTTGTTCTTTCACACTTCTAAATTCAGAGGCAAATTCAGGAGACTCAATTAGACTTTATACTTTTGAAGTGCTAAAAATGCATTTTTAAATTCAAAACAACAATAATAATTTTCTTAAAACAACTGAATTGCTTTGCCCCCCCCCTTCCAGAGTGCATCTGTTTTTGCAAAACAGAAATTCAGAGGGAAATCCATACGACTAAATACATTTATAGTGCTAAATATGCATTTCTAAATTCAAAATAAGGATAAAATTGTGTTAAACAACTTAATAACTTTGGTTTCCTCACTCACTGAGTGCATCTGCTTTCATGCAAATTAAATTAACCCTTTGAAACCTGAGCAAAACGGTTTGATTTGTTTTTAAAATATTGGGAGAAGGGGAGGAGCAATATAATTAATAAGACATGACCCCAAATTTTGCAAACACACAAAAAAATCAGTAAAATACAAACATTTAAAGCAAATTCACTGAAAATAAGGGGAAAGGGTATTAAAAAAGGAAAAGAAAATGACCAAATAAAGAGCTATGATAAGTATTTATGAGGCAAATTCATCTGACTCAATAAAACTATATTCTTTTGAAGTGCTAAAGATGCATTTTTACATGCAAAATAAGGATAAAGTTATGATTAAGACAACTCCATTACAATTTGTTTTCCCGAGACATAAAGTAAGAGGCAAATTCATAAAGCTCAATAATTTTGAATACTTTTCAAGTTCTAAATATGCATTTTTAAATTCAAAATAAGGATATAATTGTGTTCAAACTACTTAATTACTTTGGTTTTCCCTTTAACTGAGTGCATATGTTTTCCAAAACATATATTCAGAGGGAAACTCATAACACTAAGTGTTTTTGAAGTGCTACAAATGCATATTTAAATTCAAAATAAGGATAAAATTGTGTTTAGACCACACAATTACTCTTTCTTGAACGGTTGACTAGGCCTATAAATCCTGACAACTTTCACTGTTACCTCTCTATTTACACTGGAGGCATTAAAGTGTGATAAACTTTCTCCAGCATGAATAATGTGCTCAGGTGGAGGTCCTGACATGACAGCAGGCCGTGTGTTGTCTTACCTCAGCGCTGTCCCGTCCTCTCCAGGGCTTCTCCGGGACACTTTTATGGGTCTGACTGATACTACAGACTGATACCAGCTGCTATAAACCGAGGAGGACTCTTCTTCTCTGTCCGTGAGTCTGACACCTGGAGCACCAAAACACTCCTTTGTGCACCAAAATCACCTTACTCCTCCTGTGTTGTATTTTTGGTTTCTTTCTGTCGACGCTGCCGCCGGTCGCTTCTTGACCTTTTCAGCCAAAAAAGGGGGGAAAAGTCTTCTTCCACAGAAGCAGAAGATTTTTAAATGTCCCTCTCTCCTGTGAGTGTTTTGTCTGTGGTTATTTTCAGGAAAACTTGAGAGCGTGTCGGTGAAATCCTGTCACAGTTTGCTCTCAGTGTTCACGGAGGTTTCTGTTGTCATGCTGCTGCTGCTCGGCTCCTCTGAGCTCGTAGTAAAGCGCTGTTTGTCTGTGAGTTTGAAGCCGGAAGCAACAAGAAGAGACAACCTCTCTTTCTCTCTCCCTCCCTCTCCCTCTCTCTTTCTCTCTCTCACCACTTGGTACATGCACGTGCAGGGGAAGCCCTCAAATCAACGTAATCTACGTGTGCACGAGCGCGTGAGGTAACTTAATCACAATGAGCACTCAGTTAAAACGCTCCAGACTTTTAAATGGACTTTTTAGGTAGATATATCACACAATAATGTATCAGAAACTCCCAAATATCTCCCAGCCTAATTCACAATTTCAAACAATTGATTCATTAGGATTCACATTGGGATTTATTTTTGTACTTTTAGTGTAAGGTGTCAGAGAGCATTAAAGCAACAAAATAGACCTTTTTTTATTTTTATTTTTCAAAAGAAAAGTGCCAGAAAAGGATCCCCTGTAACCCCCACAGAGGTCCTGGCTAAGCCCCTAAAGTGCTAATATCCTAGAAATGTCCTAAACACTAAGAGATGTCCTAAATCCTTGAAATGTCCTTAAATCCTAAAAACATACAATCCAACAATCCTAGGATAGATCAAAAATCCTAGAAACATCCTAAAATCAGAATCACCCTAAAATTCTAGAAATATCCTAAAATTCTCGAAATGTCCCTAAAACCAAGAAATGTCCTAAAATCCTCGAAACACCCCAAAATCCCAGAAATAGTCCCAAAATCCTGGAAACATCCTAAAGTCCTAGAAACATCATAAAAATCAGAATTGCTCTAAAATCCTACAAATGTCCTAAAATCCTACAAATGTCCCAAAATCCAAGAAATGTCCCAAAAACCTAGAAACATCCTAAAATCCAAGCATAGTCCAAAAATCCTAGAATCGTCCCAAAGTCATAGAAATGTCCTAATATCAGAAATGTCCTAAGATTTTAGAAACATCCTAAAATCCCATAGAATCATTCAGAATTCCTACAAAAAAGGCCTGTACAGTTGTCATGAATGTTGAAATTAGCTCTTTCTCTGAGACACGGCCACCCCATGAGTGAGTCTTTATGTCCACATGTCCATGAATAGATATCTGTTCTCATTGTCTGTATGTCTGAATATGGTCTGGCTGATACTGTTTGGTTAAAGCCACATTAAAGGACTTTGACCTCACAGAGGTCCTGGTACACCACCAGAAGGTGCGTTATGGCTTTGTCCGGCTGTTTTTATCAGGGGTGGAGAAATGTTGACCACAGGTGTGGATAAAACTCTCTGACTCGAGGAAAACTTCGAGGAGGGACACACCTCTGGTACAGTGATTGGTATAGTTGTTCACGTCTTATATAAGAATAAGTATTGGGAAATCACAGTGTAATCTTCCCAGGGGTTCCAGTAAATATTAAAACCCCAGAATAAAGATTTTTTAAAAAACCTTTTTATTAACTGTTTTGAAAGCAGTGCATCCACTGGTCAATACATTTTATTTGTATATGAAGTGGCAAGTAGTGACCAAAATTTACCAATGAAAATAATGAAACAAGTAGGTACAAACCAGACACATAAAATAAAATAAAATAAAATAAAATAAAATAAAATAAAATAAAATAGACACAAGCATGAGCGTGCACAGGGGTTTACCTTATTAATAAATACGTTGTAAGATGTGCATCAATTAATAGTTTTGGTTAGTTTTTATCTCATATTTTTAAGTTTGATATTATTTTAAGACATTTAACTGGCTCTGATTTTTTATTAAATGACATATGAGACCAATCCATTCAAAAATGTTATTTTATGAATGTAAAACTTAGCTAAAATAAAGAGCAAATTAATTATATACTGAAATTTGTATGTTTGCATTGTGTCAATACATCAATTTCTTTGAGTTTAATGTTTTTGCCGAAATGTCTGTGGGGATTCAACTGAAAATCAGTCCAGAAGTAACTTTGGCACTGCACCACAAAATGAATGAATAAATATATCAATACAATTAAATTAAATTGCGAGGCGAATAATTGTGTTATTCACCTCACAGTTGTGAAGAACAAACCCCCAGAAATAAGACTGAATCCTGTTTTTTAGATTATGCAACAATTGATAAGCGTGTAACCATGGATACTGGGGGATGAGATTCTTTCCAGTGTTTCCACTTGAGACAGGAAACACTCACGTCAAGTTTGTCTGAAACATGAGGCGGCAGAGTCTGGGCAGCAGGTGGCTCCTGCTGGAAAAATCTGAAGAGAATCAGAGTTATGCAACTAAAAGTAAATTTATACTGGAAATATAAACAGCATTGCACAGTTTCTTAATCTGTTAATCAAAGAACAGATTGCAACATTTCACCTATATGTTGAGGCACCGGTGTTGCCTGTCTGTGCAGAGTATCAGCAAATCAATCATAGTGAAACTGAGGTCAAACTGAAAGTGATGGAAACTTGAAGAGAGACTGAAATTTTCATTGTAATGAATGTTGTCAAAGTTTAGTTATGGAAAAGGTTATTTAACCATTTGAAACATAGTCAGCATTATTTTTTTTAAAAAAACAGGGAGAAGGCAACTTGAACCAGAAATGAGCAAGAATTCAATTAAAAAAAATTACCTGAAAATAAGCAAAAAAACCTCACCCAAACAAACAAACAAAAAATGGACAAAAAAGAAAGTTTTAAAGAAACAAACAGGGAAATGATCCGGGAGACAACTGTTTAAAAATCAGTAAAATAATTTAAAATATATAATAATGATTATTAGAAGTGTACTACTCTGTCCATGTTTCCCTCATTTTTAAATATTTTTTCCTAAAAAAAAAAATCTCAATCTACTAATTTCTTGCCAAGTTGGTCTTTGCGTTTTTTCCCATTTTTTGGAAAGAAATTAAACCAATTTGCTCAGGGTTTAACAGTTTAAATACTTGTAAGGCATCTGAAGGCAGAACAAACAAAATGTCAATATGTCAGTTCAAATGGGTCCAAAAGTTAGTTTTTAAAATAAATGATGAAGTAATGATATTTTTACTTCATCTTTTTTTTCTCATAATGTGATGAAATGTCGTGGAAGTGTTACACATCATACTGGTGCAACTCTGTAGTGTTATTACATTAGGAGTCAAAGAAGGGTCAACTTCTTATGAAGTAATAATCGGTTGTGAATCACTGTTATGTTATGTTATGTGATATGATGATCCAACTATTTTTACATTAACATCATAAAGTTTAATCTCAGGGACATATAATGACATATATTGGGGTGTCATACAGGCATAATTAGCGACAGTATTCAGCCATGGTGTATTTTCTCTCAGCTCCTTTGGTATGAAATACACAAAATTCCTCACATTTCTCTGGAGAGGCTTCAGTCTGAGTGTGTGACTTTGTGTTTAGAGTGCGAAAGAATGAAGTGAAAAAAAGAGACACTGCATCAAGTGTGTCTACCACTTGAGGAAAACAAGGCTCCTCTTACAGGCGTATTAACTCAAATCTTTATTCTTAAGTGGACAATCTGCTCTAAAATAAATCACTACATTTTCAAGATTTTACTCATCACATTTGGCCAAAACAAAGTGAAACTGAAGCTGAGGTTTTTTGTCCCCGTCCTGTCCATGGATTCAGATGAAACTCTGGCGATACAGAACGGAGATGCTGCTCTCTAGTGGTCTCTCAGTATTATATAGATCACAGGCATCAGTGCGGTACCACCAACACTCCTCCTAACAACGGGACTTTTTACAACTTAAGTTAAGAGGTGATATGAGGAAACAGAGAGAAACTGCAGAAAAATATTACATTTTTATACTTTAAAAAAAATCAACATTATATAATTACCCGATAGGGACAAAATAGGGGGGCTTCGGCAGGTGAAGCACAAAGCACAAAGAAGGTGCTCTTTGGTTATAAAATGTGAAAATAGTTGAAAAAAGGGGCTAAACCAAGGTGCTCCTTGTATGATAAAAAACTTTCTTGCTTTGTTTTATCTTCTTCATTCTGATTGAATCAGTCTTTTAAGAAAAACACAGTTTTAATGCAGTTTTTCCCTGTGAGTTAATCAAAAAAGAAGGACATTTCCTAAAAATAATATTGGGCACTTAAGGACACTTAAAGAATCTCATTTATTTGTGGGGCAAAAAGTGAGATTAACATCAAATACTTTGAGCACATTTTCTGTAGGAGTTTGTTAAAAAAAAAAAAAAAAAAAGCAATTCGCTAATGTTTTAAATGTTTGAATGCTTGTGAAAGGCATCTGAACTGTAGACTGAATATAAAGATGGACAACGTGACAGTACCCCCAAAGTGTAACTTTTCAACTTTTCATCGCCCCCTGGTGTCTGACTGCAGTATAGGTCATAAAGCCCGCCCCTCCATGTTAGTTAATGGCACATGAGCCAAACTAAAAGTACACTCCAAATAAATTTTTCTGACAATGACGGTAGCTCTCATCACCCTGATGTTTGTTCAAGTGTTCTTTCGTCATGATAAGTTCGGTTTTAATGAGTTTTGAAATGAAGTCAAGTCAAGTCAATTTTATTTATAGACCCCATTATCACAAAACATGGTTTTCACAAACATGGTTCCACCATGATTGACAGCTGTGACAGCCAATCCATGCGCTTGCATTCAATGGGGCTGCTTGCTATTGGTCGGTTAAGTGTTTTGGCCAAGCCCCCAGGAAGTGCGCCACCCTCTGAAGCAAAATTTCCATAGTGGCCAAAAGTGGAACTACAGCGTCACGTGATGCACACTGGCCCAGAAAGACTTTTCCCCGTTTGTTAACATTGGGAAAGAGACCTCCTTAAATCACTGGCTAATTTTTTTGAGACATGATGACTTTTCAGGACACATTTTTATAGCCATTATTAAAAACATTAAGTCCTAAAAACATAAAATGCGCTATTTTCCGAATCAAGATTTGGAATTTGGTGTTTCTCCAGACATAAAATGAATGCGCATCAGACCCGCGGGACTCAACCCGCATGAACGCGCACGTAACTCTAAGAGTTTCTGACACAGCACAGGCTTGTATCAGCTGTAGTAATGGATATTTTTGCTGTAATTCATCATTTCTTAATCACAATTCATCATTTTTAACATTTTACAACACATCCATACGCTGTTGGCTGTAAAGCTGTAATATGGACGTCTTACCGTGTCTGTATCAGAGACCGTATATACAGTCTACGGTCTGTATTCAAACTACCGGTTATCAGTGAGCAGCGCAGAGCACTAGAGACAGTTACTAAAAGGTACTGAACGAAGTATTTTTAAAAGTTGAGCTGTGTAATAAAACACGGGACAATATTACAAGGCACCACCTTTTATTACCCTTTTATGGGCACAACACGTTCCGATTCTGTTAATTTGATTTCTCCGGTCGAGATTATGATATGATTCCCTGATGAGACGTATGTGTGTGTGTGTGTGTGTGTGTAAAGAGAGATAGATATACTATTATCTGATAATCACGTAAATATTAAAACTGACAGCACTGCTGTCGTTATACCGCCGATTAGCTGCTGTTGCTGATAAGCTAAGCTGTTCGCTTCGAGCACTCGGGTCATCTGTGTAAGCGAGCCAGTGAGTCGGAGTCAATGCTCGGGTACACTCGACTGCGTTCGGCTGTCGTTAATCACTTCTACACATCCTCTATGGGCCAGTAGATCTGGGTATTTTACACTTTTCTAAACCCGGAAAAAGAGTTTTCTCTGCTTCATTCCTTACAATACATCCATGGTTTTGGCGGGAAATCCCCAGTCATCCATTTTATATACATATATTACATTTTATATATGGTCTAAACACAGCAGAAGAAAACTGATGTCAATCCAGGTTTTAAAAGGTTAACGTGGGAAATATTTTCTTACTGGACTACAACCATACCACAGTACAGATACTGCTAACTCACCTAGCACCACAGAGCAAGCCTCTCGCCCATGAGAAAATGCAGACATCTCTATGGTTGATATCTCTATCACTCTGCAACTCAAACCAAAAAAATTTAGACAGATAAATTGCACTACAGGTATATTTATATTTGATTTAGAGGTGAACTTTAAGTGGAAGATTTGAACACTTCCACCACGTACAGTATGTGTAGTGCTGCATTCAGGTACCAGGACACAACTGGACTACCAGTTCATGGGTGTGAGATGCTGGACTACTGCCATCTGCACATGTGATCAAGAAAAACAAATACAACTTTTGTGTATTTTTGTGTTTAAGCTTTCTTAAGTGAAGACACACCTATGAGTGTTTAATCCGACACACATATGCAAATAAGTACACTTTTGTTTCTGTCACTTAGGAGGACATTAAGATTTACTCTGAGCCTTACGTGATTAATACATGTACACACACACACACACACACACACAGAGCAAGAGAAAGAAGGCACAGACATAGTGGCGACAGGAGAACACGTTTAAGAGTAAATTAACACTTTATTACCCTGCCTCCTGTGCTGCCAGTGATAAGGTAGAGGTGCCACCCATGGGTCCACACTGCAAAATCATCTTTCTTTCTATTTCTTGCCTACTCTTTTTTCAGTATAGTGTTTTTCATCTTCTCGTCCATCAGGTTGTTTCTGTTTATTAAGTTCTTTCTGTGTCTTCCTCTCTTCCTTGGCTGACACCTGATCCTGGAGTTTAGAGTTACAACAAACACACAGTGCAGGAGGAAGAGAGAGAGAAAGCGAGAAAGAGGGAGGGAGCTGGTGGTTGGCATTACATAAAACAAACAGGTGTGAACTGAGGGAGAAGTATTTGTTCAGTGTCCTGGTATTTGTTCGACACACGTGAAGATAGAACGAGCGGGTGAAGTGAAGTCGTACAAGGAAACACACAAGTCCAGTCAAGCAGCTCATTTCAGCTGATTATCAACTGTCAGGTAAAATACAGTTTGATGTGTGTTGTACTTTTATAGTTTTTTGGGTTTTTTTGGTGCATGTGTTTGTCTTCAGGCTTGTGCATGTTTGTGCAAGTGTATCTATGCATGTGGGCAATATGCAGTACAACATGATATTTTTCTGATTCATTTCTGAAAATACCCTCAGAAAATTACAGAGATGCCAGCTTTGATCATAAGATTATACTGAATGTTACTTAATTTGCAGGTTTGATGTTTAATAGCAGTGGAAGCTACTTTGCAGTAACCTCATCATCTTTATAGTAAAACAAAATATATCTTTTTAGTTATTAGCAAGAAAATTGTATTGAAAAAGATAAATAATGACCTAAAAATAAATCAAAATGGTTAAAAAAAAAGTCCTGAAAATAAATAAATAATAGGAAATGGACTGGGAAAAAATTTCAATAAACACTCACATATACTGTAATACTATGAAAAATATTTCTATAACATGTCTGTACATTCTCCCCTGTTTAAAAATGTTTCCTAATGTCTTGCAAATTAGCAAGAAATGTGTTCAAAAGAAATTTGTTTTTTAAAAAAAAAGACCAGAAAAGTTAAAAAAAAATACAACAAGAAAATTATCTAGGAAATGAAGCAAAAAATGCTTTTATGCACTCACATATAATATTATGATATAATATTTTTGTAACATTTCTGGACTTTTTCCCCATTAAAAAAATGAATAATTGTATCTCTCTCCTAAAAATTATTTCTTTTCACTACTCCACTTGCAAAATTAGGACACTTTTAAAACTTTCCTAAGTTTAAAAAGCAACCAAACACATTTTCTCTGGTTTGAAGGGCTTTAATGCTTTGTAAAAGGCGTCTGAACACAGCACAAGAAAACTGATTTCAATCCAGGTTTCAAAGGGTTAAATCAGCATCCAGCATTAAGAGATTTTGCTGTTCTCAGGTCAGAGTAGAGGAATGACTGAGCAGTATCTGACTGTACCATCAGGGCACTGGGTTGGCAGGACTACAGTTGGTCCAGTGGGCAGTGTTTTGCTGTCCAGATGGCTCTGTCAGGGTAATTCCCCTCAGAGGAGCTCGCTACTAATCCTCTAGAGAATCTGCACTGGCTTGATCTCATGCCTGTATGAGGAACTGGGCAGATAACTTAGCTGCCTGCACTGTTTCTAATGGATGAGCCTGTTAGCTTATCGACACTAGTACAATTTGTTGGTTAACAGTGAAGACACTGCAAGTGTAGTTGATTAGATCCACACTGTAAACTATAGTAGGAAAAAGAGATAACTGCTGTGTGAGAGTTTTCTGTTGACGAAACAAGAGGAGAGGAGGCGGGGAGAGAGAGAGAGAGAGATCTTGGATAAGGTCAGGCTGATTATGTGAAGAGTCAAGACTTGATCTCAGTGTGGGAACTATTTCTGCAATATGGGACCTTTGATGATCAGGTACACCTTTCTGACTTTCTAGACTTTTTAAAAAATGTTATTTTGGTTTATCCCTGCTTCTCTGAGATCTAAATGTAATATGGACACATGTTAGCTAAGTCAAAAATGAAGCCGAGACCTTTAAGAGGTCATGGGATTTATTGTTCACAGCATTGCTTGGACACTGGTGATCTAACTGTGTGGCTATAATTGCTAAATGTTTATTTTGGCTGTTAAAAAAATGTTGCATCTGTCACAGGCCTTTTGATGTTGTAAAACTAGAGATAATAACACTGTTTACATTCAAATACATAAAAACCTTCATTTGAAAAAAGGAAAAAATAGCATAAAAATAATATGAAAGTTATTTATAATAAAAATGTAAAAAGTAGGAAAAATAGTTACTGGCTGTATGATGCCTACTATATGAGGTGACACAGCTGATTCCTGTAAACCCGTGACTCTGAGCATTGAGATAATCACGAAAACACACACACACACACACACACACACCAGATCTCCACTCTGGCGTGACAGTCAGCAATCAGTCTAATTTTATTGACATAATATCCTCATGATGGAGAATGAAAGGAAACACGCCCACACAGGAAGATTTAATCACACAAATATTACAGAGCTGAGTGAATTAAGGTCTCCTCCCTTTGTTCCCCAAGTCTATGACCCTTATGGCCCCACTGGTCCTAAAATTGAGTTTAAAGCTGCTGAATAGGACGCACACAGAGCAGCCTGACCTTTATCTCAGTTTGGATCATAATAAAATCAACACAGGGTGCTCTAGAAGGTAATATCACCTCATTTAAGTATCAGGTCTCAGAGCCGTGCAAAAATTTCCACCCTTAGGTGCAAAGAGAGAATAACTTTTCCCATCATGTAAATCTGTGTTGTCACATCTATCCAGTTATTTATAGTAGGACCAACATGCATCATCCATCTTCTGGTTGGCACCTTTTTCCCTGCTGCCAGCAAGATACACATTAAGATTTTGCCAATACCTTTTACTTCGGGAGGATAGAGCCTTAAAACATGACTTTGAAGTGTAATGGTGTTTTAAAAAAGCATTGTATTGCTGTGTGTATTTCTTCCCGGTTATTTTGTATCTTTTGGCACACCAAGAATATATGAAAAAACAATTTATCTATGTAATTTGTTTGCATGAAATGATGTTATAACCCCTCATTACTCGACCTTGTTTTTTAGCCCAATCTGAGGTATGCAACTGTAAAAGATGTAGCTCATGAAATAAACATGTTGATGTGCTTTGGGTCAATAGCAATGGCTGATTTTCTGTTCTCCTGCTCTCCATTCCTCTTGTGTTTGTGTGTGCACGCGTTGCTGGCCCGCTGCGCTTCTCTGCTGGATCCTCTACTAATGGTGAGTCCACTGAAACACACACTGCATATCTGCTAACAATCAGGCTGCCCTTTTCTGTTGCCACAAAATTAAACTTTCTCTTGTAGGTCTTTGAATCATTCTACTATACATCTATCTATAGATCTATCTATTGTTTCTGTGTGGTTGTTTACTTCTCCTCTTTTGTGGATGTCAAATCTCCACGCTGCCTTATACACTATAAGCCAATTACTTGAGCTTCTCTAATCTGGGTGTGGGTGTTGGTATATACAGTATGTTAGAGATGTGTGTGTGCAGTGCCTGTATTATGCAATGACCAGTGTGTGGGTAAGAATCTATCTATCTATCTATCTATCTATCTATCTATCTATCTATCTATCTATCTATATCTATATCTATATCTATATATCTATATATCTATATATAAAGTCAAAGACCCTGATTTAAAAAAAACCTTTGATACCATCTGAAAACCCCAAGGTATAACTTTAAATAAAAGAGAGAGAGAGAGAGAAATAATTGAAAAAAGTCAAAGACCCTGATTTAAAAAAACCTTTGATACCATCTGAAAACCCCAAGGTATAACTTTAAATAATAAAAAATAAGTCTGTCCTTTAGTTCCTTATATTCCAATGGTGACCTTAATGACCTTAAGTGCAGGTAAAAAAAAAGAAATAAATTAATAGAATTCCAAATAAAAAACAACATGAACATGAATAAAAACAAAAAAATTGAAATAACGTTTTCCTTAGACCTCCTGTTCAAGAAATCTTTCTACAAAAAAAGTGCTTTTTTCTTTTATTTTTAAAACTTTGATTAATCCATGTTTAACTACAACTGTGTTCTCTGTAAAATTCTGGACATAAACATGAAAAAAACATACAAACAATAAACTTTATCATCACTACATTGCAGTGATGTTATTCGTCCTCTAGAGAGAGCTGCGCCGCTAAACTGACTCTTCCACATCTGCATCGAAAGTCCCTCCCACTTATACTGGCAGCGCGGTCGACCAATCACATCTCGGAATTTAATACAGTTCCCGCTGTGAGCCAATGAGAGACCGCTAAAAGATGTTTTTCACTGTATGGGCGGGTCTTGGGGGGATGATGGACACGTCTTCTTTGAGCCGTCGCCAGATTTTCGGTGTGGACTGTAGTGGAGATTTTTGGAGGCTGAGATAGTGGGACGTACGTTATTTTTTGGAGGAGAACCGAGTGAGAGGCCACGTTTGGAAAAGTTCCCCGCACGCATCGTTGAAAAACCACAAACAGGTAACGTTTAATTTTGCCTCCTTTTAAATCACGTGATTTTATACATCGGCGGCTGCTTCAATGCTTCTCGGGCATTTAGCGGCTCAAAATGTCGATTTTGTTGCAGTTGATGTGTTGGTGCTCAACCTGCGCTTCAAACCACAGTTACCAGAAGCAGTTTGAGGAATAATTGAAGCAAACAGCACCTCTAAAATCCGTTATATGGAAGTCATACCTTCGATGTAAGGAGCTTCATGGCGCCTATCTTACTCCACATTATCCCTGTTATCATCACCTAAACTACTTTCATGTCCCGCTGTATCCCGCCCGGACTCCGGTGTGCTTTACATGGTTAGCAACAAAGGTATCGTTGAAACACTAAAAACAGCGTTAGTGACACGTTTAAGAGTAATTTTCTGAATGAATAGACCTCGTTAGGTTACTGGTGGTGGTTGTATTTCCTGGTGTAGGTGAATCCTGCCGCTATGTCACGGTAACGGTTGGCGGTTGCTTCTTGTAATCATGCTAATCGTTAAAAGTGCTTAAACATCCCTCCGGTTTGTTTTTGCGAGCTGCTGTTCCTACATCAGAGTTAGCGAGTAGAAAATTGTAGTTTGTAGGCATGAAGCTGTTGAGGACATTAAATTTTAAGACGTTTTATGTGTTGTTGTCTGTTACCTTGTGTATTAAAAGCAGTGCTTCCTAATGTTAGCAACACACGTTGACTTGCTGCTTTCAAATGACTCGTTTCATATGGTTTTATTCAGCAAAATTGTTTACAAAGATGTTTGGGAAATGCTGTCCCGTTTGGTTACTGAATTCAAAAGATGTGTTTGGTCCCAGGTGGGACTGTGGCAACAGAGAGCATCCACCAGGGGCGTTTCTAGGATTTGGAGACATGCTGGCTTAGCCCGGTCCTCAGTAGGGGGTCCACGGGAGTCCGTCTCTTGATAAACAAGTTCTATTTGATGTTTTTTCTATGTACTCTGGTATTTTATAGAGCACTGGTTCCAGTGACGTATGGTAGTTGCCAAGGGCCCCAGTGCATGCAATTATGATGGGCCCTTTTGCTTGTTAGTATGCACCTAAACTAGGTATAATCTATCGTCTTGGTGAGCAGCGTAAGTGGGGTCGTGTAGTCCATCTTTATATATTATCTATGGTAACGACCTAGCAGCCAAGACCAGACACATTATAAAGTCCCTCTCCAGTGCAAAAAAACTATTTAACATGACTCCGCTGATTTGCATCCCCTAATAAAGACCCCAAAGGTGCTGTTACTTTGACCAACCACAAATGTCATTTGTCATTCACACACACTTTCCAAATATTTTGGGGGGAATATCCTCTGTGTACCCCCTGAAATCAATGCCTATTTGACCAACACCCATAAAAGATATGAAGATGAATTTTCTAGTTGTAAGCAGCAAATGTTTGACCTGCTTTACTTGATAAGTGGCTCAAATTATCAATTGAACTCTTGTATAAGTCCTAATTTTACCATGCAACCAGAAGATGATGTTAACCATACCACCGATGCCACATTTCTGCAATGAATACTTAATTTTAATGGCTTAAAATCGATTTTAAACTCTCCAAAGTTGAGATTCAGTTTCAGTTTTGATGAATTTGCCCTTTAGCGCACCTCAGTTTCTGTGTGTCGTCTGCAGACAGCGCTGTGTGTACATAGCCCACAGGATTATTTAACAAGTGTGTGTATTTCCCAGGCAGAGCCTTAGAAGTCATACTTTATTTGACAGATGGCAGGGGTTCAACTAGTTCACAGGCTGACGGGCAGGCAGGCTGACCAACTGACAGACACACGGGACTGAGCTGCGATTTTGCTGACGTGTAGAAAGTCAGCACCAATTGGCAGACATAAGTGATACATCAACATAATTCAATTTTGATGAATTAAATCAATGTCTGTATGATGTGGCAGTCAGATTTAACATGGTTAAACACTCCTCGAGCCATTTTTCTCTTGTTGAACAAATATACCTGGCTTTTTCAATAACTATTAGTGACTGCTGCATTTTGCAATTCAGTGTGTGATGTTTGCTGCAGCATTACTTTGACTGAGAACGCAAGCATGCTAATATAAGGGCAATGCTTCTTACAGTCACCCTTAAAACTGCCTCTAATTATCTGTCGCAGTATATATGTGTCTGTAACAGCTGCTTATCACCTTAAAGGGATAGCTCAGATCTTTTGAAGTGTTTAAATTAGGTACCTAAACGATGTACTGTTGCAGAGGGTGCAACAACAAAACTGTATCTCAGCCACCTTAAAAAAGTCTCACAAGGACATCAAGGCAGGGACAATGTCATGGCTAGATGGATGTGGGACTTCCGATCTAGGAAATAATGTCTAGCTTTATTTTATGTCATTCGAAGAATTGCATTTGATTGTTTTTTATGAATAATGAGTACATTTCTCCTGAAATTACTTCCAAAACACACGGGGATGCCTGGTGAATATCCTAGAACAGGGATACTCAACGTGCTTTGCTTCGTGGCCGCTTTTACAAAATGACAGGAGGCCAGTGGACAGTTGCAGCAGCACCATGTATGTCCCTAGGATTTTAGGACATTTCTAGGATTTTAGTGCCTTCAAAGGATTTAAGGACGCTGCAAGGATTTTACGATGCTTCGAGAATTTTAGGACATTTCTAGGATTTTAGGACATTTATCAGCTTTTTGGATGTCTCAAGGACTTTAGGACATTTCTAGGATTGTAGGACAGTAGCTAGGACATCTGTCGGAGGTTGTGGGTGATCCTCCACTGACTTTTTTTTGATAAATAAACTCTATGGTGATGCTTTTTTAATGCACTCTGGCAACTTATAAATACTAAAAGTACAAAAACAGTTCCCAGTGTGAATTAATTGATTTTAATCAATCATCACTTTATTGTGAATTAAAAAATGGTTGTTGGGCCACATGGCACCCTGTCAGGGGCCAGGTTTGGTCGGTAAGTAGTACGTTGAGTATCACTTCCCTAGAATCTGTTTGACTTTGCATTTATTCTAATGTGATGGGTATAAACTGGAATACAGGTGATTTTCCATACATGTGATCTTGTTTTCCATGTTAACCCGTCTCTCTGTGTGTTTAAATATGGAGACAAGACTTTAATCTTTCTGCACAAACCCGGTTGCAACTAAACCCTTTCTCAGAGCTGAGTGGAAACCCTGTTGAATTGAACGAGTTACATAACAGAGTCATCGTCCATCCATCCATCTATCCACACAGCCAACCAGCTACAGTACATTAACGAAAGAATGAGTCCAAGAGCTGCCCACAATCATTTTTATGGACTCTCATTGCCTTTAAAATGTTTCATTTCTTAATTGTGTGGATTGCTGATTTAGGCACAGACTTTTTGAGATTTATAGTAATTTATTCTTTGGCCTTTTGGCACTACAAATGTGTTCCAACTAATCAGTTTAACCCTCTGAAACCTGAAGTGATGTCATTTTCCTTGTGCTGCTTTCCGATGCCTTTCACAGCTATAAGCAAACTGGTGCAATTTCTGCAAAAAGATGTTCACAAATGCAAGGAATTAGTAAAAAGCTAGGGGAAAATGTCTAGGAAGAGGAAAAAAGCTAGGGAAAAAACTATATATATAGCTAGTTATTCCTTTTTCTTATACAGAATAGTTATAATTTTTAAAGCACCTTTTTTTCAGGCCATCTCCCTTAATATTTTTATTTTAAATTTATATTGTTTTTAGTAATTTTCTGGGATTTTTTTGTACTGTTTACTAATTTCTCTTTTTGTTGCTTTTTTTCTTCTTCCCATGTTTCTAAAAGAACTCAATTTGCCCAGGTTAAGAGTGGAGGGTTAAGAATGGAGACCAAAAGTCCAATACAATGCAAAAGTACAAAATAAGAACCCTAAAATTACCATTAACCATTTACCATTTACTGATTCTCTCTGCCAATTCTTACATCAGTTCAACATCACATGTTTTCTGCTGTGTTATAGTGCGACATTGTATTATGTTACAGGTGCACTTGTAGTCTAGCTCAAGAAAACCCACCTCAGTTAAGCTTTCATGACATCCAGCCACATATGATAAATAATATGCATTACAGGAAGACACTTGGTTCAGTAAACTGTAAGGGAAATCGAACAGTGAGCCATGCCTGTCACTCTTGTGGGTTTTTCCTGTCAGGCCCCCGCTTTGTGTGTATAGTTTAAATATAATCATCAGCGCCATGTTCATTCTCAGACCCTCGGATGTAGAACAGTGGCGGCTCTGTCAGACCCACTAATGAGAAGCCTTAATTGGTTGTTCTGGTGGGAGAATATTCTGCTCATTAAAGGTAGCTGGAACTAACTCCGGGTTAGCCAGAATGAGTACACATTTTTTTTTCTCTTAGTATCTAGTCAGTCTAGTCATTTTGAGATTTGTGTATTTTATGTAAATAATGATTTTGAAAAGTTTAAGTGGCTTGGTTCTGTCCAATAGAAGTCATTGGGGTCCAGCAAAACTATATAAAAACATCCTTTTACAAACTCTCACACAGTTTGTTCAGTTTAATCTAAGTCTCATCCAGTTGTATGCTCAATTCTCCTTAAACAAACCCCCTTCCTTAGATTTATAATAATAACTAGACACCGGATGCCAAAATGGCGCTTAGTCATTTCAAAGGAGTTGCTCACCTGGCGCAAACGCCAAAAAGTTTCTAGCTTCCAGGTTTACTTCTGCGATATGTGGCCCACTGAATATGCGCAGTAGTGTTTCTCCCGAGTGGCCCTGCACGTGAGTTCCTCCTTGGCTCCTAGACTTGACATCATGATAACGTTGCAGGTTTTTAAATTGCTTTTCATGGCTCAAGAAAAGTTTTATGAATAAAAAACCACCATGGCTCAAAATTTCACATCGGAAAGAGTCATATTTGACCTTGTGTGCAGTTACTGCAGTGTTCAGTGGACCCTTATGACTTCAGTTCATAAAAAATTTTACTTTTTTTTGGATTTTTTTTTTCACCACATGCATTCGAGAAAAAGGAAGTTTCCCACAATTTTCAACACAACACAGTTAAAAATACACAAATATGTAATGCACACACAGTAACTCTAATTGTACTTTTCTCTCACTCACCTTGTGAGGCGTAGAAGGGCAAGTTTGAGAGACAAAAATAGGAAACTAGAGATAGAGTGACGAAAGGAGGGATAACGGATAGAAGCAGAGAGGAAGTGAGTAAGAGTCGGACACAAGAGGGGAAAGAGAGACTGAGTGAGAGCGACAGAGAGAGTGAGAGATATTGCTTAACCATTCGGAAAGGCTATGGGAACATCCCCGAGTGTGTGCGTTTGTGTGTGTACGTGTGTGTTTTCATCATGACCCTGTCGGTTCAACAGGAGCAAAACACGTCACATCAACTCAGGCACACACAGATAGCCCTACTGTCCCACATCGCGTTGAGTGATGAGTGCGGACTGTGTTTTTAGAAAAGAGGCAGATCCGAAGAAAACTTAATTTTCCCTTAACCCTTTGAAACCTGGATCGACATCACTTTACTTGTTTTTAAGTATTTTAAACTTTGAACCTTGAGCAAATTGGTTTGATTTTCCTTTAGAAATGTGAGAAGAAAAAGCAAGAAGTGTCCTGTAAAATGCAAGAAATTAGTAGATTTAGAAATTATTGTGAAAAAAAGCTAGGGAAAAAATTCTATATTTCAAATTATCATAATTACATATTTAACCTTGAGCAAACTGGTTTATGTTCTTTCAAAACATGGGAAAAAGGCAAAGAGGAACCTGACAAGAAATTGTTAAATTTTAAGAAATTAGTAGATTAAGAAATTACTTAAAAAAAGCTAGGGAATTTTTTAAAATATATTTCTAATGATCAGAATTACATATTTAATTGCAGAATTCTTATAATTTTAAACCGTTTTTAGGTCAATTCCCTGTGTTCTTTACTTTTCCATTTGTTGTTTTTTGTTAGTTTGGAGTTTTTCCTAATATACAGGTAATTTTTATGTAAGTTTTAACTTACTTTCCTAATTTGTGGGTCACATATCATCATGACAATCAAGGTGTGTTAAGTCTAATTTAACGCAGTCATCTCCTCTATGATTGAAGTGACTTTGGGTCATTCACAACAATTACTAAAGGTGGACATATTCTATTGTAGCGGTCAGCCGTGACCAGTGGGTATTAGCCTCTAGCTTTCAGAGCTGCTGGGCCAGCGGGCACCGCAGGACTCGTATTCACGCAGAGAAGATCAGAGAAGCACGGATGAATGGAAACTGTAATGCAATGTTCAGCTTATTACAGAGACAGTGAGGGCAAGGAGGGCGGGTGAGAGGGCGAAGTAGGGAGAGTGAAAGGGGGATAGAGATGTAGAGGACGTGTGATGGAGGGGACAAAAATGGAGATGGAGGAAGGGTAGATTCTCTGGGTAAGAGGGTCAGCGAAATGCCAAAAAAATGTCAATGTGAAAACTAGAGTGTTAAAAACAGTTTTTGTAACAGCCTTTAAGTTAAGTATTAGTGTTATCCTAATTGAGTTGAACCAACAAGTTTAATAGATTTAAATAGATTAGATTGTTTGTATGTAGAGATTAGTGGAGTCATATTTGTTTTTTGGTTAAACAAGGGCGTCTATTAGAGGAGAACAGAAAATCCCTGTGTCGAAGGGCAACATTTTACATCAGAGAGGGATAAAGAGAGGGCAAACTGCCTTCCCCAGCAAGTGACCAGCTCTGAAAGAAGCGATAGAATAAAAAAGAGAGAGAGCGTGGGCCTGTGGCTTTGGCTGGGGCCCAAACATAGTTAAAAACAGATTAATCAGCATAGGGTCACATTCTCACACAGAGAGAGGCTGAACAGAGCATGGCGGGACGGGGCACAGCCTTCATCTTTTAAAGGCCACATCTTGGGGAGCAACAGGAGACGGTGTTGGCACTGAAGTTTATTATCAGAAAAATAACAGATAATATTCTGCTATAAATACTGATGTCTGATCTCAACATCCTCGGCAGTTTTTTCACAAAAGTTCAGAGTAGGGGTTGTGTAGACTTTCTTGGGTTGTAAAGATTGACTGTCAGTCTATTATCACCTGTGAGTTTTCATTTTTCTCTTCTAATGTCAACAGGTAACATAATAGAAGAATTATATTTTCCTACCATATCAGTCCCTCTTTTGTCACCTTATTTATCAACAGCATCACTGTTATTGGACTTTTTAAAGACACTTTGGATGCTCAGCTGTCCCAACATTATGCAGTGGTTTGTAGCAATAAAACCTACTGATGTAATGTCTAAAGCCATTGAGACAATAAGGTCATGCATGTCAGATCAAGACTAGACAATACCTAATTAATATGAACATGCCACGAAATGGACAGGGGTATTAATTACTTAGTTACAGTAGATTTAATATGTAGATTTAATATGTGAAAGTAGGCCTTCTGATTTTCCCTCATTGTGAAAAAAAAAGACCAGTCAAGCTAAAAGCTATATCTGCAACAATATATCTATCCTCGATCTGACGTTAATGTCAATTGTACATGGTCCTTGACAAATAAATGAATAAAATAAATAAATAAATGAACTAACTAACAGTTATTTTCATAATTGTCATCTTCAGGTTATTTCCATCAGTCATTTTATCTGCAAAAAGACAGATAATACAGAAAAGTGTCCATGATAAACTCACTCATTCACTGATTGATGACTGATGGATTTATCTTTTAACTATTACATTCATGTAACTTATTCATCAAGCGTTGGCCGTCCATTCATTTAGGGCTGTCACAAAAGTCAAGGAGGAGGGAAGAAGCAGAGTGCACAGAGGAGGTGAAACCCCAGGGCAGTGTGATAAAGAGGAAGGGATGAGAGGGAGGAAACGGAAGTGAGAGGAGAGGAGTGTCTGAGGCAAAGAGGGGTGAGATGGAGTGCAGACCAGCTAACTTGTTCTCATTAGCAGCTTTTGAGAAGCTCTGAAGTTTGTAAAAGGTCCTGGAAAGAGTGTAAAGAACCCAGTGAACTGTGTGTTTATGTGAGAGCGGGGTGAATAGACGGCGTTTCCCACAGGTCAAAACTAAAAGAATACCTTCTAAATTACTGAAGTTTGTCAGCCAAGAGAGACGATGTGACTTTGTGTGGCATGATGTAGTCTGAGTGTAGGGAAAAAAAACCCAAATGAGTTTTGCTTATCCATAAATGTTCAGAGACAAGGATTGTACGGATGTTTTGCTCTCTGCCTCTTCCTGTTTTTATGTTGACAGATTCCTAAAGTGAGAGACAGAGAGAGAGAGAGATATATGTGGCTAAAAATGAGCATTGAAGATAAAGATGATGAACCGAGTGAAACAGGATTTAAAGTTACCCCTTTGCCAAACTTCCTGTTTCCTGGTTGGGGGTCAGAGGTCACTGGTCTGGGATTAACTGATACTAGGTGCCTAAATAATCTGTCTGTTCATGTCAC
This sequence comes from Plectropomus leopardus, assembly GCF_008729295.1. NCBI lineage: Eukaryota > Metazoa > Chordata > Actinopteri > Perciformes > Serranidae > Plectropomus > Plectropomus leopardus. Next base: position 7,558,567 of record NC_056478.1, on the reverse strand, counting down.
TGACCTAAAGAGAAGAGCTGGTTGCGGCGACATATTTCACATAATATCATGTGAGTGTGTGCGGACTTTAGAGGTGACATGACCGGCTCACAGTTATTGAGAAAACAGGATGATGTTCTAAAAATGAGGACATCTTATTGCGTTCACAAGGGGAATATCTAATTTTAGAGTTAGGGTTCAAGGGTAGTAGTAGGAAAATGTATGTCACACAGCTGTGAGTTGGTGTGTGTGGGAGTGCTTAACGTTCTCATTATCACATCTTTTCTACTGACCGAGCATGCGACATTTTGCGTTTGTTTGCTGATGCAGCTACAGTTTCTCGAGATGCATGATAACAGTGATAAGGGGAACGTTCGCCCCCAAATCAAAAATACATATTTGGATTTTATTTTATTTTATTTATTTATTAATCTAGACAGTCCCGCCAGGATTTTGTGGGGTGTTTTTGTGATTGTTGTGGCCTGAGATGACAGATGACAGATTTCACAGCAGCTTTTATTAAAAACAACACAAAAAAAACCCCCAAATAGGCGTTTTTTTTTCCCTCTCTTAAAAGTTTTTATTTTGTTAAGTTTCCGTATATAGGATGCACATCATGATATGATGCCAATATTGCCCTAAAGCAGGGATACTCATCTTGCTTTCTAGGATTTTAGGAGGTTTCTAGGATTTAGGACATTTCTAGGATTTCAGGACATCTCTACAATTTTAGGACATTTCTACGATTTTAGGACATAAAAAGCTTAGCTAGGATCTTTGTCAGGGGGTACGGGAGATCCTCCACCAGTCCTTTTTTTGATGAACAAGCTTTATTTTGATGCTGTACTCTGGCACCTTATATATACTGAAAATACAAAAACAACAGGAGGGCGCCATTAATGTTGACATTTTGCGTTGTCACAAGCATGAATATCTCCTCCATGAGTAGATGCAAGTTTCCTTCTGCGTAGTAAAACGGATGTTGGATGGATGTAGTTTGGTAGAAATAGTTCCTACATGAAACTTCTGGTAACTAGGTCTGTGGATTATCTTGAGTAACATGATTTCTGGAAAGAGACATCAGTCACTTGCAGAGCTGAATCAAACAGATCCTGATGGAGCTCGTTTTATGTCTGGGTGTTTGAATATATGTCCGTAGCTGTGGGATGTAGCACCTTTCCTTGTTTGTTATGTCTTATTGGTGATATTAGGCTGATGGTGATTATTGTGTTGAGAAAAGTATCCAGTTTGCTCTCATAAAAAAGAAAATACGTTGTTATGACAGTGTGCTGACAGATTTCAAAGCTAAGTAGGATGTTATTCCCTTCATGTGCATCAACATGCCTCACCAGGCAGCTGTAATAATGACTCTCGATGCCCATGAAGTCATTTG